>NC_053036.3:584861071-585163217 GCF_002575655.3 Aegilops tauschii subsp. strangulata
TGTTGATCATATCTACTATATGATTCACGCTCGACCTTTCGGTCTCTGTGTTCCGAGGCCATATCTGTACATATGCTAGGCTCGTCAAGTTTAACCTGAGTATTCCGCGTGTGCAACTGTTTTGCACCGGTTGTATTTGAACGTAGAGCCTATCACACCCGATTAACATGTGGTGTCTCAGCACAAAGAACTTTCGCAACGGTGCATACTCAGGGAGAACACTCTTGTCTTGAAATTTTAGTGAGAGATCATCTTATAATGCTACCGTCAAATAAAGCAAGATAAGATGCATAAAGGATTAACATCACATGCAATCAAAATAAGTGATATGATATGGCCATCATCATCTTGTGCTTGTGATCTCCATCTCCGAAGCACCGTGCTCGTGATCTCCATCTCCGAAGCACCGTCATAATCACCATCGTCACCGGCGCGACACCTTGATCTCCATCGTAGTATCGTTGTCGTCTCGCCAACTTATTGCTTTTACGACTATCGCTACCGCTTAGTGATAAAGTAAAACTATTACATGGCGATTGCATCTCATACAATAAAGCGACAACCATATGGCTCCTGCCAGTTGCCGATAACTCGGTTACAAAACATGATCATCTCATACAACACACTATATCACATCATGTCTTGACCATATCACATCACAACATGCCCTGCAAAAGCAAGTTAGACGTCCTCTACTTTGTTGTTGCATGTTTTACGTGGCTGCTACGGGCTAAGCAAGAACCGTTCTTACCTACGCATCAAAACCACAATGATAGTTTGTCAAGTTGGTGCTGTTTTAACCTTCGCAAGGACCGGGCGTACCCACGCTCGGTTCAACTAAAGTGAGAGAGACAGACACCCGCCAGTCACCTTTAAGCAACGAGTGCTCCGAACGGTGAAACCAGTCTCGCGTAAGCGTACGCGTAATGTCGGTCCGGGCCGCTTCATCTCACAATACCGCTGAAACAAAGTATGACATGCTGGTAAGCAGTATGACTTATATCGCCCACAACTCACTTGTGTTCTACTCGTGCATAGCATCAACGCATAAAACCTGGCTCTGATACCACTGTTGGGGAACGTAGTAATTTCAAAAAAATTCCTATGCACACGCAAGATCATGGTGATGCATAGCAACGAGAGGGGAGAGTGTTGTCCACGTACCCTCGTAGACCGACAGCGGAAGCGTTTATCACAACGCGGTTGATGTAGTCGTACGTCTTCACGATCCGACCGATCAAGTACCGAACGCACGGCACCTCCGGAGTTCTACACACGTTCAGCTCGATGACGTCCCTCGAACTCCGATCCAGCCGAGTGTTGAGGGAGAGTTTCGTCAGCACGACGGCGTGGTGACGATGATGATGTTCCACCGACGCAGGGCTTCGCCTAAGCTCCGCAACGGTATTATCGAGGTGTAATATGGTGGAGGGGGGCACCGCACACGGCTAAAATATCGTATATCAAGTGTGTTCTTAGGTGCCCCCCTGCCCCCGTATATAAAGGAGCAAGGGGGAGGCCGGCTGCCCTAGGCGCGCCAAGGAGAGAGGGGGAGTCCTCCTCCTAGTAGGAGTAGGACTCCCCTTTCCTAGTCCTACTAGGAAAGAAGGGGGGGGAAGGAAAGAGAGGGAGAGGGAGAGGGAAAGGGGGCTGCGCCCCCCTCTCCTAGTCCAACTAGGACTCCCTTTGGGAGGGGGCGTGCCACCTCCTGGCTGCTACACTCTCTCTCCCCTCAAGGCCCACCAAGGCCCAATACTTCCCCGGGGGATTCCGGTAACCCTCCGACACTCCGGTTTAATCCGAAACTTCTCCGGAACACTTCCGGTGTCCGAATATAGTTGTCCAATATATCAATCTTTACGTCTCGACCATTTCGAGACTCCTCGTCATGTCCGTGATCACATCCGGGACTCCGAACAAACTTCGGTACATCAAATCACATAAACTCATAATATAACTGTCATCGTAACTTTAAGCGTGCGGACCCTTTGGGTTCGAGAACTATGTAGACATGACCGAGACACCTCTCCTGTCAATAACAAATAGCGGGACCTGGATGCCCATATTGGCTCCCACATATTCTACGAAGATCTTTATCTGTCAGACCGCATAACAACATACGTTGTTCCCTTTGTCATCGGTATGTTACTTGCCCGAGATTCGATCGTCGGTATCTCGATACCTAGTTCAATCTCGTTACCGGCAAGTCTCTTTACTCGTTCCGTAATACATCATCCCGCAACTAACTCATTAGTCACAATGCTTGCAAAGCTTATAGTGATGTGCATTACTGAGTGGGCCCAGAGATACCTCTCCGACAATCGGAGTGACAAATCCTAATCTCGAAATACGCCAACTCAACAAGTACCTTTGGAGACACCTGTAGAGCACCTTTATAATCACCCAGTTACGTTGTGACGTTTGGTAGCACACAAAGTGTTCCTCCGGTAAACGGGAGTTGCATAATCTCATAGTCATAGGAACATGTATAAGTCATGAAGAAAGCAATAGCAACATACTAAACGATCGGGTGCTAAGCTAACGTAATGGGTCAAGTCAATCACGTCATTCTCCTAATGAGGTGATCCCGTTAATCAAATGAAAACTCATGTCTATGGCTAGGAAACATAACCATCTTTGATTAACGAGCTAGTCTTGTAGAGGCATACTAGTGACACTCTGTTTGTCTATGTATTCACACATGTATAATGTTTCCGGTTAATACAATTCTAGCATGAATAATAAACATTTATCATGATATAAGGAAATATATAATACTTTATTATTGCCTCTAGGGCATATTTCCTTCAATGATTTAAATTCATGAGCTACTTGAATACGAAAAATGAAATATAAGCCCTTTATGTGATGTCGCTCAGACGTCCGACTGTGGCACTCTTGTTATTTACTTTTGATATAAGCCCTTTATGTGATGTCGCTCAGACGTCCGACTGTGGCACTCTTGTTATTTACTTTTGATATAAGCCCTTTATGTGATGTCGCTCAGACGTCCGACTATGGCACTCTCGTTATTTACTTTTGATATAAGCCCTTTATGTGATGTCGCTCAGACGTCCGACTGTGGCACTCTTGTTATTTACTTTTGATATAAGCCCTTTATGTGATGTCGCTCAGACGTCCGACTGTGGCACTCTTGTTATTTACTTTTGATATAAGCCCTTTATGTGATGTCACTCAGACGTCCGACTGTGGCACTCTTGTTATTTACTTTTGATATAAGCCCTTTATGTGATGTCGCCCAGACGTCCGACTGTGGCATTCTTGCTATTTACTTTTGATATAAGCCCTTTTCGAGATGTCGCTTAGACGTCCGACTGTGGCACGCACTGTCGTTTATATTTCAATAGGAGCCCTTTATGTGGTGTCGCTCTGACGCCCAACTACGGCATTGTTAATTTATTTTACCTTTCGAGGCGTCGCTTCAGACACTCGATCGATCTTCAGCTATTTTATTGGGATTTCGGGAGGACTACCGCCTGACTTCCTTTTTATTTATCGTGCAGTGCAATTTATTATCTGAGTGTGCATTACTAATCTGCTCATGTGCATCATGTTTGCATTTGTTATATCTTATGTCCAAACTGTCTTGCGAGTACATTCAAAGTACTCACCTGGCTTGTTGATTTGGCCAGATGTTGACGAAGGCGATCTTATGGATGAAGAGTTCGATAGCGAGTTTGACGCCTAGAGGAGTCCCAGTCAGTTCCGTGCGATCCTGGAATTGGTCACTTGTATTATATACGCTTCCGCTACCCAGAATAAAAGTCATCGAGCCTCACTCAGATGCTCGATGAGTTGTAAGATTTAGGAGTCATGTCACCCACTTCACTTTGACATATACACCACCACTTTTATTGCGAGTCAGTAGTTATACCACCATACCCTTTGTGTCATACCCGCCTTCATGTGTTATATCGGCGTGCTTGTAATAAATTGTTGAGCAGTCTCAGCTCAACCCTGTATAATATTTAGTACTTCTGGAATTCTGTATCAAGGATTTGTGTACCAGTAAGAAGGATTCTTCTATACTGGCCTGAAAAACGGTCAGTTTCTCAATAAATGTTTTATTGGAAAACCGGTCCTGACAGTATTACGGTTTCCGGTTAATAGAATTATAGCATGAACAATAGACAATTATCATGAACAAGGAAATATAATAATAACTATTTTATTATTGCCTCTAGGGCATATTTCCAACAGTCTCCCACTTGCACTAGAGTCAATAATCTAGTTACATTGTGACGAATTGAACACCCATAGAGTTCTGGTGATGATCATGTTTTGCTTGTGGAAGAGGTTTAGTCAACGGATCTGCGACATTCAGATCCGTATGCACTTTACATATATCTATGTCTCCATCTTGAATATATTCACGAATGGAGTTGAAGCGACGCTTGATGTGCCTGGTCTTCTTGTGAAACCTGGGCTCCTTGGCAAGGGCAATAGCTCCAGTGTTGTTACAGAAGAGAGTCATCGGGCCCGACGCATTGGGAATCACTTCTAGGTCGGTGATAAGCTCCTTCATCCAGACTGCTTCTTGTGCTGCCTCCGAGGCAGCTGTGTACTCTGCTTCACATGTAGATCCCGCCACGATGCTTTGCTTGCAACTGCACCAACTGACTGCCCCACCATTCAAAATGTACACGTATCCGGTTTGTGACTTGGAGGCATCCAGATCTGTGTCGAAGCTAGCATCGACGTAACCCTTTACGACGACCTCTTCGTCACCTCCATAAACGAGAAACATATCCTTAGTACTTTTCGGGTACTTCCGGATATTCTTGACCGCTGTCTAGTGTTCCATACCGGGATCACTTTGGTACCTCCCTACCAAACTTACGGCAAGGTTCACATCAGGTCTGGTACACAACATGGCATACATAATAGAGCCTATGGCTGAGGCATAGGGGATGACGCTCATCTTTTCTCTATCTTCTGCCAAGGTCGGGCATTGAGCCGTGCTCAATCTCACACCTTGCAATACAGGCAAGAACCCCTTCTTGGACTGATCCATATTGAACTTCTTCAATATCTTGTCAAGGTATGTGCTTTGTGAAAGACCAATGAGGCGTCTCGATCTATCTCCATAGATCTTGATGCCTAATATGTAAGCAGCTTCTCCAAGGTCCTTCATTGAAAAACACTTATTCAATTAGGCCTTTATGCTTTCGAAAAGTTCCATATCATTTCCCGTCAATTGTATGTCATCCACATATAATATGAGAAATGCTACAGAGCTCCCACTCACTTTCTTGTAAATACAGGCTTCTCCATAAGTCAGTATAAACCCAAACGCTTTGATCATTTCATCAAAGCGAATGTTCCAACTCCGAGATGCTTGCACCAGCCCATAGATGGAGCGCTGGAGCTTGCATACCTTGTCAGCATTCTTAGGATCGACAAAACCTTCCGGCTGCATCATATAGAATTCTTCCTTAAGGAAACCGTTAAGGAATGCCGTTTTGACATCCATTTGCCAGATCTCATAATCGTAGAATGCGGGAATTGATAACACGATTCGGACGGACTTCAGCTTCACTATGGATGAGAAGGTCTCATCGTAGTCAACCCCTTGAACTTGTCGATAACCCTTAGCGACAAGCCGAGCCTTATAGACGGTCACATTACCATCCGCGTCAGTCTTCTTCTTAAAGATCCACATATTCTCTATGGCTTGCCGATCATCGGCCAAGTCCGTCAAAGTCCATACTTTGTTTTCATACATGGATCCTTTCCCGGATTTCATGGCTTCAAGCCATTTGTTGGAATCCGGGTCCGCCATCGCTTCTTCATAGTTCGAAGGTTCACCGTTGTGTAACAACATGATTTCTAGGACAGGGTTGCCGTACCACTCTGGTGCGGAACGTGTCCTCGTGGATCTACGAAGTTCTGTAGCAACTTGACCCGAAGTTTCATGATCATCATCATTAACTTCCTCTCCAGTCGGTGCAGGCACCATAGAAACATCTTCCTGAGCTGCGCTACTCTCCGGTTCAAGAGGGGGTACCTCGTCAAGTTCTACTTTCCTCTCACTTACTTCTTTCAAGAGAAACTCTTTCTCCAGAAAGGATCCATTCTTGGCAACAAAGATCTTGCCTTCGGATCTGAGGTAGAAGGTATACCCAATAGTTTCCTTAGGGTATCCTATGAAGACGCATTTTTCCGATTTGGAATCGAGCTTTTTAGGTTGATGTCTCTTGACATAAGCATCGCATCCCCAAACTTTCAGAAATGATACCTTAGGTTTCTTCCCAAACCATAATTCATACGGTGTCGTTTGAACGGATTTAGACGGTGCCCTATTTAAAGTGAATGCGACTGTCTCTAAAGCATAACCCCAAAATTATAGCGGTAGATCGGTAAGAGACATCATAGATCGCACCATATCCAATAGAGTGCGATTACGACGTTCGGACACACCATTACGCTGAGGTGTTCCAGGCGGCGTGAGTTGTGAATAAATTCCAAATTTCCTTAAGTGCGTGCCAAACTCGTGACTCAAGTATTCTCCTCCACGATCTGATCGTAAGAACTTTATTTTCCTGTCACGTTGATTCTCTACCTCGCTCTGAAATTCCTTGAACTTTTCAAAGGTCTCGGACTTGTGTTTCATTAAGTAGACATACCCATATCTACTTAAGTCATCAGTGAGGGTGAGAACATAACGATAGCCACTGCGAGCCTCAACGCTCATTGGACCGCACACATCAATATGTATGATTTCCAACAAGTTGGTTGCTGTCTCCATTGTTCCGGAGAATGGAGTCTTTGTCATTTTGCCCATGAGGCATGGTTCGCACGTGTCAAATGATTCATAGTAAAGAGACTCCGAAAGTCCATCTGCATGGAGTTTCTTCATGCGTTTGACACCAATGTGACCAAGGCGGGAGTGCCACAAGTATGTGGGACTATCATTATCAACCTTACATGTTTTCGCTTTCACACTATGAATATGTGTAACATCATGTTCGAGATTCAATAAAAATAAACCATTGACCACCGGGGCATGACCATAAAACATATATCTCATATAAATAGAACAACCATTATTCTCAGATTTAAATGAGTAGCCATCTCACATTAAATGAGATCCAGATACTATGTTCATGCTCAAAGATGGCACTAAATAGCGATTATTGAGGTTTAAAACTAATCCCGAAGGTAGATGCAGAGGTAGCGTGCCGACGGCGATCACATCGACCTTGGAACCATTCCCGACGTGCATCGTCACCTCGTCCTTCGCCAGTCTCCGCTTATTCCGCAGCTCCTGCTTTGAGTTATAAATGTGAGCAACCGCATCGGTATCCAATACCCAGGAGCTACTACGAGCGCTGGTAAGGTACACATCAATAGCATGTATATCATATATACCTTTGGCATTGTCGGCCTTCTTATCCGCTAAGTACGTGGGGTAGTTCCGCTTCCAGTGACCATTTCCCTTGCAATAAAAGCACTCAGTATCATGCTTGGGTCCATTCTTTGGCTTCTTCTTCCCGGCAACTGACTTACCGGGCGCGGCAGCTCCCTTGCCGTCCTTCTTGATGTTCTTCTTACCCTTGCCTTTCTTGAAACTAGTGGTCTTATTCACCATGAACACTTGATGTTGCTTTTTGATTTCCACCTCCGCTGATTTCAGCATTGAATATAACCCAGGAATGGACTTCTCCATCCCTTGCATATTGTAGTTCATCACAAAGCTCTTGTAGCTAGGTGGAAGAGACTGGAGGATTATGTCAATGACCGACTCATCTGGAAGGTTAACTCCTAGTTGAGACAGGCGGTTGTGCAACCCAGACATTTTGAGTATATGCTCGCTGACAGAACTATTTTCCTCCATCGTACAACTTTAGAACTTGTCGGAGACTTCATATCTCTCAACCCGGGCATGAGCTTGGAAAACCATTTTCAGCTCTTGGAACATCTCATATGCTCCGTGTTGCTCAAAACACTTTTGGAGCCCCGATTCTAAGCTGTAAAGCATGCTGCACTGAACCAGGGAGTAATCATCACTACGCGACTGCCAAACGTTCATAACGTCTTGAGTTGCTGGGAAGATGGGTGTGTCACCTAGCGGTGCTTCAAGGACATATGCTTTCTTGGCAGCTATGAGGATGATCCTCAAGTTACAGACCCAATCCGTATAGTTGGTACCATCGTCTTTCAGCTTGGTTTTCTCTAGGAACGCGTTGAAGTTGAGGGCAACATTAGCGTGGGCCATTGAATCTACAGGATAGATTGTAAAGACAATTTTTAGACTAAGTTCATGATAAATAAGTTCATCTAATCAAATTACTTAATGAACTCCCACTCAGATAGACATCCCTCTAGTCATCTAAGTGATACATGATCCGAATCGACTAGGCCGCGTCCGATCATCACGTGAGACGGACTAGTCATCAATGGTGAACATCTCCATGTTGATCACATCTACTATACGACTCATGTTCGACCTTTCGGTCTCTCGTGTTCCGAGGCCATGTCCGTACATGCTAGGCTCGTCAAGTCAACCTAAGTGTTCCGCATGTGTAAATCTGGCTTACACCCGTTGTATGCGAATGTTAGAATCTATCACACCCGATCATCACGTGGTGCTTCGAAACAATGAACCTTTGCAACGGTGCACACTTAGGGGGAACACATTTCTTGAAATTTTAGTGAGCGATCATCTCATTTATGCTACCGACATTCTAAGCAAATAAGATGTAAACAAGATAAACATCACATGCAAATCATAAAGTGACATGATATGGCCAATATCATCTTGCGCCTTTGATCTCCATCTTCGAGGCGTGGCATGATCACCATCGTCACCGGCATGACACCATGATCTCCATCATCGTGTCTTCATGAAGTTGTCTCGCCAACTATTACTTCTACTACTATGGCTAACGATTAGCAAAAAGTAAAGTAATTACATGGCGTTTATATTGACTCGCAGGTCATGCAATAAATTAAGACAACTCCTATGGCTCCTGCCGGTTGTCATACTCATCAACATGCAAGTCGTCATTCCTATTACAATAACATGATCAATCTCATACATCACAAATATAATTCATCACATCCTTTTGGCCATATCACATCACATAGCATACCCTGCAAAAACAAGTTAGGCGTCCTCTAATTGTTGTTGCATGTTTTACGTGGCTGCTATGGGTTTCTAGCAAGAATATTTCTTACCTACGCAAAATCCACAACGGTGATATGCCAATTGCTATTTACCCTTCATAAGGACCCTCTTCATCAAATCTGATCTGACTAAAGTGGGAGAAACAGACACCCGCTAGCCACCTTATGCAACAAATGCATGTCAGTCGGTGGAACCTGTCTCACGTAAGCATACGTCCAAGGTCGGTCCGAGCCGCTTCATCCCACAATGCCGCCGAATCAAGATAGGAATAGTAACGGTAACCAAATTGAACAAGTCATCACCAACAACTACTTGTGTTCTACTCATGCATAGAATCTACGCATACACCTGGCTCTGATACCATTGTAGGGGAACGTAGTAATAATTAAAAAAATCCTACGTGTCACCAAGATCAATCTAGGAGATGCTAGCAACGATAGAGAGGGAGTGCATCTCCATACCCTTGAAGATCGCTAAGCGGAAGCATTAGAAGAACGCAGTTGATGGAGTCGTACTCGCGATGATTCAAATCACGGAAGATCCGATCCAAGCGCCGAACGGACGGCGCCTCCGTATTCAACACACGTACATCCTGGGGACATCTCCTCCTTCTTGATCCAGCAAGGGGAGAGGCGAAGTTGAGGGAGAACTCCGGCAGGACGAGGCGTGGTGGTGGAGCTCGTGGTTCTCCGGCGGAGCTTCGCTACGCTCAACGGAGGAGGAGGAGGAGTTGGAGGGGAAGGGTTGCGCCAGGGGCAAGGGTTTGCAGCTCCCATGCGCCTCCCCACTATATATAGGGGTGGAGGGGGCTGGTTTATTGCCCTCCAAGTCCATTGGGGCATTGGCAAAGGTGGGAGGAAAGAAATCCCATCCTTTCCCTTCCCCACTGATTGTTATCCCCCCTTTTTAGGGATCTTGATCTTATCCCTTTGGTATATGATCTTATACCTTCTAAGGGGGGATCTTGGTGCGCCTTGACCAGGGGTGTGGGGCCTTGCCCCCACTACCCACGTTCATGTGGGTCCCCCATGCAGGTGGGCCCCACTCTAGAACCTTCTAGAACCTTCCCGGGACAATACCGAAAAATCTGGAACATTTTCCGGTGGCCAAAATAGGACTTCCCATATATAAATCTTTACCTCCGGACCATTACGGAACTCCTCGTGACGTCCGGGATCTCATCCGAGACTCCGAACAAGTTTTGGTAACCACATACAATTCCCATTACAACTCTAGCGTCACCGAACCTTAAGTGTGTAGACCCTACAGGTTAGGGAACCATGCAGACATGACCGAGATGCCTCTCTGGCCAATAACCAATAGCGGGATCTGGATACCCATATTGGGTCCCACATGTTCCACAATGATCTCATCGGATGAACCACAATGTCGGGGATTCAATCAATCCTGTATACAATTCCCTTTGTCCATCAGTATGTTACTTGCCCAAGATTTGATCGTCGGTATCCCTATACCTTGTTCAATCTTGTGCTATGCTTAGGATTGGGTCTTGTCCATCACATCATTCTCCTAATGATGTGATCCCATTATCAACGACATCCAATGTCCATGGTTAGGAAACCTCAACCATCTACTGATCAACGAGCTAGTCAACTAGTGGCTCACTAGGGACATGTTGTGGTCTATGTATTCACACATGTATTACGGTTTCCGGTTAATACAATTATACCATGAACAATAAACAATTATCGTGAACAAGGAAATATAATAGTAACTATTTTATTATTGCCTCTAGGGCATATTTCCAACAGGCAATTCTTCAGCATTTCAGTCTTTCCAATATGAAGGGCAATAGTGGCAGATGCAAATATGTTAGCCCGATAGTTTGTAGTTGTGGGAAATTACAACACTATATAGGTCAGCCAATCAATGGAAAATAAATAAAGCTAAGAAAGACTATGAAAGAACACCACATCAATTCAGATGCTACAACTTGGCTCTAATAAGAGGTGTGCTAACCAATAGCTTTCATCAACTACTCACCTGCAGGCGTCTTACTCCAAGATTGATAGTGAAAAGTGCATACCCTTGCCTTTCATAAAAGTAATTGAACAAGAATCAGTAGACAAAAATAATCATATATCCACTAATGTGCTTTGCTATGCATCTAGGATGTTGGAACATAACCAAAAATAATAATGCACAACAGATTTCAAATAATAGTCATTTGCTCCTTGTTTCCAGACAGGAGCTTCTGTAAAGGTGGCCATCAAATGCATGTCATTGAAAGTAATATATGTACCTCAGTGCTGCAGCATGAAACGTCTCTGTCATATCTATAATTTTTTATTGTTCCATGCCAATATTCTACAACTTTTACATACTTTTGGCAACTTTTTATACTATTTTCTTGGACTAACATATTGATCCAGTGCCCAATGCCAATTCCTGTTTGTTGCATGTTTTTTGTTTCGCAGAAAATCCATATCGAACAGAGTCCAAACGCGATAACAACTTACGAAGATTTTTTTGGAACATATGTGATTTTTGGGAAAATGAATCAACGCGAGACGATGCCCGAGGGGGGCACAAGGCAGGGGGCGTGCCCTGGGCCCTTGTGGTCACCCCGTAAGGCGGTTGGTGGCCTTCTTTCACCGCAAGAAAGCTAATATCCGAACAAAAATCGTGTTAAAATTTCATCCCAATCGGAGTTACAGATCTCCTGGAATTTAAGAAACGGTGAAAGGCCAAAATCGTGGAGCGCAGAAACAGAAGGAAACAGAGAGAGAGATCCAATCTCAGAGGGGCTCCCGCCCCTCCGCCACCATGGAGGCCATGGACCAGAGGGGAAACCCTTCTCCATCTAGTGGCAAGCTCAAGGAAGAAGAAGAAGAAGAAGGAGGGGGCTCTCTCCCCCTCTCTCCCGGTGGCACCGGAATGCCGCCGGGGCCATCATCGTGACAGCGATCTACACCAACAACTACGCCGCCGTCATCACCAACTCTCTCCCCCTCTATGCAGTGGTGTAACACCTCCTCTCCCCGCTTTAATCTCTACTTAAACATGGTGCTCAACGCTATATATTATTTCCCAATGATGTATGGCTATCCTATGATGCTTGAGTAGATCCGTTTTGTCCTATGGGTTGATTGATGATCATGATTGGTTTGAGTTCCATGTTTTATTATTGGTGTTGTCCTATGGTGCTCTCCGTGTCGCGCAAGCGTGAGGGATCCATGTTGTAGGGTTTGCAATATGTTCATGATGTGCTTATGGTGGGTTGCTAGAGCGACAGAAGCTTAAACCCGAGTAAGGGGGTTGTTTGCGTATGGGAGTAAAGAGGACTTGATACTTTAATGCTATGGTTGGGTTTTACCTTAATGATCTTTAGTAGTTGCGGATGCTTGCTAGAGTTCCAATCATAAGTGCCTCTCCCTCATATAAAATTGCAATAATGATTGCGGGTCTCACTACTGCAGGATGCTGCTAACGCGACACTACGATCAGAGACCCTTTCACGAAACTGTGTGCGATGCATCAATCACAAACGGGGATGTAAAAAACTGTCAAAAAAGGTGCAAAACGTTTGCAATGGAGGATGCATCAAACACGGTTCATATTTTAGTTGCGTGTGCGATCCAGGGCATACGGTTCAGTCCAATGAACTGTTTGCGATGAGGCGGAACAAAAGAAACGGGCAGCCTGATAAAGGCGTGTGCGATGTAGAGCATACGGTTCACTCGGATGAACTATTTGTGATTAGGCAACACAAAAGAAATGGGCAGCCAGATGAAGGTGTGTGTGATATACAGCATAAGGTTCACTCGGATGAACTGTTTGTGATTAGGCAACACAAAAGAAACAGTCAGCCAGATCAAGGTGTGTGTGATTGAGGGCATACGCTTCAGAAGGATTAACTGTTTGCGATTAGGCAACAAAATAGAAATGGGTAAGCCAGATCAAAGTGTCTGCGATTGATGGCATACACTTCACATGGATGAACTGTTTGCGATTAGCCACAACAAACTGAAACAGTTAGATAGATCAACGTGTGTGCGCTAGACGGGCACACCCATTGTAATTAAAAGAAGCGTGCGCGATGGTAATAACGAGCGTGCACGGTTGTTGGAACAAGACATGTGCTGACATTGCCTATTGCGGTGCACCCGATGGTGCAAATGCCACGTACGTGGCCGAGAAGGCATGCATGCCCACGTTACGCCTTCCGGGAATAGTGCCGCACTTATAACCGTCAGTAAAGTTTGAGCATGCGTCCAGTCACAATTTCTTTAGAAGAATAGGGAGGCCGCGTCCCGTCACATTCCAAATTGCAAACCTGTTCACACCGATCAAAACCTAAACGGTTTCCTACTTAGGAGAATATTACTACGCGGTTATAAATACTACTACTCCAAGATGACTGCACATTCCTCCTCAACTCCTCATCCACAAAAAGTCAAAAACAAACAAGTCATTCATCATCGTTCCCTTGCGTCCGCCATGGCCAGCGTGAGTTCTGGGTCCAGAAATTGCCACCAGGGAGAGGCAAGCCTGGAAGCGGGAGCACGAGAGATGTCCCGCCTCGCCGCGAAAGCAGCCAACATGTCCCGCCGCACGGCCGTAGTAGCAGAGAGGTCCCGCCGCGCCGCCGAAGCAGCACGGAGGACCCGCCGCGCCGTCGATGTAGCAGACTGGTCCGGCCGCGCCGCGGAAGCAGAAGAGATGTCCCGCCGCGCCACGAATGGAGCAGAGATGTCCTCCCGCGCCGCGGCGGCCTGGGGAAATGCCTCGCGGGTAGGCGAGGACTCTTACAGGCGCATGCGTGCCCTCGTCCTTAGGCAGATGGATCAGATCTCTAGGTGGGACAGGTTGCAGGATGACCTAATAGCCTCATTTGAACAGTCTACCGACGTCATCCGGCAACTAAATGATAGCAATGCGAAGCTCCGGGCCGAGCGTGACCTGCTGAGGGCGAAGATCGTTGGAAGTGCGGAGCAGCAGGAGCAGACCACTGCCTTGTTAAAGAGGACCAGCGTCATCGTCGAGAAACTTATGGACGAGAATGCCATGCTGCGCATCGAGCGCAGAAGGCTGGTGGAGGAATCCGTTGATGCTCTCAAGCAGCATCTTGAGGACAAGAAAGAGCTCATCGCCGTTCGCTGCGGAGACTAGTTCCCACGGCCTGCAACAGTGCATCAAAAAAGTAGAGATCAGCGAGCCAGATCGTTGTCTTCCTTCTTCTTTTGCCCTTGTGTATTTCGGGCGTTGCCGCATGTGGCTTTTTTAATTATGTTTCTAAATATGTAAGACAATTATTATCCACTGTCATCATCCTTATGTTCATCATGCTTGCTATAAGTCGCAGTCGATGCTATATAGGTTCGTCGGATCTTACATCAAGATCCGTGCAAAACTTTCTTTTTAGATTTTCATTTTTCTCTCTTAAATCTCAGTCCAGTTAGACATATAGCCACGCCGTAGAATAGGTGCTCGGGCGCCATTAATGGAGACGTTGGGAGGGAGGTGCGCGGCGGGTAGCGGTCAAAGGGCTCTCCTCCCAATGAGCACGCGCAGGGGTCTGATCGCACGCCTCCCGTACTTAAATAGCTACCCCGCACGGCACCTCCTGGCCAATGAAAAAAGGGGACACGTGGCCGCACGTAATTGGTAAGTCAAACGTCCACGGTTTCAATAATACTTGTGTTTCCGATTTGTAACGTGACATCACTTGTTCCAAAATGACTTTGTTGATTGTTAATGTGTGGGCCTTCCCAAATCGGACAGAAAAATTACCACAGCATGTTGGTGCCATGTCATGAGACCACGCCAAGTTTCATGATTTTCAGGCGTGTTTTGGAATTACAGGAATTAAAAAACCAAGTTTCTCAATCATTTCGGCCGAGCCACGACGCCCAGATGTTTGAATTACACTCCCATCTCTTGCATGGGACCTAGAAATTCAGCCAAGGACACACATGTGATTTTTCAAAAAACTTTGGTGCACTGTAGCATGTGCTTGTAGTTCAAATTTGAATTATGCACATTAAACGCCCAGAAACTCAATTAATGTATAAAAAAAGGCCAAACGAACCCGGAATAATTCCAAAATTTAGCACGGTAATTCTATTTGGTCTAATCTGGATGTGTAAAAAAATTAAGGCGGGAGAATGCAGTGTACGTATGTCGTTTCGCACACGGAGGTGATACGTTCCCTCTCGGAACCACGAGCCTTCTTGAGGGAAGCTCCGGTTTGCAAGAAGCTTACACCAAAGCTTGTCCCAATTCGGCCAAAAAAATTACCGCAGCCTGTTCGTGCCATGTCATGACACCATGCTAAGTTTCATGATTTTCAGGCGTGTTTTGGAATTACAGGAATTAAAAAACCAAGTTTCTCAATCTTTCCGGCCGAGCCACGACGCCCAGATGTTTGAATTTCACTGCAATCTCTTGCATTGGACCTAGAAATTCACCCAAGGACACACATGTGATTTTTCAAACAACTTTGGTGCACTGGAGCCTGTGCTTGTAGTTGAAATTTGATTATGCACATTAAATGCCCAGAAACTCAATTAATGTATAAAAAAGGCGAAACGAGCCAAGAATAATTCCAAAATTTAGCACGGTACTTCTATTTGGTCTAATATGGCTGTGTAAAAAAATTAAGGCGGGAGAAGGCAGTGTACGTATGTCGTTTTGCACACGGAGGTGACATGTTCCCTCTCGGAACCACGAGCCTTCTTGAGGTAAGATCCGGTTTGCAAGAAGCTTACACCAAAGCTTGTCCCAATTCGGCCAAAAAAATTACAGCAGCATGTTCGTGCCATGTCATGAAACCATGCCAAGTTTCATGATTTTCAGGCGTGTTTTGGAATTACAGGAATTAAAAAACCAAGTTTCTCAATCTTTCCGGCCCAACCACGACGCCCAAATGTTTGAATTTCACTCCCATCTCTTGCATGGGACCTAGAAATTCACCCAAGGACACACATGTGATTTTTCAAACAACTTTGGTGCACTATAGCCTGTGCTTGTAGTTCAAATTTGAATTATGCACATTACATTGCCAGAAACTCAATTAATGTATAAAAAGGACAAACGAACCCGGAATAATTCCAAAATTTAGCACAGTACTTCTATTTGGTCTAATCTAGCTGTGTAAAAAAATTAAGGCAGGAGAAGGAAGTGTACGTATGTCGTTTCGCACACGGAGGTCACACGTTCCCTCTCGGAACCACGAGCCTTCTTGAGGGAAGCTCCGGTTTGCAAGAAGCCTACACCAAAGCTTATCCCAATTCGGCCAAAAAAAATACCGCAGCATGGTTGTGCAATGTCATGAGACCATGCCAAGTTTCATGATTTTCAGGCCTGTTCTGGAATTAAAGGAATTAAAAAACCAAGATTATCAATCTTTCCGGCCGAGCCACGACGCCAAGATGTTTGAATTTCACTCCCATCTCTTGCATGGGACCTATAAATTCACCCAAGGACACACATGAGATTTTTCAAACAACTTTGGTGTGCTGGAGCACGTGCTTGTAGTTCAACTTTGAATTATACACATTAAATGCGCAGAAACTCAATTAATGTATAAAAAGGCCAAACGAACACGGAATATTTTCAAATTTTAGCATGATACTTCTATTTGGTCTAATCTGCCTGTGTAAAAAAATTAAGGCGGGAGAAGGCAGTGTACGTATGTCGTTTCGCACACGGAGGTGACACGCTCCCTCTCGGAACCAGGAGCCTTCTTGAGGGAAGCTTCGGTTTGCAAGAAGCTTATACCAAAGCTTGTCCCAATTCGGCCAAAAAAATTACTGCAGCATGTTGGTGCCATGTCATTACACCATGCCAAGTTTCATGATTTTTAGCCGTGTTTTGGATTTACAGCATTTTAAAAACCAAGTTTCTCAATCATTCCGGCCGAGCCACGACACCCCAGATGTTTGAATTTTATTCCCATTTCTTGCACGGGACCTATAAATTCACCCAAAGACACACATGTGATTTTTCAGCAAACTTTGGTGCATTGGAGCATGTGCTTGTAGTTCAAATTTGAATTATGTACATTAAATGCCCAGAAACTCAATTATTGCATAAAGATGCAAAACGAACCCGGAATAATTCCAAATTTAAACACGACACTCATGTACTAGTTGCATGTTCACTATATGTAAATGTTCTAGCAATTCAGACACCATCCTTTCCCTCGTAACACCATTTTGTCTTTCAAAACATAATGGAAAAATCAGGTATACCACAAACAGTTTACTAGAAAGAATCGTGTGGGATGCGATATAAAATATCTTGGCGCACCGTCTTGTCTGGCTTACTTAGGAAGCTTCGTCGTCTACTGTCCACCGCCCCCGCTTGAACCACACTTGCGCGCCAGTTTCTTGCGGCACCGAACAAAAATTTTTTGCCACCGCGGAAATATCTATCTCCCCGCCCCTCCCTCCTACCAAAAGCCACATTTCCACTATTCCTCCTTGCTTTCCAAGTTCAAACCTTCACTGCTGCTTACTGGCAGCTCAGCCTCCTCGCCAGCGATCCTTCTTCTTGCAGCGCCGCCTCCTTGCCGGCTACCCTTCTTCTTGCAGCGCCGCCTCCTCGTCGGCGACCCTTCTTCTTGCTGCGCGGCCTCCGCGCCAACGACCCTTCTTCTTGCTGCGCGGCCTCATCGATATGGTCAGGTAATCCACACCCACCCACACCATCCTCCTCCTTTCCCGTCCGACATGCCCCGACTGACGGAGCGACACCTTCCACCGAAATCACTACCCCCCTCCTCCAATTAATCGCCGCCCACAGCCATTTTACACGCAGTATAACATGGAGATGAGTAGCATGCGGCCGCACGAGCGAACGAGGTCGCTATGGCTGACATGCGTGTCGACCGCCAGATCTTGGAGGAGCACCTCATCTTCGATGCCACCATCAACACCGCCGCACGGTTGTCTACTTTAAAATACAGTTTGTGATGTTTTCTCGAGGCCACCGCCAGTGCCTTCTAGTGATTTGTCCTCTATAATGTTAATATGCAATCTGATGTTTAGTTAACAGTTTGGTCCTCTAAAATGTAATGTTCAGTTAACACTTTGGTCCAACAATTGCTACATTTCGTAGACTGTTCTCAAGCATTCTTTGTTTTGTTAATTGTCTTATCTTCTAGTACATGTTTCTATTCTGCAATGTCGTGCTCACTTAACTATTTTGGTTCATTTGGTCTGTTGTCCATTTAACTGTTTGGTTCAGTTCTCCAATTTGATTTTCATTTGATGTGGGTACAATTTTGTATTGTTATGCATATGACACCAATCGAATTTGGCTGTACTCAATACATATTCTACGGATAGTATGGCAACTCTCAATTAACCTGATCAAGATCTTCCTTATGTGTGTTGCAGGGAAACAATGGGAGACACTGTGGTTTACCATCAAGGTTTGTTCAAGCAGGGTCCTTTGGCTAATAGCACATTATTGTGCAGTTGCAGGAATCATTCTAATATTTAGGTTTCTTACAATTTGGTCCTGCACATGTAGGTCCTACTGTCAGAGGCTTAGACCCACTGTTCGACCCATTTTGCATATGGGGAAATGAGATGTCCATGAATATCAGTCAAGTCAAGAAACTCAGAAAGATTGTTAGGTTGAAGAAACTTGCGACGAATAACAGCAAGATCTTTGTTTGCACAATGAAGAAGACATAAGTCAACTATAGGATGGTACCAACTCTTTTACCTTGTTTTTACCCCTTGCGCCATTTCAAAATTTACAACAGCGATTTATGCATAGCTTTGTTTTCAGTACTTTTCAAAGCAATTCACCGATGATTACCTCTCAAACCACCTGCATGGTCAAGAGGCGAGGAAGGTATTCATTCAACACCCACGGTACAATATTGAAGTCTTGCTGAAGAGGACGAAGGTTGGGCGGGCAATTATCCATAGCCACTGGCCTAAAGTTGCAAGGACATTCAACATCACTGAAGGCTCAATATTTGCCTTCCGCTTCTGCAGTTTCCCAGATGAGATTCATCTGTCTATTTACCGTGTATGATGCTACTTTCCAAAGGTTTTTGATGCTGCATGTGAAACTTGGTGCTGTTGTGTAATGGCGTAACTGAGTGCCGAAGCTATCTGATGTAATTCGATTATGAAATCCTGGTTGCTTTTATACGGATATGAAATATCTGGCGTGTTTTATAAGAAATATCAGTTTGATTAGTACATGGATTATCAATAATAGGCTAATTACCCTGCTTATTGGGGTTTTCTATTGCAAACGGTTACTCAGACAGCACCGTGGGCGATGAACTCAAACAACCCGCATGGTTTCTAGAAAGTAGGCCTGTTCGATCAACTAACAATCACACACGGCTTCCGGCAGCGAACTGTTTGCGTTAGGCCACCTTGCACAAACGTTTCCACACAAAGAACTGTGTGGGATGTACATACCTACGGAAATGATTTTCTGGGATTCACCGTGTGGGATGTACATACCTACGGAAATGATTTCTGGGATTCACCATGTGGGATGTACATACCTACGGAAATGATTTCTGGGATTCACCGTGTGGGATGTACATACCTACGTAAATGATTTCTGGGATTCACCATGTGGGATGTACATACCTACGGAAATGATTTCTGGGATTCACCGTGTGGGATGTACATACCTACGGAAATGATTGGGTTTCCATGTCTCGCCCGATCGCACATGGCCCCAGCCTAGGTCCCACGAGGGCCTATCCCCGACGATTTCCGGGTCGTGTGGGAAGGACCCCCCTATCGCCCACACTCACTTGGCGACGGTTCCGAATGCCGTCGCGGAAAGGGGTTTTAAACCGTTTGTTTAGGACGTCGTTGTACTAGTTTCTAGTTATCGATTGCCTAGGGACAAATAACTTTCTTGTGACAAAAAGCTCTCTACTAAAACTAATTTAGTTGTTTCTTTATCTAAACAGCCCCTATCTTTTATTTACGTGATGTTTATTATCTTGCAAACATGTCCTACAACACTGTCAGTGTTCTGGGAACGAGGGTACCCAGACTTGCCTGCCTGCGGCCCATGGCGTGGCTCCATCGACGGCCTGGTACGGCCCAACATCGACAACAACAACTCAAGACCCTCGCGAGGGGCCAAGCCACGTGAGGCGGAGGACGGCAAGACCTCCCTGGGGGCAGTCTCACTAGGCTGGCTCCCGAGGAGCCGAGATATCTATGCAAGGTGCACCTCGCGAGGTTCGCGTGATGTGAGCCATGACGACCAAGGCCAGGCGGGCGCCAGCGGGCGTAGTGTACCAGTTTCCCATTTAGTGCCAAGGGGGCAAGCACAGGCGCGGAGTTCCGAGGAATCAGGCAAAGGTTTCCATATCGGTGCAACAAGACCAAGGACCGCCCGGACGGCAGGACGGGGGTCATCGTGTAGCCCAGGGCAGCATCACCACCAGAGCCTTTGGCCGGTGAAGACTGCTTTTGCCAGGATAACTTGTACTAGTTGTCCCCCTTCAAACTTGGCCGTTGTGGGATCCCTTCCCGCCTAGATTTGGGAAGAGGACCAAGGCCACTATAAATAGGACCTAGCCACCACCGTAGAAGGCATCGAACCTTGGACCGGATCCATTCCATCTGAACCCTCACCAGCTCATCGAGCCCAATAACACCTCTCCTCGTGAGGCTGTTTGTCCATTGTACTAGTTCATCCATAGCCCTCAAGAGACAATCCACCACCACACACTGGAGTAGGGTATTACACCACACGGTGGCCCGAACAAGTATAAACCCCCGTGTCTCTTGTTCTTTGAGTTCGTCAAGCAAGGCCGTGGGATCGTTGAGCGAGCGCGCTGGGAAGAGAGTGTTATTCGTGCGCACCCCTGAGTACGAACCTCTCTAGGGTCTGCGGAACCCAAAATCCGACATTTGGCGCGCCAGGTAGGGGTGCGCCGAATCCTTTCTTCCGTCCGCCGACGCACCACCGCTCCACCGCTTCCATGGCTGGCGCTCGTCGAGCTCGTGCTGAGCGACGGGCCGCCCTCGCCACCCGCGTCGCCCAGACGGCTCCCGCCAGCGGACCTCCCCGCCGCTCTCCATCACCTACCGCCAACGCCGCCACCGGCCCGGCGGGGCACGAGCAGCAAGCCTCGTCGCTGCACCCCTCTATGAGGCGGGGTGGACGCACCGCCACCCCGTCGCTGACTCTGGCCGGTTCGTCGTCTCACGCTCGTCGCAGGACCAGCGTAGGCTACGCTGCTCCTGGCACGCGAGCTCCTGCGCTACCGCCCCATCGACGACCTCTACGAGGACTGGCTAGACCGCATAGCCGAGCTCGTCAGCGCCGCTGGGGGCTCTCCTGCACCGTCCCTCTCGCTACCTCGCCCACCTCCAGCTGCGGGTGATGTAGCTCATGGAGCGCCTCCGCCACCTCCACGTCAAGACGTCGCCCTCGCACCCAGGTGTGCAGCCTCGCGGCGTGACCCACCGCGCAAGGCGCCCGCGCGCGAAGAAGGAAGCTGCCAGGAGATCCAGCGGCCGTGAGAAGGGGCACGCACGCTTCCAGCGCTGCCGCACGAAGACCGCGCTCCCCTCGCCGCGGTAGCGCGCGAGCTCCAAGACCAAGCACCACCTCCACGACAGGCTCCAGTGGCCACGGTGGCCTGCCGAGCCTTCACTCCCGAACTACGCAGTGCCGTGTGGCCCGGTAAGTTCAAGCCCGACCAGCCTCCGTGCTACGACGGCACCCCCGACCCTGCTAAGTTCCTGCAGCTTTACGAGCTGCGCATCAAGGCGGCCAACGGCGACGAGAAGGTTATGGCGAACTGGTTTCCCATCGCTCTCAAGGACGGCGCGCGCTCGTGGCTCCTGAACCTGCCCGCGGGATCGATCTCTTCATGGGGTGAGATGCGCGAGCATTTCGTCGCCAACTTCCAGGGCACTCGCGACCGCCTGCCAGCTGCGAGTGACCTGCGGCGCATCAAGCAGCAGCTTGGGGAAACCCTGCAGAAGTACATCCAGCGCTTCAACAGCGTCCACCTCAAGATTCCCAAGGTGACAGACAAGGCCGTCATCTCCGCGTTCTCCAATGGCGTCCGTGATGTCAAGATGAAGGAGGAGCTCGCCATCGACGAGGACCTGCGCACAGCCTTGGAGCTATTCAACATAACGACCAAGTGCACAAGAGCTGAGGAAGGGCGCCTTTCCCTCATCGAGCTACCAGCTGCTGACCCAAAAGACAAGAAGGCCAAGGACGTGAAGCGCAAGGGGGTGGCTGTGCTCGCGGCCGAGCCGGAAATGAAGCGCGGCCGCGACCACCCAGAATCGTCCAAGAGCAGCCGCCCGTTCTGCGCCTTCCACAACGTACACAGCCACAACACCAGCGACTGTCAAGAGCTCAGGGCTATCTGCGATGGGCGCTTTAGCCGACGCCCAAAGCACAACGGCCGAGGCTACGACCGTGGAGGAGGCCGAACTGGAGGGCGCTGGGACGACCGTGGCCCCCGCCAGGAGTGGTGTGACCAGCCTCGTGAGGATCGCTGGCAGGACCAGCCTCGCGAGGGCACCTAGAGGGACCAGCCTCGTGAGGACCGCCCTCAGGGCAAGGTCGGCCTCCCTCCGCTGCCACCACCACCCAGGAGGAACGACGACCAGGACGAGGGGCTGGGAGCTTCCAGGAGCCATGCGCCATCGCCCGCATCTTAGGCGGTGCGCAGGCCCCAGCCTCTCAGCGCATCTTGAAGCAGTTCGCCAGAGAAGTGAACGCGGCTCTCCCCAGGCTCGAGGCCACGCGGCCGCTCAGGTGGTCCAAGTGCAGTATCACCTTTAGCTCGGCCGACCAGCTCAAGTGGGCGGCAACCACCGGCGCCCTCCCGATGCTCTGCTCACCCGTCATCAGCAATGTCCAAGTCACCAAGACCCTCATCGACGGTGGTGCAGGGCTCAATGTACTCTCCGTTGACACGTTCGACCTTCTCCAAGTGCCATACAACTAGCTATAGCCGACCAAGCCCTTCTCAGGAGTGACCAACGGCTCCACCACCCCGATCGGGCAGATCCGCCTGCTCGTCACCTTCGGCAAGCACGACAACTACCACACCGAGCTCATCGACTTCGATGTCGCCCACATTCGCCTTCCATACAACGCCATCCTAGGGTACCCAGCTTTGGCCAAATTAATGGCGGTGACTCATCGCGGCTACAACGTCCTCAAGATGCCAGGAAGATGTGGTGTCATCACGGTCGCCTGCGAGGAAAAGGACGCGGTGTGCTCTCTCCAACGCGCCTACCAGGCTGCAGCGGTCGAGGACCCAGACAATGAAGGCGCCACCTACCCTCCTGAGGCTGTCCCCAAGAAGAAGAAGCAGCTACTCCACCAAGGGCCTCAGGAGAGCAGTGTCTCCAGCGGCACCACTTCAGGACCTGCGCCCACGGAAGGGGCGCCTCCCTCCCTCACATAGGAAGGTGCGCCTAGCGCACTCCTCGGGCTGGGCTCGGGGGCTCTCCTCTGGAGGGCCTCAGACCTAGCCAACGTCACGAGGGAGGTGCTCGGGCACCACGTGAAGGCGTGCTTCTCTGCATGCTTCCCTCGTCAGGGCACGAGGTGTTAGGTGCTCAGGAGTTCATCACCAAGGTCACTGAGGAGCTTCAAGAGGCAAGAGCCATGCGCGGCGACCACCGCCTATAGCCCGGCACAGCTCCATGTCCTGGCGAGGACAGCCAGTTGCGCGTCTGCATCGACTACCTCGGGCTCAACAGGGCCGCATCCCTGGAGCGCTTCTGGCCATCTCGCGCTGGTCGGTGTGAGGCCCCCCTCACAGCTACGTTCGCATGCCCTTCGGCCTGCCAAATGCGGCTGTCACCTTCCATCGGCTCATGCAGGGCGCCCTGGCAGCTCGTGATGCCAGGCACCAGGCAATCCAGAGGGAGGAGGAGCCAGAACCTCCAGGGTCCCGCGGGAACTGGCCGCCGAACGACACCTAAGCAGCAACTTCTTCAGCACACGCCTTCAGCCACTTCGACAACGGTGCCAGATGACATTTTCCAGTTTGTTCAGTTGGGGGCGCCCCTCGGGCTGCATCATCCCCAGGTCGCATGGGTCAGTCCCTTCGGTATGTATCTTTTTGCATCTTTAATTTACCTTGTTGGGGGCGCCCCTCGGGCTGCATCATTCCCAGGCCGCATGGGTCCGTCCCTGTGGCATGTATCGACCTTGCATTTACCTAAACTAGCTTGCTCCCTCCTACGAGTTGCCTTACGATCATCACCTATTTACCTACTACTCCCCCTTGGCATTTCGCGTTGCTGGTCAGCCTCCTGCTCATCCTGCAACGGGGCTTCACATGCTGGCACGGCGCTTGTGCTCGGGTCCGTCCCTGCAATGCTGACAAACCTGAGAAATCGAGCTCTCGCTCGCGGCCATACATGCGCACGTCACCTCACTAGATGCTCAGTGCCTTCATCTTCTTGCGGAAAGATCAGTGGCAGAACAGCCAGCGCGACTATGAGTTATATTCCCCTCTCGGACTAACCCGCAGGAATCTCTGGAGCTTAACCACGGGAGGCCCCGCCAGCCACTCCTTTTCATGCAAATTCGCTTGCGCGTTAAAGGGAGGGCTCCTGAGCATCGCGCCTCAGGAGCTCTTACTGACTCTCCAGCCCTCACCCCCTGGCCTTGACCATGCCATCGCGACCTAGCATACCAGCGGCGGCCGAGCTCCGCTCAGGGGTCGAGACCCGAGGACGCAGAGCACTTAGTAGAGCGTGGAAGGGGGAAGCTAGCGCGAGCCCAACCTAGCAGTCATTGACGCACGAGTCGGGCGCTGCGCAAGGAATCGCCTTGGGCTCACTAAGATAAGTCGCATACGCCTGCTGGCGAGGCTCTGCAATTTGGAATTCTCGACTCCCGTTGCCTCGCTCTGGCAATGTCGCCCTCCTTTTCAGCCTTCAGGAAGCTGCTTGCATGCCAAAGGGGACCTCTTGAGCATCGCGTCTCAGGAGCTCTTGATGGACCTTGGGCCACTCACCTTCTGGCCTTGACCACGGCATCGCGACCTGGCATACCGGCGACGGCTGAAGCCTGCCTGGGGACTGGGACCTGCCGCTAGGCTGCCGCGAGGACGAAAAGGGGGAACAAGGCCGTAGCGGGACGCGCTTCTGCAAACCTCACCGCCAAAACATTCACTAACGCGATTCCGCTGGGGCAACCTCGCCTCCCTTTCGGCCCTTGGGTAGCTGCTTGCACGCTATAGGGGACCCCCCGAGCATCGCGCCTCGGGAGCTCTTACCGGACCTCGGGTCGCTCACCTCCTGGCGTTGACCACGGCATCGCGACCAGGCATACCAGCGACGGCCGAAGCCTACCTGGGGACTGGGACCTGTCAGCGTAGGGCACCAAGCTACCGCAAGGGACGCAAAGGGGCGACAAGCCAAAGCGGAATATGTGACCACGACACTGGATAAAGGACTATATCACATTGAACCAAAAGCACTAGAAATCCCTTACACACCCCCATGGGATTCGTCTCGGCTCCTCGCAGGGAACAAAAGGAGGAAGGCCTCAAGGGGCTCTAACTACGGCTGTCGATGCCATCACCAACAGTGGGCCACGAGAGGCCGACGCCAACCCCATCCAGATCATCAGCGACGACGAGCGGATGTTGCAGCCGCACTCCGGGCACGGCGTGAGCTCGGTGGCGCATAGCTGTCGTCTCTCGTCTCCGGAGACTCGTCGAGCTCGGGAGAGTCGCTGGATCTCGAGGAACCGCCGCTGCTGTTGGAGGAGCTGATGGCAGGGCCGGGGGTAGGCTCGGCGCCTGCTGCTGCGCCACCCTGGTGGCCCCCTCCGGGGCAGCACTCCAGGCGGCGAACTTCCTCATCGAAGACCTTGAAGAACAACGTGGAGGCGCCATCGTACTCAAAGTGTATGGCGAGGGCCCCCTCCGCGCGGCAGGCCCTGGCAACCTCGCCCGATCCTCGGGTCATGAAGATCTCGGCATGGGGGATGGCCTCGACCTCTGCCCCCGTGGCCAGGATGCAGCACCCGGTGTGCTGCAACCACAACTCAAGCGGTCCCCGTGGCGGCATCTCCTCGGTGAAGAACCACGGAAACTGGATCCACGTGCGCGGTGGCATCGTCGCCCACACCACGAACTCGCGCGAGGAGCCCTCGGCGTGGGTTCGTGGGCCGGCGGCTCGTGCGGCCACAGCTTGACCGCCGTGGCTGCGATTCGAGTGGCGTGGGGTGCTGCCCCTTCCTCCGGAGCCCTACGCTTGGTCGTACAGGGGCAACGGGTAGCCGGGAGGAGGCCGCTCGTACCAATGCCTCGTCACCTCCGGCCTCACGCCGGCGCCGTGGGAGTAGCCAAACCTCTTCTTCGGCGGAAGTGGACCCTGCACCTCGCGAAGGGTTTTTCCCTTCTCAGCAGCGGAGAACCTCCTTATTGGAGCCATGGGCGTCACGGCAAGAGGGCGAAGTGAGGAGGAGGAAGAAGGAGCGGGCAGCAAGAAGAAGGAGATAAGCAACAGGGGCTCCGCCGCACCCTCATTTATAGCCAGAAGCAGGCCAACCGTCAACCTCCACGATCGCGCGTAATGATGGTTTCTTCTGCATGCAGCAGGGTCTTGTCAAATCAGGCGGTTGCCAAGGCAGCGTGGGGAAGCGGAGACGCCCACGTCCAATCAGTCGCCACGCGTCGACCAAGGCCGCAGGAGGTTGGGGCCCGCGACGCTCCGCACTTGCCCCTTGGCTTCGCCTCGAAGCCAAGTTCGAGCGCGCCTTGGGCCCGGGGGCTACTGTCAGCGTTCTGGGAACGGGGGTACCCAGACTTGCCTACCTGCGTGTGGCACCCCAGCTCAGAGCAACCGGTTTACCATGCATTACCAGCCCAGAGACCATGTCTTCTGGAAACACACAACATCTTGGTACAGAAGACGACCGCTTTATTGATGCTAGCGGATCAAAGTTTATATTAGAACAGGTAGCGAGGCCAAGCGGCACGCACGATGCGGCTGAACAATATGTACATTATTTAGTGAACATAAAGTGCCTCGATCATAACAACTATGCGGCAGCGGAACAACGTCGTAGTGGAACTCCATAGCACAGGGACACCGATGTGGACACGGTATAGACTCGGACAGCACTCCTTTCCAACAAGACTTTCCTGAAATCTGGCATGACATGCTAGGTCAGTACATTGAATGTACTTGCAAGCTCACAACAAACATAAACATAATGACAAACAATATCATGATAACTAACCAATTATTAATAATGCAACAATATAGCCAACATGCTGTGATCATGCTCATGTGAGAAAAATCTCACGGACTGACTTACCAACGGTGATCGCTCTTGGATCACAAACGTACCAACCTCAAGGTCTTAACTAGGGATATCTCGTGATCTTTCCGGCGATCACAACCACGACCAATATTTGGTCTCAAACGGTGATCCTTCCAGCGAGCACAACCACGACCAACACTTGGTCTCAAACAACAAGATGACCTTCCCGCCATCATTAACAGTGCAAAGTTCATAACTTAGTTTGCAAGATTTATTAAATGTTGACCCATGGTGTGACCTACTTTCGAGCGTGTCCATAACCGTGGACTCGGCTATCGATAGATTAATACACTCTGGAGAGGTAGCACACTGTACCCACACCACGGAACCCATGGCCTCGCACTCCCATTCGGGTGGACCAACGGCATTCCGACGAAACCCCTCCATTGTCATGACACTCTCCCGGCCACTCCGACTCACTCCCCACTGGGCTAGTCCTGGGTGGCCCCGTGTCTACCAAAGACACAACGACCACCGTCGTGGCCAAAACATAAATTGTCCCACACGGAGACACGGTACCAAAATCTCAACAACGGGCACACAAGGTTATGTCTGCTTACCGGGCCAGGGTACCGCACGCCCATAACCTTCCCTCGTTGGAGGCACCGACCAGAGGCATGACAACAGACTGAATAAATGCCTTCCCATAAAGGCAAATGTGGTTGCATTGGGAAAAACTCGATTCAGTGGCACCATGACCCGGTCAACAATGTATTCAAGTTGAGTTATTATCAGGTTCAACTTAAAGTGCAAATAACCGGTGTCATAGTATGCCATGAAATGCAACACGAACATATGCATCACATATCAACGGAAATGACGAAGTCAACTATATCCACACTAAGCTTAAACATCAACAACTCATGACACGACTCTGGTTAGGATTAGACCTTACTTTTAACAGAATCTATTCTAGCAAATTTATCATTTTCTCATGCAATAAAAATAACTCCATATAATTACTTATATCCATAACATTATTAGTCTATCATAACAAAATTAATTCTAGTTTCTTTACCAACTTAGTTAGCTTTAAACTTTCTGTAAATCAAGCATATTAACTTAAACAAGCAACTAACAGAATATAAATAACATAATAGTGATTTAAATGCATGGATTTAATCATTCTTTCAAGTAGGAAAATCACAAATATTGTAATGGCACCATGAAAATGTTTATGTGGCTTGTCTTAGTGTAGATGAGGTTCACAAGCCTCCTCGTAATCCTCAAGACAAGCCTCACCCTCTGAAAATATTTAAAAACACAAAAAGAAAACATCAAGAACCCTTTTGAAATTCACCAGAAAATTTAGACAGTAGGGAAAAATCCCATTTTAGGTGAGCTGCTAGATTTCTTTACAAAGAACACAATGCAAAAAGAATCAATTCATTTGGACTTATGGTTAAAGAGTTTTGGCTGTTTGAAGCTCTCTGGAAAAAAATGAAATTTGAATTTAATTAAAAACAGACTGGGGGGTGACGTCGAAGGCGTAAAACCTCGGGGTGCCACCACTCGTACCACTTCGCGCGCGTACTGAGTGGCTGGCTAGCGGGCCCCGCTAGTCAGGTGAGGGGGGAGGTAGAAGGAAACAGAGGACGGCGCGGCTTCACCGGAGCACACGCCGGCGACGAGGGCTTCTTGGCCAAAACGAGAGGGAGGGATCGAGAGAGCAGATGGAGGCGCACCTGCCCATACCCGTATAGTAACTAGGGGTGGTCGGACGGCATTGGAATCAACCTCTCTAGCGGAGGCAGAGAGCAGAGGCGCCAGAGACGAAGACGACGGCGAAGAGAGGCGACTCCAGGGGCTCCAACCAGGCGGGACAGCACCACCGAAGAGCGGCGGAGGCCCTGGAAGGGTTGCCCAGGCCTGGGTGGGGCTGGAGCTACGAAGAAGACCCGAGGGGATCGTCGGCGAGCTCCAGCTCGGGGACGGCGGCCCACAGCCTCCCCGGCTGGGCTACAGCTTCTACAAGATCATGGAGTGTATGGGAGGAGTGGGTGATGCTCGAGGAGGCTGGGGAGGGCTCTATTTATAGCCAAGCGTCGAGGTGGATCGGACTCCGCCGGTGGACACCTGGACACGGCGCCCGGCGACGAACGGCGTCGGTGAGAGTGGGAGAAGGCGACGCAGCTCACGCGGGGACTGTGGGCGAACGGGGACGAGCACAGGAGCGAGAGGAAGGCGACGAGGACAGTGCGCACCGCACTGTTACGTTGGCCGGACCGCACCCGTGCTCGCTGTGGCGAGCCCCGGCATCGGCGAGTGCCAGGAGGGAGTTAAGAGAGCTTGGACGAAGATTGTGGCGAAGTTTGGCAAGCTTAGGTAGTCGGGGCAGCGAGCACGCGAGCAACAGAAGCTCGGGCGTGACGCAGAGCGTGTCGACACGCAGGTTGGCATCGTGTACACGCGTGGTCACCACGTGAACTCTGTCCTCAGGCCGACCTAAGTCCAAATTTCATGTCTGGCTTGTTGTTCGTGGTAGTTTTGAAGATTACCACGCTTTGGTTTGGACCCAGACGCAGTAGGATAGATTTCAACTGCCAAGTAAGTTTCTGATCAGTAACTTTGAGAGCTTACTGTGGTCAAACGGCTGGGAGTTGGGGGCTGCGCTTTGGAGGTTAGCAATCATCTACTAAGGTGATGATGCACAAGAAAAATCAGCCACAAAGGAGCAAGTAAAATGGTAGTTGCTGTAGAAACCACCATTTCTGTCCAGAACAGAAAATATTTTCTATAGCAAAAATATTCCAAAAAGTGGTGAAATAATTTTGCTCAGGAAGGTGCCCTAGGGTTCAAAGAATATTTGTGAATTTTCTCAGATTTTTGTGGGCAAGAAAAATTGGGGTTGCTTTGGAGCACATTGAGCTAGCTAGGGTTTAAGAGAGGGAAATGAATATTTTTCATTTAAGAAAAACATTCCAAATATTATTTGAGGTGAACCAGAGTGGGAATGATGGTTAGAGAGGGAAATGGGACACTTGGGTGAAATCCAAGGGGTACCCAAGTGTTTAAGTCCATATGAAAAGATTCAAAACTCCAAATTTCAAATTCAAACCAACTGAAAAATCAGGCAAAGAAAAGAATGCAAAAACCAGGCTGTCACAAACCTCCCCCACTTATAATGAATCTCTTCCTCGAGATTCGGTTGCTTGGGAAAACCATTCTGGATAATGTGCCTTTAGAAGTTTTTCCCGTTCCCACATTGATTCTGACTCTGTGGGATGCTCCCACTGAACCTTGTAGAACTTCCTTGCTTTACTACGAGTGACCCTTTCCATCTGATCCAAAATTTTAACCAGTCTCTCTTCATATGTTAAGTCCTTTGCCAACTCTATATCAGTCATAGCAGTCTTTTTCTCAGGCGGCGATATGCATCGCCTCAACTGTGAAACATGAAACACGTTGTGCACGTTCGACAATTCAGGGGGTAGTTCCAACTGATATGCAACAGTACCCACTCGTGACATAACTGGAAATGGACCAATAAATCTGGGTGCCAACTTTCCACGAGTCTGGAATCTCTTGATCCCTTTCATAGGAGTGACTCGGAGGTATACGTGTTTTCCGTGTTCAAAACTGATCTGTCGGTGCTTTGCATCATAATAACTCTTCTGTCGAGATTTGGCCAATTGCAATTTGTCTCTGATTTCCTTAACTTGTTTCTCAGCTTCCATCATGAGATCTGTTCCGAAGATACGGCTATCTCCAGTTTGAGACCAATTTAAAGGAGTGCGACACTTACGGCCATACAAAGCCTCATATGGTGACATCTTTAGACTGGTCTGGAAGCTATTGTTGTAAGAGAACTCGGCATACAGCAGACAGTCTTCCCATATAGGTCCTTGGGCCAAAGCACAGGCTCGCAGCATATCTTTGAGTATTTGGTTTACCCGTTCTGTCTGTCCATCAGTCTGAGGATGATAAGCGGTACTGTATTTCAGTGCTGTCCCCAAGGCTTGATGGAGACGTGACCAAAAAGCGGAGGTAAAAAGTGAACCTTGGTCAGAAGTGATGGTTCGTGGTACTCCATCTAGACTGACTATTCTGGATACATACAGCTGTGCAAGTTGATCTGCTCGATATGTGGTTCCGATCGGGATAAAGTGAGCAACCTTGGTTAAGGTGTCCACTATGACCCAGATTGCATCACTGCCTCGCTGAGTCTTAGGTAGTCCTGTGATGAAATCCATGCAGACATCATCCCATTTCCATTGTGAAACTGCAATGGTTGGAGAAGTCCGGCTGGCTTCTGATGCTCCGCCTTCACCTTGTTGCATATGTCGCAACAAGCCACAAAATAGGCAATGTCTTTCTTCATTCCATCCCACCAGAATATTTGTCGAAGGTCTTCATACATTTTCATACCTCCATGGTGAATGGAATATGAAGATTCGTGTGCTTCTGACAGGATTTTCTGCTTTAAATCCGCTTGATTGGGTACACAGATCCTTCCACGAAAGCGGAGGGTACCAAATTGATCCTTCGAGAAATCTGAAGTCTGTCCTGCTACCATATTCTTGGCACGTTTCTGTAGGACGTGTCAGCTGGCTGGGCCTTGCGGATCTCTTCCTCAAGTGTGGGGGCAACTTCCAAAATATTAGCAAGGCTGGCATCAACGATGACCAGGTTGAGCTGAGCAATCGCCTCTTCAAGTTCAGGAGGCCAGGATTTCAATATGACATTTAGGTTGACAGGCTTTCGACTGAGTGCATCGGCAACCACGTTAGCCTTACCCGGGTGGTAATTTATTCCAAGATCATAATCCTTGACTAACTCAAGCCATCTTCGTTGACGGAGATTTAAATCTGGCTGAGTAAATATATACTTGAGACTTTTGTGATCGGTAAAAATTTGGCACCTCTTCCCGATGAGATAGTGTCTCCAAATTTTTAGAGCATGAACCACCGCGGCCAATTCCAGATCATGAGTAGGATAATTTCCCTCGTGGGGTCATAGCTGTCGTGATGCATAGGCTACTACCTTGCCGTCTTGCATAAGTACGCATCCAAGTCCTTGTCTGGAGGCATCGTAGTACACATCAAAACTGCGGTAGATATCTAGAAGAGTCAACACAGGTGCAGTCGTCAGCCGTATCTTTAGCTCATTGAAACTTTTCTCACGGTCCTCAGTCCATTCAAACTTCTTATCCTTTTTGAGTAGCTCCGTCATGGGTTTAGCGATCTTGGAAAACACTTCAATGAAACGACGGTAGTAACCAGCTAATCCAAGAAAACTCCGGATCTGTGATACGGTTGTGGGTGGCAACCAATCGAGCACATCCTTTACTTTGCTCAGGTCCACGGCTATACCTTCGGCAGATAGCACATGTCCAAGAAATCCAACTTGCTTGAGCCAAAACTCACACTTACTGAATTTGGCGAATAGCTGATGGTCGCGGAGTCGTTGTAGCACTGCTTGGAGATGTTCTTGGTGATCTTCTTCACTTCTTGAGTAAATAAGTATGTCATCGATGAAGACTACCACGAACTTATCGAGGAAGTCCATGAATACTTTGTTCATCGTATGCATGAAGAAGGCAGGGGCGTTGGTGAGACCAAAGGACATAACTGTATATTCATAAAGACCGTATCGAGTGGTGAATGCGGTCTTAGGAATATCTTCCGTTTTATCTTGAGCTGATGATATCCTGTCCGCAAATCAACCTTGGAGAATACCTTGGCCCCACTGAGCTGATCAAACAAGTCATCAATCCTTGGCAGCGGATATTTGTTTGTGATGGTGACATCATTCAGCTGATGGTAATCCACACACATGCGGAGGCTACCATCCTTTTTGTCCACGAAGATAGCAAGTGATCCCCATGGTGAAGAGCTGGGACGGATATATCCTTTCTGGAGCATTTCATCAAGCTATTTCTTTAGCTCCACTAATTCTAATGAGGGCATCCGGTAATACTTCTTGTATAACGGTGCGGTTCTGGGCACAAGATCTATTGCAAACTCAAGCTCTCGATCTGGTGGCATGCCTGGCAGCTCTTCTGGAAATACATCAGGAAACTCATTGACCACAGGAATTAATTCCAATTCAGCCACAGCGGTGAAGACCATTTCTTTCTTGGGTATGCTTCTGCGAGCATAGAAATTGGGTAGTCTGCCCCTTCTGACTGGTCAAAATGACTTCTCGGGTCACGCAATTTATGCATACTTGATATTGAGTCAGCCAATTCATACCCAAGATAACATCCAACTTAGCAGACTCAATAATTATCAAAGAAGTTGGAAAATAGACTCCGTTGATATTGATTTCCAGATTACGGCAGACCAGATTGCTCTTGATTAAGGATCCCGGGGTTTGTACCATCATATTTTTGCCCAAAAGCGAACAAGGAAATTTGTTTTGGGCAACAAAACTCCGAGAAATAAAAGAGTGGGAAGCCCCAGAGTCAAATAAAATTACTGCAGGTATGTTATTAATAGAAAACATATCAATAACGACTTCGGGGTTCTCTTGGGCTTCATCGGCGGAGAGGTGATGAACGTGCCCAGTGATGTTTTGCTGGTTCGGGCATGATTCCATAAAGTTGACTTGTGGCCTGAATAGAGCATTCGCCTTGCTGTTCTTGGGACACTGTCTGGCATAATGTCCGGCTTGCCCACAACTGAAGCAAGAATTGTTGCGCTGGCATTCTTCGTGCACTGGGTTGGTCACGACATTCTTGACTTGGGTGGTGGTCTTGTTAACATTCTGTTGCCAATTGGGCTTGTATTCCACCTGAGTCTGCTGCCAGGTACGAGCCTTTTGCACGGGTTGCCCATCCTTCTTTGGCTCAAACTTGCGCTTGTGATTGTTGTTAGCAGGCCTATTATCTGATACAAGCTTGTGCTCCCTTTCAGCAATGAATGCCTTGTTCACCAAAGTTTGGAAATCTGGGAAATCAAACATACTGAGGGTACACCGGAGTTGCAGGTTTAATCCACCAAGAAATCTGTCAACCTTTCTTTCTTCAGTGGCCACGTCATAAAGGGAGAAGCGTGGCAGATGATTGAATTTTTGCAACACCCACAGACTGATTTCCTTGGAGAAGCGCGAGAGATTCACGCTGCTTAGTCTTCATAATTCCAGTAGGGATATGATATTTCCGGAACTGATCCTTAAATTTTGACCAGGTGATTTCTTCATCAGCAGGCCACATGGCTTTTATATTTTCCCACCATATGGCGGCAGTGCCTTCAAGATAATGAGTTCCAAATGGAACTTTATCATCTTCTTCAGTACGAGCAATCTCAAGTTTCCTCTCAATGGTTCGCAACCAATCGTCGGCATCCAAGGGGTCAATAACCTGACTGAAACTGGGAGGCTTGGTCCTCTGAAAATCTGACAGCTTGGAGTGATGACCGTTCTGGTTTCCATTCTGTCCAACCATAGCTTGCACACTTCTTAAAATTTCAGTCAGATCATTATTCCGTCTTTCCTCAAACATACACAGAATTTGCTCGGTGGAGGCCGGATTTGGCGGTGGAGGCAGTGGTGGAACGTACGGCTCGGGGGAGTGTCCTGCATGTCGTGCGGAACGACAAACAGGAGTACCCTCGCGAACGTTGCTACTGCTTCCTCCCCGCGACATCCTATTGTGGATTTTTCCCAAGACAATGCAACCGAGATGAGAAATATTCAAAATGAATTGGGGAAAAGCCAGCAATAAAATCCCGAGAAAAACCGAAATGACAAAGAAAATACGGCGAATAAAATAGAGTTCCAACAGAATTATACATAGACTCATACATCAAAAATAAACAACATGCCAGGTTCAACTACTCTCATACATGAAACGAAACCTCATGACTCGTACGACTACACTCGTACACCATCCTGATGACTGCGAATACTCAGAAGCACTACTGCTCTACTGGCGCTGCGGGGTCCTCTCCTGAAGCGGACTCGGATCCTGAACTGACGAGGTTAACTGAGACCTCCGGGTTAAAGGCAACACGACGACGCTGCCTCGAGGGCTCTCCCTCAGGGGCAGGTGTAGGGTGAAGCATCGGGGCTACAGGCGTAGTGAGAAGTGAAACCCACTCAGCAGGGGCACTGAGAGGATCCACAGTCGCGGCGCCCGAGCTACTCGGAGGAGTAACTGGTGAAATAGGGGAACTAGAACTGGCTGGAATATAAGGAGTGAATCCCAGGGAGGATGGAGCAGTGGCAGACCTAGTAGAGACTAAAGCAGAGGCTAAAGCAGTACGGGCACGAGTCAGCTCTCGAGCCAGCTCGTGGATCATAAGATAACTAGCAGTGATATAACGAGCAAGGTGGCTAGCAACACTATCAGACTCCGGATCAATGATAGGGAAACGGACACGACCATTGTCGTGCAGAGAAGGATAGTAGTAGAAACCTGCGTGGTTCTGCATCCGGACCTCGTTGTAACGAAGCTCGACAAGGACCTCGAATGCAGCAAACAGGATAGCCCGAGAAGCGGTAGAAGCGTAACTGCTCCGAGAGGTACGAGTGTAAGTGCTGGAATCAGAACTGGTGCGCAGAGTAACCACTGCGTGATACTCATACACTGAGTCAGCTAGACGCTCCCGGTACACACGATAGACTGGATCGTCACCGAGGGGGTACAGCCGACGCCACACGTTACGAAGGAGATGCGGCGACGTGAACGGCATCAGCTGCAACTGGCACGAATACGGCACCGGAGCCATCTACACTCACAACCATTAGTAGGTTAGCATAAAAATAAAACAAGTGCATGCAATACAACAACCAGCTACAAATACTACCGGCACTCAACTTAAACTCGTATCTAGCATCCAGTTAACACGTTGTAGTCTAGCATGGCCTACAGTCAGCGCAGCTTTGATACCAAGCGTTGTGGCACCCCGGCTCAGAGCAACCGGTTTACCATGCATTGCCAGCCCAGAGACCATGTCTTCTGGCAACACACAACATCTTGGTATAGAAAACGACCGCTTTATTGATGCTAGCGGATCAAAGTTTATATTACAACAGGTAGCAAGGCCAAGCGGCACGCACGGTGCGGCTGAACAATATGTACATTATTTAGTGAACATAAAGGGCCTCGATCATAACAACTATGCGGCAGCGGAACAACGTCGTAGCGGAACTCCATAGCATAGGGACACCAATGTGGACACGGCCTAGACTCGGACAGCACTCCTTTCCAACGAGACTTTCCTGAAATCTGGCATGACACGCCAGGTCAGTACATTGAATGTACTTGCAAGCTCACAACAAACATAAACATAGTGACAAACAATATCATGATAATTAACCAATTATTAATAATGCAACAATATAGCCAACATGCTGTGATCATGCTCATGTGAGAAAAATCTCACGGACTGACTTACCAAGGGTGATCGCCCTTGGATCACAAACATACCAACCTCAAGGTCTTAACTAGGGATATCTCATGATCTTTCCGGCGATCACAACCACGACCAATATTTGGTCTCAAACGGTGATCCTTCCGGCGATCACAACCACGACCAACACTTGGTCTCAAACAACAAGATGACCTTCCCGCCATCATTAACAGTGCAAAGTTCATAACTTAGTGTGCAAGATTTATTAAATGTTGACCCATGGTGTGACCTACTTTCGAGCGTGTCCGTAAACGTGGACTCGGCTATCGATAGATTAATACACTCTGCAGAGGTAGCGCACTGTACCCACACCACGGAACCCATGGCCTCGCACTCCCATTCGGGTGGACCAACGGCATTCCGACGAAACCCCTCCATTGTCATGAGCCTCTCCCGGCCACTACGACTCACTCCCCACTGGGCTTGTCCTGGGTGGCCTCGTGTCTACCAAAGACACAACTACCACCGTCGTGGCCAAAACATAAACTGTCCCACATGGGGACACGGTACCAAAATCTCAACAACGGGCACACAAGGTTATGTCTGCTTACCGGCCCAGGGTATCGCACGCCCATAACCTTCCCTTGTTGGAGGCACCGACCTGAGGCATGACAACGGACCGAATAAAGGCCTTCCCATAAAGGCAAATGTGGTTGCACTGGGAAAAACTCGATTCAGTGGCACCATGACCCGGTCAACAATATATTCAAGTTGAGATTATCAGGTTCAACTTAAAGTGCAAATAACCGGTGTCATAGTATGCCATGAAATGCAACACGAACATATGCATCACATATCAACGAAAATGACGGAGTCAACTATATCCACACTAAGCATAAACATCAACAACTCATGACACGACTCTGTTTAGGATTAGACCTTACTTTTAACATAATCTTTTCTAGCAAATTTATCGTTTTTCTCATGCAATAAAAATAACTCCATATAATTACATATATCCATAACTATATTACTCTATCATAACAAAATTAATTCTAGTTTCTTTGCCAACTTAGTTAGCTTTAAACTTTCTATAAATCAAGCATATTAACGTAAACAAGTAACTAACAGAATATAAATAACATAATAGTGATTTAAATGCATGGATTTAATCATTCATTCAAGTAGCAAAATCACAAATATTGTAATGGCACCATGAAAATGTTTCTGTGGCTTGCCTTAGTACAAATGATGTTCACAAGCCTCCTGGTGATCCTCGAGGCAAGCCTCACCCTCTGAAAATATTTAAAAACAAAAAAAGAAAACATCAAGAACCCTTATGAAATTCACCAAAAAATCTAGACAGTTGGGAAAAATCCCATTTTATGTGAGCTGCTAGATTTCTTTACAAAGAACACAATGCAAAAAGAATCAATTCATTTGGACTTATGGTTAAAGAGTTTTGGCTGTTTGAAGCTCTCTGGAAAAAAAATATGAAATTTGAATTTAATTAAAAACAGACTGGGGGGTGACGTCGAAGGCGTAAAGCCTCGGGGCGCCACCACTCGTACCGCTTCTCGCGCGTACTGAGTGGCTGACTAGCGGGCCCCGCTAGTCAGGTGAGGGGGAGATGGAGAAGGAAATAGAGGACGGCGCGGCTTTGCTGGAGCACACGCCGCCGACGTGGGCTTCTTGGCCAAAATGAGAGGGGGGATCGAGAGAGGAGATGGAGGCGCACCTGCCCGTACCCGTAGAGTAACTAGGGGTGGTTGGACGGCGTCAGAATCAACCTCTCTAGCGGAGGCAGAGAGCAGAGGTCGCCGGAGACGAAGACGACGGCGAACAGAGGCGACTCCAGGGGCTCCAACCGTGCGGGATAGCACCACCAAAGAGCGGCGGAGGCCCTGGAAGGGTTGCCCAGGCCTGGGAGGGGCTGGAGCTACGACGACGACCCGAGGGGATCGCCGGCGAGCTCGAGCTCTGGGACGGCAGCCCGCGGCCTGCCCGGCCGGGCTACGGCTTCTACAAGATTGTGGAGTGTGTGGGAGGAGTGGGTGATGCTTGAGGAGGCTGAGGAGGGCTCTATTTATAGCTGAGTGTCGAGGGGGGATCGGGCTCCGCCGGTGGACACCTGGACACGGCGCCCGGCGACGAACGGCATCAGTGAGAGTGGGAGAAGGCGACGCAGCTCACGCGGGGACTGTGGGCGAACGGGGACGAGCACGGGAGCGAGAGGAAGGCGACGAGCAAAGTGCGCACCACACTGTTACGTTGGCCGGACCGCGCCCGTGCTCGCTGCGGTGAGCCCCGGCATCGGCGAGTGCCAGGAGGGAGTTAAGAGGGCTTGGACGAAGATTGTGGCGAAGTTTGGCAAGCTTAGGCAGTCGGGGCAGCTAGCACGCGAGCAACAGAAGCTCGGGCGCGACGCAGAGCGCGTCGACACACAGGTTGGCATCGTGTACACGCGTGGTCACCGCGTGAACTCTGCCCTCAGGCCGACCTAAGTCCAAATTTCATGTCTGGCTTGTTGTTCGTTGTAGTTTTGAAGATTACCACGCTTTGGTTTGGACCCAGACGCAGTAGGATAGATTTCAACTGCCAAGTAAGTTTTGGATCAGTAACTTTGAGAGCTTACTATGGTCAAATGGCTGGGAGTTGGGGGCTGCGCTTCGGAGGTTAGCAATCATCTACTAAGGTGATGATGCACAAGAAAAATCAGCCATAAAGGAGCAAGTAAAATGGTAGTTGCTGTAGAAACCACCATTTCTGTCCAGAAAAGAAAATATTTTCTTTAGCAAAAATATTCCAAAAGGTGGTGAAATATTTTTGCACAGCAAGGTGCCCTAGGGTTCAAAGAATGTTTGGGAATTTTCTCAGATTTTTGTGGGCAAGAAAAATTGGGGTTGCTTTGGAGCACATTGAGCTAGCTAGGGTTTAAGAGAGGGAAATGAATATTTTTCATTTAAGAAAAATATTCCAAATATTATTTTGAGGTGAACCAGAGTGGGAATGATGGTTAGAGAGGGAAATGGGACACTTGGGTGAAAGCCAAGGGGTACCCAAGTGTTTAAGTCCATATGAAAAGATTCAAAACTCCAAATTTTAAATTCAAACCAACTGAAAAATCAGGCAAAGAAAAGAGGGCAAAAACCAGGCTGTCACACTGCGGCCCATGGCGTGGCTCCATCGACGGCCTGGTACGGCCCAACATCGACAGCAACAACTCAAGACCCTCGCGAGGGGCCAAGCCTCGCGAGGCGGACGACGGCAAGACCTGCGTGGGGGCAGTCTCACTAGGCTCGCTCCCGAGGAGCAGAGATTTCTATGCAAGGTGCACCTCGCGAGGTTCGCGTGACGTGAGCCATGACGACCCAGGCCAGGTGGGCGCCAGCGGGCGCAGTGTACCAGTTTCCCCTTTGGTGCCAAGGGGGCAAGCGCAAGTGCGGAGTCCCGAGGAATCAGGCAAAGGTTTCCATATCGGTGCAACAAGACGAAGGACCACCCGGACGGCAGGACGGAGGTCATCGTGGAGCCCAGGGCAGCGTCACCACCAGAGCCTTTGGCAAGCGAAGACTGCTTTTGCCAGGATAACTTGTACTAGTTGCCCCCCTTCAAACTTGGCTGTTGTGGGATCACTTCCCTCCTAGATTTGGGAAGAGGACCAAGGCCACTATAAATAGGACCTAGCCACCATCGTAGAAGGCATCGAACCTTGGACCGGATCCATTCCATCCGAACCCTCACCAGCTCATCGAGCCCAAGAACACCTCTCCTCCTGAGGCTGTTCATCCACTATACTAGTTCATCCATTGCCCTCAAGAGGCAATCCCCGACCACACACTGGAGTAGGGTATTACACCACACGGTGGCCCGAACCAGTATAAACGCCTGTGTCTCTTGTTCTTTGAGTTCGTCGAGCTAGGCCATGGGATCATTGAGCGAGCGCGCTGGAAAGAGAGTGTTTTTTGTGCGCACCCCAGAGTTCAAACCTCCCTAGGGTCTGCGGAACCTGAAATCCGACAAACACCTACAAAGTACTTCTAGTGTCATACTTGTTCTAGGTAAAGCAAACGTTAAGCGTGCGTAGAGTTGTATTGGTGGTCGATAGAACTTGAGGGAATATTTGTTCTACCTTTAGCTCCTCGTTGGGTTCAACACTCTTACTTATCGAAAGAGGCTACAACTGATCCCCTATACTTGTGGGTTATCACAGCACCACCGTTCTTGCATAGCTCGCCAACACAATAATAAATTCAGATTGTGCAAAAGATAGACCTTCAAATGGTGTAATTGTCATGCCCATGTCTCCTTTAGTTCTAACTTTGAAATGCAGTACTAACAATCAATAATTTCCTGTAGAAGTTTAAATCCTGCCATGATCGATGAATTAACAAAATGAAATTCTATGTTCTGAGCACAACGCAAGAAAAGGCAGATGTGCATCTTTAATCCAATTAAACAGAGGCTGAAGTGTGTTGTTTGTCTAAACTGCCATGTTTTAGCTCGTACAACAAAATGTACAGAAGAACGAATTTATTTTACCAAAAAGACCTAAGATTTTATCGCCTCTGTTGTGACTCTAGGGAGCGCATCACATGTAACCAGTAAATCCAATAAAGTTACTGGATAGTTGTCACTTGTTAATATCAAACACTTTTAGTACAATCGCTCCAGACTGAGAGGTCAATGCCATACTCCATTTGAGAAAATGGTAGCTAGTCTGTCCTCTAAAAATGATTAGCATGTTATTTCTTCACCCCATTGAATAGTACTACTCGCATTTTGTGATGGTTGAATGGGATGATAAACTTGAGAAACTTGAACCATCTCTCATTCTTCATATGTCTTACCTTTGCAAGTCTCATGAAGATGAGACCTATGAATAATCAACATATATAGTACTCGTAGAAAGGAAATAATATGATTGGTGTGGACAAAAATCATTGGGTAAAGGCGATGCGATTTATTTTCATTACGAAGTAATGCACCAATAGAAACCAGCCCTACTATCAAGCTACTAGATGAGATGACTTACCGAAAAAACTATCAACCTACTGGATGAGATGAATTACTGGAAGAATGCCTTGCTCTTAACCTGGTGCTCCAACAGCTCATGGACTAAAAGAAACAAAAAGATGAAGATAAAAACACCCAACTGCATGCAATTTATTATTTTATAGGCTTGTTGATTAATTCACAAATGAGCAAATGTTGAATGGACCTTACCAGACTATAGGAGGATGCTTAAGGCGAGCTCGGGGCTGAGCACACCACTGAACACCATCTTGTCTAGTGTCTCCATGAGGCCCTGCCAACGGCTTACCACCGATACATCTCGAACACCACCAACGTCCCTATTCTGACCCCCTCTCCCTGCCGATCAACATTATCATAAGTTAGAACAGGACCAACAATCTCAGTAAGATTGACCACAAAGTCATGCTGGAACCCCAAAAAAGGTCGAGCCGCAAGGGGCACAAGGGCACGAGCAAACACATGTATTCTGCCACCATTAATTCCCTTGAATACTTGGATAGATAGATAGTGCATTGGGAACATGATTCAAAATAAAAGTAATGTGTACACCTGATATCCTAATTCACAAGAATTTAGCTTCTGTAGTTAAACAAAACTAACATGTACCTCGGCTGTCCAAGAGCACACAGTAGTCACAAATCTGAACCATGTCCCCTTTTATTTACGATCTGGTACAAAGGAGCAACACCTTCATACCGATTGGCTCTTCAAGCTGTTTTCTGAACCCTGAAAGTCTGAATCAGCCCATGTGCAATTTCTGACGGTGCAAAGGAAGAGGTGGTATAGGTAAGCAATTTGACTGCAAGATGAAGGTTCACTACATCACCCAATTATAGAAAAGTGTCTAGTGGTCTTCCTTCTTGAATCATAAGGAGCAAACCATGAAGAGAAAGCTTTCCATTATTGAACTAAACTGGAACTCAAGAGGTCTGAAATCTGAACGAAAAAACTTGCTTTGTTGGAAGGGGGTGGCTGCACCAAATGAGTATCCTAGCATGTGCACCACCATAGCTGGGAAGGATATGCTTAGAGGCCAGGTCTGATAGAGGCTGGAACACACATTTGCGCCATGGTTCTGACGCACAGCAGCGAAGCCATATCTCGGTCTCATCATCTCAAAGCGACACATAAGACAGAAATCCAAATCGCACTTGTTCCTACTATATATGTGTAGATCACAGACCATGGCTTCACAAGCTTCCGCCGCTCTAGCACATATGCCCGTTCGAGGTTCAACTATCATTATTCTCTTGTATACAACCAGGACATGAATACTTTGTATTTTCTAATCCTACAAAAAAAATGTAGTCAGCAGAGCCTATACATGGAAGCTCATCCACAAACTACTCAAAAGAGCAGTTCAGAAAAACAAGCTGGGCTAGGAAAGCCTCCTCAATTTTTGCCCGAAACTTGCTTGAGTTGAGATTATACAGAGGTTAAACATAAAACCTAGTGGAAGTAAGAGGACTTCAGACATCACAACACACCTTCCTCACCGAGCAGCGGCCTCCCGGTACTGTCGAGGTCGAGGAGGTTGGGGAAGGGCCATCAGATCGAAGCCGAGGAGGGGACTGAGCGTGGCTGGCGGCCCAGGCGCTGAGAAGGAGGACCGAGGCAAGGACTCTGACCTGGCAGCCGATGGCGAGAGACAGGGCAAGGGCCAGGTCGAGCCGTGACGCAAGAACGCCGGTAGGCGAAAGGCAGGCAGGTGGTGGAGGATCCTTCCTTCTTATGGCCGCCAAGTCCAATCTGAGTTGGGCACTACATGGTTTTGTGTTGGAGACGGACTCCAACTCGATTCAAATAAGAGAAGAACAACACTAGAGCAAGAGGTTGGGGATTGAGGAGGCTGCGGGAGACGCCGAAGAAGATTAGGAGAGGATATGGAGGGGAAGGAAAAGAGGGCATTGACGGCCGGAGAAGGAGACCGGCGGCTGGCGGCCGACGGCCGGTGGTGGCGCCATACCGTACAGATGGAGGAGCATCGAAGGAAGTCGTGTCTTTATTCAATTGCACTTTAAAAAGGACCGTCGGTTGAATATACTAAATGACGGGGAGTTTTGTGCAAACACAAAACATTTTTCCATATACACTTGGAAAGGGACAGCGGGTTGAATACTAAAAAACACAGGGACCTTTATGTAAAAAGGATGCGACGGTGAACCTGATAAACTCAATGCGTGCTTTATTATTAGGGAAAGATTACTAGATTGAGAATCAACATTAACATTATCATTAACATTATCACTAGGTTCATGTTCATGACCAGATTTTGTTTCAGCATCAGAAATAGAAATATCATTTCGATTTCCAGGTGTCTATAACAGGTTCACTAGAAGCATGCAGGGTCCTATCACTTTTCTTTTTCTTTTTATTAGTAGAGGGACTTGGTGCATCAATATTAATTCTCTAAGAGTCTTGCTCAACTCTTTTAGGATGACCTTCAGGATACAAAGGTTCCTGAGTCATTTTACCACCTCTAGTCATAACTCTAACAGCATGATCATTCACCTTATTATTCATCTCATTGAGCAAATCATTTTGTGCTTAGAGGACTTGTTCTACTTGAGTTTTTACCATAGAAGCATGTTTACTAACAAACTTGAGATCATTAACAGTTCTACACATATAATCACCCAAGTGTTCAAGCATATAAACATTTTGTTTCAATTGTCTACTAACATATGCATTGAAGTTTTCTTATTTGACAATGAAATTATCAAATTCATCCAAGCACTGACTAGCAGATTTATTATGAGGAATGTCACCTTCATCAAATCCCTAGAGGGAATTTACCTCTACTATCTATGTCGGGTTATCAAGACCATGTATTTCTTCGATAGGTGGTAAATTCTTAACATCTTCAGCTTTAATACCCTTTTCTTCATAGATTTCTTTGCCTCTTGCATATCTTCAGGACTGAGAAATAGAATATTTCTTTTTTCCAGAGTTGGCTTAGGAGGTGGTTCAGGAAGAGTCCAATCATTATCATTACTCAATATGTTATTCAATAGTACTTCAGCTTGTTCAACAGTTTGTTCCCTAGAAACACAACCGGCACAACTATCTAGGTGGTCCCTAGAAGCATCGGTTAGTCCATTATAAAATATATCAAGTATTTTTTTTTTCTTGAGAGGATGATCAGGCAAAGCATTAAGTAATTGGAGAAGCCCCCCCCCCCAAGCTTGTGGGAGACTCTCACTACTAGGGAAAACCTTATACACAGAAACATACCAGTAGCGCGGGCCAAAAAGAAGCGCTATTACAATTTACCACTAGCGCGTGTAATCTAAACGCGCTGCAGCTAAGTTCGTAGCAGTAGCGCGTCTGACGGTAGAAGCGCTACTACTACAATTCCCCTTACTGCTCTCGCCAGGCTACCTATAGTAGTAGCATGCCTAAGGAAAGCGCGCTGCTGCTAAGATTGTTGTAGTAGCGTGTTTTACGCAGGAAGCGCTACTGGTAAGGAAAGGAAAATAAAATGAAAAACATATAGAAAAGTACATGAAAATGAAAGAAATAGAAAAAGGGGAAGGAAAAAAAAAGAAAATGTGAATGAAAATAAATGAAAAAAATAAAGGAGAAATGCGTAGCAGCAGCAGGCTTTCTGGACAGGCGCTATAGCTAAGTTAGCAGTAGCGCTTGTTCCTATCCGGCGCTACAGCTAACTAAGCTATAGCTAATGTAGGAGTAGCGCTTTCCCTGGAACGCACTACTGCTACTTTTGACTTAACCACGCGCGGTTCTTTCCCATGACCAATTCCCCCAAATCCAACACGCGCGCGTCTGCTGTCGCCGCCGTCGTCGCCCGGCCGCCGCGCGCTCTCCTGCCGCCCTCCGCACGCCGTCGACACCGCCCCCGACCCCAACCTCGACGCCGCCCCCGACCCCGACCTCGACGACCCCCTACATGGCCGCCCTCCGCCGTGCGCCCGCCTCCCCGACCCCGTCCCCGACCTCGAGCCGCGTGCCCCTCTCCCTAACTCCGTCAACGCCCAAGGTGAGCACGCCCTCCTCCTCCTCCCCTACCTCTGCCTAGCTAGGGTTTGTAGGGTTAAATTTTAGAGTTCATCTAATTAGTTAGGTTTCATCAAATTAGATGCTAATTAGGGCAGTGGTTGTTAAATAGAATTAGTTTTAGAGCTCATCAAATTAGTTAGGGTTAAATTTTAGAGTTCATCAAATTAGTTAGGGTTAAATTTTAGAGTTCATCAAATTAGTTAGGCTTCATTAAATTTTAGATTTCATCAAATTAGTTAGGGTTCATTAAATTTTAGAGTTCATCAAATTAGTTAGGGTTAAATTTTAGAGTTCATATAACTAGTTTTTTTACGGTTTTTTAGTACGTGTTTAATAGAATTAGTAAGAAAATTAATAGAACTAGTTTATTTTTAGTAAGAACAAGTTGAATTAATAAAACTAGTTTATTTTTAGTAAGAAAATTAATAGAACTAGTTGAACTAGTTTATTTTTAGTAAAAACTAGTTTATTTTTATTTATAGTAAGTGCTTAATTGAACTAGTTGAATTAATACAACTATTTTATTTTTAGTACGAAAATTAATAGAACGAGTTTACTTTTTTAGTTAAAGCAATTATTCCTGCATCGACGTCGACGATGCCTATCCCGCATCCTCGTCGTCGACTCGGCGGAGGAGGCCTGCTTGATCAGAGGGGCCATGTCCGGGATTGGGCTCCGCCGGGCTGGTACTGGGATGTGCTACCTTCCGGGAGGCGCAGCTTGGTGAGGAGCCAGCCCATCATTGACCCGAACCTTCTTTGGTGGCGATCGCGTGGGCCAGTGATGGTGCGGAGGCTTGAGGACCCCGTGGAGGTGGTACGTCACCGTGTCAGCGGGGAGGACGAGCACGTCCGTCGCTACATGGTTGCGTTGGAGGGCAGGTTCTCCAATACCTGGCAGGTTCTTTAGGGATCTCACTGTAGCTATGATCCTGTGATGGTTCCTTCTCTTTGGGTGTCCACCGCCCGGACCGATACCCGTCGTTCGCTCAGGTTTTAGCTGTATTAGTGAGGTTATATGTATGAGACTATTCGAGATGTATTAGTGATAATATTCGACGATGTACTGTAACATCCCAAATTTTCAATTTGGAATGTTATACATAGATCATCATTTGCATATCATGTTTTGTTGCATTTTGAAAAATCCTCGATAAATCCTAAGCAACTCAAGGACCCTCGGAGAGAGTTGGGGATTTTCTGGAATTTTCTTATTTGATTTTTCAAACGAGGATTGGGATTTTTAGTTATTTTTCTCTCTGGAAAAATATTTCATTTTAAATAAACGAGAGGAGAAAATATGACTTCTCCAAAATATTGAAATACTGGAGGAAAAATGTTAAAAATCATTATTTGGAATTTATCGGATTTTATTTGCAATTTTTCTTGCATTTAAAAATATGCATGTTTTCCAAATATTTATTTTTGATTTTAAAAATGTTCACCCTATTCTAGATTTTCTAACTAAACGGGGAAAATTTATTTCATATTTTTATGATTTTTATTTATTTTTCTACGCTATATTTTCCGCGGAATTTATTTTAAAAAAAAACAAAACCGCCCGCGCCGACTGGGCCAAAGGCCCAGCCGACGGCCCGCCCCGTCACCTTCCTCCTCCCGCACGCCGACCGCCCGCCGGAGTCCGCTCGCCGCACGCCGCCTCGCCCGCCCCCTTCCCCAAGTAGCCCCCCTCCTATATATATAGCTGCACCCCCCTCTTTCCTCACCCCGCGCCGCCGCCGGAGGAGCACGCCGCCGCCGCCTGCAGCTAGCCCGCCGCCGCCGCCGCCTTTTGCCTTGCCGCCGCCGCCGGGAAGCCGCCGCCGCCGCCCCCTCGCGCCCCTCCCCGAGCCCGAGCCCGCCGCCTAGCCCCGCGCCCGCCGGAGCCCTCGCCGGAGCCCCGCCGTCGAGGTACCGCCGCTGCGTCGTCTCGTGTTGACCGGTTTTCTGAAAAAAAACCTTTTGTTTAAAAAAAACCCTAGATCGGTTTTTTTCGGTTTTCTTATTTCACGAGCGTTCACCGAACCGTTCGTTTTAACGAACGCGTTCATTGGTTTTTCTCTGTTAACGAACGTCCGTTATTTAACCGTTCGTCCGTTTTTCTTTTTCGTCGGATTTTCTCGTTATTTTCTCAGATTCGATTTCTGATCGAATTTTCGAATCTGTTTAACTTTTCGCTCGTTTATCGGAATCAGGTGATTCAAGTGCCTAGAGTTTCGTCTCGAAATTCTCTTTCCGTTTAACCTACTCAAACAAGTTTTTGCTATAGTAAATTTTACCTAGATCCAGATTAGCAAACGAAGTTTCTTTCTTTCGCCGTTTGACTTTCGTTGTTTCTTCCGAGTTGATTCTTTTTGCAAACCGGAGTTCTTAAGTTGAACTTTCTGGTTGGATCTTTCTTTCGAGTTTTACCTGTGCATTAGATGAGTACTGATTGTATGCTTGTTTGTTTGCGATAGAGTACCTGGAGTGTGCCGCTTGTTACTTCGACTCGCTAGGTTTTGCGGATCATCAGCAAGGCAAGTAACACTTTGATCATACCCCGTTCATACCCAGTTTTACTGCATTAGATCTATTTCCTCAAACACATTGCATGATTAGGATCTAAATAAACTGTGGGTATTGGGAAGTAGTTGAGGTAGTACCTATTACCTGTTTTCTTGTCAAACCCTTGGGAGTTATTGCTACGTTGCTTTTTATCAATGCCATGACATGCTCGTAGACGTGGATTGGGTTTGAGAGATATCCATGACAGATGTGAGATTGTTTAATAATGGTTCAACTTAAGGTGGCAACTAAAACTCACATCTGGGTGGATTGAGGCACCTGGAGAACCCAGTGTTGTCTGTATGTATAAGGTCCGCCACCCAGGCTCAAACGGATCATAAGATTATTCATGCTAGAAACTTCCGTGTGCAGCCGCAAGCTATTATGGGCTCTAGCATAGCTGAGTAGGTTACAGGATCTCTTGAAGAGGTGGACTAGCAGATGTAGGGGAAAGTAGGTGTACCGGTCCATCCAGAGTAGAGAGTGACTGTTTCTGAAAGACTGTGTCTCGGTCATCCGTTTCTCAAACATCATGTAGTGCGAGAATCAAGCGGAGGCGATCGAGTCTTGTGGGGAAAAGTGCACAAACCTCTGCAGAGTGTACAAACTGATCATGATTAGCCGTGTCCCCGGTTATGGACAACTTGAGTATCTAGTACCTAGATTATCATTTGAATCTCATCACCGTGATACTTATAATTAATTTTGTTGGGTTAATGATGTTACTTAATTGGGATTGAGTTGGAGGTACCTTCTGAATGTTTCAACCACCATGATAGTTAAATAAAATTTATTCCTTTGATGTAGGATAAAATTGGCTTTTCGCAAAAACTGTAACCATAGAGCCTTTCCACCAGCCATATATGCATATAGTATAGCCTTATCATTGTTCATTGTTCTCTATGTGTTACTTTGCCAGCATATTCTATGTGCTGACCCATTTTCGGGCTGCAACGTTTCATGTTGCAGATTTTTCAGTCGACGAGTAAGGTGCCTTAGGTCGTGGTCTTATACTCAGTGATGCCGCTGGAGTTGATGGACTCACTATTCTTCCAAGTCTTCCGCTGTTATCGTTATTGGATGGCCTTAAGCCATGTTATCATACTTAATCTCTTTGGAGATATTCGGTGTAATAAGTGTGTGATTGCTACTCTGTTATAAATCCTCCATTTGTACTGTGCGTGTCAGCATTACTGATCCAGGGATGACACTGGTGCACAGCAGCACAGGCCATTTGAGGTCTGGTCGCTACAAAGTTGGTATCAGAGCACACGCTGACTATATGACACGACCACTAAGCTTAAGCCCTAGAAAACTTCTCTCTTCTCATTTCTGACCCCTCTCCACTTTCTACTCTTTTAGGAATGGCAAATGCAAGGAGCAAGTTCATGCAACCAGATGAAGACACGCCGTTTGGACGACATCTGAAGGAAGTCACCAAGTACTTGAACATAGGAATACCAAGCGTCACCGGAACCTACAACACTACATTACCTGAAGAGGAGAGCTGGAAGATTCAAGTTATCATTCCAGGAAGAACGTTTGCGCCAATTACGGAACCCATAAGATTGGCTTTCGAAGCACCAACTTGGAGTTTAGGGAAGAGCATGGCCGCACATATCGCCATGGGACGCATTGGAGAAGTCTATCACCAGGAGCTTAAGGATACAATTTATCAAATTTGTGGACGTCGAGATGCGCAATGGGAGATGATCAAGACCAAGAAGGATGGATCAATTGCAGCTTTCATCCAGGAGCAAAACCAACATATTCGACGCTAGGAGAACCAGATATGCACGGACAAGGAAGAACTGAAGAAGGCATTCACGAAGATCAAGGAACTCCAAGAAGAACTCAAGGCTAACCGCGAAGATTATTTGGAGGAAATCAACGCACTAGTCGGGAAGATTGACGACCTGGAGAATAAGATTGAAACATTCGTGGGAAATCCAGTGCCAAAAGCAGAAGTCAACGAATGCACTTGTCCAGATAACTACATCATCATCGACGACACCGACTCGGAACCAAGTGAAGACGAATGGATTGATGAAGCTGGAGCAGACATCATGGAGTCTTCAACGGATCAGAATTTTTAGTAGACTACCATATCAGTAGTAGTTTTTCCCCCATTTAGTAGCATAGCTCAAGCACTTTGTAACGCTAGTTAGATCGTTTGTTTTGCCTTGTTTGGATTGATTGAGTGTTATTGATTGAATTTGTCTCATGAGCATATGGGTAGTGTTTTCTCTCTAGACCTCATTCTATTCTTATTTCTCATCTTTTCTAAACCCATCAGATGCCTCCGAGACGCGACACTGGATTTGTTTTCCCGCAAGAGATCACCCAGTTGATTCAGCAACAGAATGCCCTGATGCAAGTGTTAGTTCAGAACCAAGGCAACAACAACAACAACAACAACCCACCGCCACCACCACCTGTTGATCACTTAGCCCGTTTCTTAAGGCTAAACCCGCGGTGTTTTCCAGTAGCACCGAGCCGATTGTTGCAGATGATTGGCTCCGCAAAGTTGGAAGGGAGTTAACCACTGCAGGATGCACAGATGCAGAAAGAGTGCGTTTTGCCGCAAATCAGCTTGATGGACCCGCAGCATCATGGTGGGAGAATTATACAGCCACGCACCCTATTGACACTGTCACATGGGACCAGTTTCAGCAAGCTTTCCGTACAGCTCATGTTTCAGCAGGAGCTATGGCTATGAAGAAGCGTGAGTTTCGCAACCTACGCCAAGGAGGACGCACCGTAGGCCAGTATGTGGAAGATTTCAGTAAGTTAGCACGTTATGCACCAGATGACGTTGCTACGGATGCAGCCAAGCAGGATAAGTTTCTGGAAGGATTGAATGATGAGCTGAGTATGCAGTTGATGGTAGCAACTTTCAACAACTACGAAGAGCTGGTAGATAGAGCTCTCATGATAGAAGGGAAGCAACAGCAGATCGATAACCGCAAGAGGAAGTATGGACAAGGGAAGTATAATTCTGGAGCCCAGCAGAAGCCACGATTTACACCGAAGCCGGGAGGACAGTTTCAGCATACCCATGGAGGAGGTAGTTCGCACAACCATAATGGCTCCAAGAATGGTAATGGGAATGGAGGAGGAAACGGACAGAACCGCACCAACCCATCTACCCCAACCAAGAGAGATCTAAGTCACATTACTTGTTTCAAGTGCCAGAAGACGGGACATTATGCAACTGATTGTCCCGAAGCCCAAAATGGAAATGGCAATGGAAGCTCTGGGAAGAAGCTGAACCCGTTCAACAAAGGACATGTGAACCACGTGAGCGTGGAGGAGATTGAAGCTCAGCCTGATGCAGTAATAGGTAAGTTTTTGGTTAAGTCATTTACTGCAACTGTTCTTTTCGATACTGGTGCATCGCATTCATACATATCAATGGGATTCGTAAACAAGTTTAAGATGTCCACCCAAGTTCTCAAAAGCCCCATGTTAGTAACCTCGCCAGGAGCAGAGTATATGGCCACCCAAGGATGTTTTAAGATACCGTTGGCCATTGGAAGGCATGTTTTCCCCTCAGACCTCATTGTTTTGGAATCGCAAGGTTTGGATGTGATTTTGGGAATGGATTGGCTATCGTTGTATGGAGGAAACATCGATTGTGCCAGCAAGACTATTTTGCTTACCACCCCGGAAGGAAAAAGGATCAAGTATGTATCCAGGCATATGCCGAAGAGGACTCAAGTGAATTCCTTGTCAGGAGTTGTACAGGAGGAAGTACCAGTGGTGAAGGATTATCCGGATGTATTTCCAGAAGAGTTGCCAGGCATGCCACCAGATAGAGACATTGAGTTTTTGATTGAACTTTTGCCAGGCACAGGGCCAATATCTAAGAGATCGTACAGGATGCCCGCAAAGGATTTGGATGAAATTAAGAAGCAGATCAAGGAGTTACTGGATAAAGGCTATATTCGCCCAAGTTCGTCACCTTGGGGATCAGTACTTCTAGTAGAGAAGAAAGATGGATCACTAAGGATGGTTGTTGATTACCGAGGATTGAATGAAGTGACCATCAAAAACAAGTACCCACTGCCGATGATCAATGATTTGTTTGACCGCCTGCAAGGAGCTAAAGTATTTTCCAAGATCGATCTACGATCAGGATACCATCAGTTAAAGATTCGAGAGCAGGATATACCCAAGACAGCATTTACCACCAGATATGGATTGTATGAGTATACCGTTATGTCATTTGGACTGACTAACGCACCGGCCTATTTCATGAACCTGATGAACAAAGTGTTTATGGAGTTTTTGGATAAGTTCGTCGTGGTGTTCATTGATGATATTTTAATCTTTTCCAAGGATGAAGAAGAGCATGAGGAGCATTTACGATTGGTACTTGAGAAGCTCAGGGAACATCAGTTATATGCCAAGTTCAGCAAATGTGAGTTTTGGTTGAAGGAAGTTGGATTCCTTGGACATGTTATTTCTGGAGAAGGAATAGTAGTAGACCCTGCCAAGGTTGACACAGTGACAAGTTGGGAATCGCCCACTACAGTTGGAGAAATCCGGAGTTTTCTTGGGCTTGCAGGATACTACCGGAGATTCATCGAGAATTTCTCAAGGATTGCTAGGCCCATGACTGAGCTATTGAAGAAGGACACCAAATTTAATTGGACTGAGGAATGTGAAGCTAGTTTCCAGGAGTTGAAGCAACGATTGGTTACCTCACCCGTGTTGATTCTGCCAGATCAACGCAAAGACTATGAAGTTTATTGCGACGCTTCTCGTCGAGGACTTGGAGCAGTGCTTATGCAGGAAGGAAGAGTTGTTTCGTATGCTTGACGAAAACTTAAACCCCATGAGAAGAATTATGCTATGCATGATTTGGAATTAGCAGCCGTGGTGCATGCATTGAAGACATGGAGACATTTTCTCATCGGAAACCATTGTGAGGTGTACACGGATCACAAGAGTTTGAAGTACATTTTCACGCAGAAGGAGTTAAATCTCAGACAGAGGAGATGGTTGGAGCTCATTAAAGATTATGATATGAGATTGCATTATCACCCCGGAAAGGCTAACGTAGTAGCAGACGCGTTGAGCCGCAAGAGTCATGTCAACACCCTCAGGACAGGAGAGTTACCTCAGAAGTTAGCCGAGGACCTACGCGAGCTATGTTTGGAGATAGTCCCAAGAGGCTATCTAGCGACGTTGGAGATTCAGTCTACCTTGATGGAAAGGATCAGAGAAGCTCAGAAGACAGACAAGGAGATTAAAGAGATAAAGGAGAAGATGAGCAAAGGAAAAGCCAAGGGATTTCGTGAGGATGAGCACGATACCTTATGGTTCGAGGACCGCGTATATGTGCCAAATGATCCGGAGATCAGGAAGTTGATTTTGCAAGAAGCCCATGATTCACCGTACTCGATTCACCCAGGAAATACCAAGATGTATTTGGATTTGAAGAATACTTTCTGGTGGACCGGAATGAAGAAGGATATTGCGGAGTTGGTAGCAGTTTGTGATGTATGTCAGAGAGTGAAGGCAGAGCATCAGAAGCCAGCAGGATTGCTACAACCATTGCCGATACCCGAATGGAAGTGGGATAAAATAGGCATGGATTTTATCACGGGATTACCCAGGACTCGTTCAGGCTATGACTCGATATGGGTTGTAGTCGACCGTTTGACGAAAGTGGCTCATTTCATTCCAGTGAAGACCACTTACGCCAGTGCTAAGTTGGCAAAGATATACATGACCAGGATAGTATGTTTGCATGGAGTTCCGAGGACCATAGTATCAGACAGAGGAACCCAATTTACCTCGAAGTTTTGGAAGCAGCTACATGAAACATTGGGAACCAGGCTGGAATTTAGTACAACATTTCACCCGCAGACAGATGGACAGACCGAGAGAGTCAACCAGATTTTGGAGGACATGTTGAGAGCATGTGCACTAGATTATGGATCTAGTTGGGACGACAATTTGCCATATGCAGAGTTTTCATATAACAACAGTTATCAAACCAGTTTGAAGATGGCCCCTTTCGAAGCTTTGTACGGAAGGAGGTGTAGAACACCGTTGTTATGGGACGAAGTTGGAGATCGTCAGTTGTTTGGACCAGATTTGATTAAGGAGTCTGAACAGAAAGTGAAGTTGATTCGCGATAGGCTCAAGGTAGCCCAGTCCAGGCAGAAGAGTTATGCTGATTCTAAACGCAAGGAGACAGTTCACGAAGTCGGAGACAGAGTGTACATTCGAGTATCACCACTTCGAGGAGTGAAGCGCTTTGGAGTTAAGGGAAAGTTAGCGCCCCGTTTTATCGGACCATACAGAGTGTTGGAACGTATGGGAGAAGTTGCCTACAAGCTGGAATTGCCCGAAGGATTGTCTGAAGTTCATGATGTGTTCCATGTTTCGCAGTTGAAGAAGTGCCACGCAGAGATGGCTGAGATACCACTGAGAGATACTGTGCCACTGGAAGCGATTCAGTTGGGAAGTGATTTGACTTATGAGGAGAAGCCAGTTAAGATTCTCGAGTATGCCAGTCGAGTTACCCGCAGCAAGGTTATCAAGTTTTGCAAAGTTTAGTGGAGTCACCACACCGAAGATGAGGCCACCTGGGAGCGAGAGGAAGATCTATGGAAAAACCACTCCCACCTGTTTTCTAGCCAACCCGAATCTCGAGGGCGAGATTCATCTTAAGGGGGGTAGGTTTGTAACATCCCAAATTTTCAATTTGGAATGTTATACATAGATCATCATTTGCATATCATGTTTTGTTGCATTTTGACAAATCCTCGATAAATCCTAAGCAACTAAAGGACCCTCGGAGAGAGTTGGGGATTTTCTCGAATTTTCTTATTTGATTTTTCAAACGAGGATTGGGATTTTCAGTTATTTTTCTCTCCGGAAAAATATTTCATTTTAAATAAACGAGAGGAGAAAATATGAATTCTCCAAAATATTGAAATACTGGAGGAAAAATGTTAAAAATCATTATTTGGAATTTATCGGATTTTATTTGCAATTTTTATTGCATTTAAAAATATGCATGTTTTCAAATTATTTATTTTTGATTTTAAAAATGTTCACCCTATTCTAGATTTTCTAACTAGACGGGGAAAATTTATTTCATATTTTTCTGATTTTTATTTATTTTTCTACGCAATATTTTCCGCGGAACTTATTTAAAAAAAAAAACAAAACCGCCCGCGCCGACTGGGCCAAAGGCCCAGCCGACGGCCCGCCCCGTCACCTTCCTCCTCCCGCACGCCGACCGCCCGCCGGAGTCCGCTCGCCGCACGCCGCCTCGCCCGCCCCCTTCCCCAAGTAGCCCCCCCTCTTATATATATAGCTGCACCGCCCCCTCTTTCCTCACCCCGCGCCGCCGCCGGAGGAGCACGCCGCCACCGCCCGCAGCTAGCCCGCCGCCGCCGCCGCCTTTTGCCTCGCCGCCGCCGCCGGGAAGCCGCCGCCGCCGCCCCCTCGCGCCCCTCCCCGAGCCCGAGCCCGCCGCCTAGCCCCGCGCCCGCCGGAGCCCCGCCGTCGAGGTACCGCTGCTGCCTTGTCTCGTGTTGACCGGTTTTCTGAAGAAAAAAAACCTTTTGTTTTAAAAAAAACCCTAGATCAGTTTTTTTCGGTTTTCTTATTTCACGAGCGTTCACCGAACCGTTCTTTTTAACGAACGCGTTCATCAGTTTTTCTCTGTTAACGAATGTCCGTTATTTAACCGTTCGTCCGTTTTTCTTTTTCGTCGGATTTTCTCGTTATTTTCTGAGATTCGATTTCTGATCGAATTTTCGAATCTGTTTAACTTTTCGCTCGTTTATCGGAATCAGGTGATTCAAGCGCCTAGAGTTTCGTCTCGAAATTCTCTTTCCGTTTAACCTACTCAAACAAGTTTTTGCTACAGTAAAATTTGACCTAGATCCAGATTAGCAAACGAAGTTTCTTTCTTTCGCCGTTTGACTTTCGTTGTTTCTTCCGAGTTGATTCTTTTTGCAAACCGGAGTTCTTAAGTTGAACTTTCTGGTTGGATCTTTTTCTTTCGAGTTTTACCTGTGCATTAGATGAGTACTGATTGTATGCTTGTTTGTTTGCGATAGAGTACCCGGAGTGTGCCGCTTGTTACTTCGACTCGCTAGGTTTTGCGGATCGTCAGCAAGGCAAGTAACACTTTGATCATACCCCGTTCATACCCAGTTTTATTGCATTAGATCTATTTCCTCAAACACATTGCATGATTAGGATCTAAATAAACTGTGGGTATTGGGAAGTAGTTGAGGTAGTACCTATTACCTGTTTTCTTATCAAACCCTTGGGAGTTATTTCTACGTTGCTTTTTATCAATGCCATGCTATGCTCGTAGACGTGGATTGGGTTTGAGAGATATCCATGACAGATGTGAGATTGTTTAATAATGGTTCAACTTAAGGTGGCAACTAAAACTCACATCTGGGTGGATTGAGGCACCTGGAGAACCCAGTGTTGTCTGTATGTATAAGGTTCGCCACCCAGGCTCAAAGGGATCATAAGATTATTCATGCTAGAAACTTCCGTGTGCAGCCACAAGCTATTATGGGCTCTAGCATAGCTGAGTAGGTTACAGGATCTCTTGAAGAGGTGGACTAGCAGATGTAGGGGAAAGTAGGTGTACCGGTCCATCCAGAGTAGAGAGTGACTGTTTCTGAAAGACTGTGTCTCGGTCATCCGTTTCTCAAACATCATGTAGTGCGAGAATCAAGCGGAGGCGATCGAGTCTTGTGGGGAAAAGTGCACAAACCTCTGCAGAGTGTACAAACTGATCATGATTAGCCGTGTCCCCGGTTATGGACAACTTGAGTATCTAGTACCTGGATTATCATTTGAATCTCATCACCGTGATACTTATAATTAATTTTGTTGGGTTAATGATGTTACTTAATTGGGATTGAGTTGGAGGTACCTTCTGAATGTTTCAACCACCATGATAGTTAAATAAAATTTATTCCTTTGATGTAGGATAAAATTGGCTTTTCGCAAAAACTGTAACCATAGAGCCTTTCCACCGGCCATATATGCATATAGTATAGCCTTATCATTGTTCATTGTTCTCTATGTGTTACTTTGCCAGCATATTCTATGTGCTGACCCGTTTTCGGGCTGCAACGTTTCATGTTGCAGATTTTTCAGTCGACGAGTAAGGTGCCTTAGGTCGTGGTCTTATACTCAGTGATGCCGCTGGAGTTGATGGACTCACTATTCTTCCAAGTCTTCCGCTGTTATCATTATTGGATGGCCTTAAGCCATGTTATCATACTTAATCTCTTTGGAGATATTCGGTGTAATAAGTGTGTGATTGCTACTCTGTTATAAATCCTCCATTTGTACTGTGCGTGTCAGCATTACTGATCCAGGGATGACACTGGTGCACAGCAGCACAGGCCATTTGAGGTCTGGTCGCTACAAAGTTGGTATCAGAGCACACGCTGACTATAGGACACGACCACTAAGCTTAAGCCCTAGAAAACTTCTCTCTTCTCATTTCTGACCCCTCTCCACTTTCTACTCTTTTAGGAATGGCAAATGCAAGGAGCAAGTTCATGCAACCAGATGAAGACACGCCGTTTGGACGACATCTGAAGGAAGTCACCAAGTACTTGAACATAGGAATACCAAGCGTCACCGGAACCTACAACGCTACATTACCTGAAGAGGAGAGCTGGAAGATTCAAGTTATCATTCCAGGAAGAACGTTTGCGCCAATTACGGAACCCATAAGATTGGCTTTCGAAGCACCAACTTGGAGTTTAGGGAAGAGCATGGCCGCACATATCGCCATGGGACGCATTGGAGAAGTCTATCACCAGGAGCTTAAGGATACAATTTATCAAATTTGTGGACGTCGAGATGCGCAATGGGAGATGATCAAGACCAAGAAGGATGGATCAATTGCAGCTTTCATCCAGGAGCAAAACCAACATATTCGACGCCAGGAGAACCAGATATGCACGGACAAGGAAGAACTGAAGAAGGCATTCACGAAGATCAAGGAACTCCAAGAAGAACTCGAGGCTAACCGCGAAGATTATTTGGAGGAAATCAACGCACTAGTCGGGAAGATTGACGACCTGGAGAATAAGATTGAAACATTCGTGGGAAATCCAGTGCCAAAAGCAGAAGTCAACGAATGCACTTTTCCGGATAACTACATCATCATCGACGACACCGACTCGGAACCAAGTGAAGACGAATGGATTGATGAAGCTGGAGCAGACATCATGGAGTCTTCAACGGATCAGAATTTTTAGTAGACTACCATATCAGTAGTAGTTTTTCCCCCATTTAGTAGCATAGCTCAAGCACTTTGTAACGCTAGTTAGATCGTTTGTTTTGCCTTGTTTGGATTGATTGAGTGTTATTGATTGAATTTGTCTCATGAGCATATGGGTAGTGTTTTCTCTCTAGACCTCATTCTATTCTTATTTCTCATCTTTTCTAAATCCATCAGATGCCTCCGAGACGCGACACCGGATTTGTTTTCCCGCAAGAGATCACCCAGTTGATTCAGCAACAGAATGCCCTGATGCAAGTGTTAGTTCAGAACCAAGGCAACAACAACAACAACAACAACCCACCGCCACCACCACCTGTTGATCACTTAGCCCGTTTCTTAAGGCTAAACCCGCCGGTGTTTTCCAGTAGCACCGAGCCGATTGTTGCAGATGATTGGCTCCGCAAAGTTGGAAGGGAGTTAACCACTGCAGGATGCACAGATGCAGAAAGAGTGCGTTTTGCCGCACATCAGCTTGATGGACCCGCAGCATCATGGTGGGAGAATTATACAGCCACGCACCCTATTGACACTGTCACATGGGACCAGTTTCAGTAAGCTTTCCGTACAGCTCATGTTTCAGCAGGAGCAATGGCTATGAAGAAGCGTGAGTTTCGCAACCTACGCCAAGGAGGACGCACCGTAGGCCAGTATGTGGAAGATTTCAGTAAGTTAGCACGTTATGCACCAGATGACGTTGCTACGGATGCAGCCAAGCAGGAGAAGTTTCTGGAAGGATTGAATGATGAGCTGAGTATGCAGTTGATGGTAGCAACTTTCAACAACTACCAAGAGCTGGTAGATAGAGCTCTCATGATAGAAGGGAAGCAACAGCAGATCGAAAACCGCAAGAGGAAGTATGGACAAGGGAAGTATAATTCTGGAGCCCAGCAGAAGCCACGATTTACCCCGAAGCCGGGAGGACAGTTTCAGCATACCCATGGACGAGGTAGTTCGCACAACCATAATGGCTCCAAGAATGGTAATGGGAATGGAGGAGCAAACGGACAGAACCGCACCAACCCATCTACCCCAACCAAGAGAGATCTAAGTCACATTACTTGTTTCAAGTGCCAGAAGACGGGACATTATGCAACTGATTGTCCCGAAGCCCAAAATGGAAATGGCAATGGAAGCTCTGGGAAGAAGCTGAACCCGTTCAACAAAGGACATGTGAACCACGTGAGCGTGGAGGAGATTGAAGCTCAGCCTGATGCAGTAATAGGTAAGTTTTTGGTTAAGTCATTTACTGCAACTGTTCTTTTCGATACTGGTGCATCGCATTCATACATATCAAGGGGATTCGTAAACAAGTTTAAGATGTCCACCCAAGTTCTCAAAAGCCCCATGTTAGTAACCTCGCCAGGAGCAGAGTATATGGCCACCCAAGGATGTTTTAAGATACCGTTGGCCATTGGAAGGCATGTTTTCCCCTCAGACCTCATTGTTTTGGAATCGCAAGGTTTGGATGTGATTTTGGGAACGGATTGGCTATCGTTGTATGGAGGAAACATCGATTGTGCCAGCAAGACTATTTTGCTTACCACCCCGGAAGGAAAAAGGATCAAGTATGTATCCAGGCATATGCCTTAGAGGACTCAAGTGAATTCCTTGTCAGGAGTTGTACAGGAGGAAGTGCCAGTGGTGAAGGATTATCCGGATGTATTTCCAGAAGAGTTGCCAGGCATGCCACCAGATAGAGACATTGAGTTTTTGATTGAACTTTTGCCAGGCACAGGGCCAATATCTAAGAGACCGTACAGGATGCCCGCAAAGGATTTGGAAGAAATTAAGAAGCAGATCAAGGAGTTACTGGATAAAGGCTATATTCGCCCAAGTTCGTCACCTTGGGGATCAGTACTTCTAGTAGAGAAGAAAGATGGATCACTAAGGATGGTTGTTGATTACCGAGGATTGAATGAAGTGACCATCAAAAACAAGTACCCACTGCCGATGATCAATGATTTGTTTGACCGCCTGCAAGGAGCTAAAGTATTTTCCAAGATCGATCTACGATCAGGATACCATCAGTTAAAGATTCGAGAGCAGGATATACCCAAGACAGCATTTACCACCAGATATGGATTGTATGAGTATACCGTTATGTCATTTGGACTGACTAACGCACCGGCCTATTTCATGAACCTGATGAACAAAGTGTTTATGGAGTTTTTGGATAAGTTCGTCGTGGTGTTCATTGATGATATTTTAATCTTTTCCAAGGATGAAGAAGAGCATGAGGAGCATTTACGATTGGTACTTGAGAAGCTCAGGGAACATCAGTTATATGCCAAGTTCAGCAAATGTGAGTTTTGGTTGAAGGAAGTTGGATTCCTTGGACATGTTATTTCTGGAGAAGGAATAGTACTAGACCCTGCCAAGGTTGACACAGTGACAAGTTGGGAATCGCCCACTATAGTTGGAGAAATCCGGAGTTTTCTTGGACTTGCAGGATACTACCGGAGATTCATCGAGAATTTCTCAAGGATTGCTAAGCCCATGACTGAGCTATTGAAGAAGGACACCAAATTTAATTGGACTGAGGAATGTGAAGCTAGTTTCCAGGAGTTGAAGCAACGATTGGTTACCTCACCCGTGTTGATTCTGCCAGATCAACGCAAAGACTATGAAGTTTATTGCGACGCTTCTCGTCGAGGACTTGGAGCAGTGCTTATGCAGGAAGGAAGAGTTGTTTCGTATGCTTCACGAAAACTTAAACCCCATGAGAAGAATTATGCTACGCATGATTTGGAATTAGCAGCCGTGGTGCATGCATTGAAGACATGGAGACATTTTCTCATCGGAAACCATTGTGAGGTGTACACGGATCACAAGAGTTTGAAGTACATTTTCACGCAGAAGGAGTTAAATCTCAGACAAAGGAGATGGTTGGAGCTCATTAAAGATTATGATATGAGATTGCATTATCACCCCGGAAAGGCTAACGTAGTAGCAGACGCGTTGAGCTGCAAGAGTCATGTCAACACCCTCAGGACAGGAGAGTTACCTCAGAAGTTAGCCGAGGACCTACGCGAGCTATGTTTGGAGATAGTCCCAAGAGGCTATCTAGCGACGTTGGAGATTCAGTCTACCTTGATGGAAAGGATCAGAGAAGCTCAGAAGACAGACAAGGAGATTAAAGAGATAAAGGAGAAGATGAGCAAAGGAAAAGCCAAGGGATTTCGTGAGGATGAGCACGATACCTTATGGTTCGAGGACCGCGTATATGTGCCAAATGATCCGGAGATCAGGAAGTTGATTTTGCAAGAAGCCCATGATTCACCGTACTCGATTCACCCAGGAAATACCAAGATGTATTTGGATTTGAAGAATACTTTCTGGTGGACCGAAATGAAGAAGGATATTGCGGAGTTGGTAGCAGTTTGTGATGTATGTCAGAGAGTGAAGGCAGAGCATCAGAAGCCAGCAGGATTGCTACAACCATTGCCGATACCCGAATGGAAGTGGGATAAAATAGGCATGGATTTTATCACGGGATTACCCAGGACTCGTTCAGGCTATGACTCGATATGGGTTGTAGTCGACCGTTTGACGAAAGTGGCTCATTTCATTCCAGTGAAGACCACTTACACCAGCGCTAAGTTGGCAAAGATATACATGACCAGGATAGTATGTTTGCATGGAGTTCCGAGGACCATAGTATCAGACAGAGGAACCCAGTTTACCTCGAAGTTTTGGAAGCAGCTACATGAAACATTGGGAACCAGGCTGGAATTTAGTACAGCATTTCACCCGCAGACAGATGGACAGACCGAGAGAGTCAACCAGATTTTGGAGGACATGTTGAGAGCATGTGCACTAGATTCTGGATCTAGTTGGGACGACAATTTGCCATATGCAGAGTTTTCATATAACAACAGTTATCAAACCAGTTTGAAGATGGCCCCTTTCGAAGCTTTGTACGGAAGGAGGTGTAGAACACCGTTGTTATGGGACGAAGTTGGAGATCGTCAGTTGTTTGGACCAGATTTGATTAAGGAGTCTGAACAGAAAGTGAAGTTGATTCGCGATAGGCTCAAGGTAGCCCAGTCCAGGCAGAAGAGTTATGCTGATTCTAAACGCAAGGAGACAGTTCACGAAGTTGGAGACAGAGTGTACATTCGAGTATCACCACTTCGAGGAGTGAAGCGCTTTGGAGTTAAGGGAAAGTTAGCGCCCCGTTTTATTGGACCATACAGAGTGTTGGAACGTATGGGAGAAGTTGCCTACAAGCTGGAATTGCCCGAAGGATTGTCTGAAGTTCATGATGTGTTCCATGTTTCGCAGTTGAAGAAGTGCCACGCAGAGATGGCTGAGATACCACTGAGAGATACTGTGCCACTGGAAGCGATTCAGTTGGGAAGTGATTTGACTTATGAGGAGAAGCCAGTTAAGATTCTCGAGTATGCCAGTCGAGTTACCCGCAGCAAGGTTATCAAGTTTTGCAAAGTTTAGTGGAGTCACCACACCGAAGATGAGGCCACCTGGGAGCGAGAATAAGATCTACGGAAAAACCACTCCCACCTATTTTCTAGCCAACCCGAATCTCGAGGGCGAGATTCATCTTAAGGGGGGTAGGTTTGTAACATCCCAAATTTTCAATTTGGAATGTTATACATAGATCATCATTTGCATATCATGTTTTGTTGCATTTTGACAAATCCTCGATAAATCCTAAGCAACTCAAGGACCCTCGGAGAGAGTTGGGGATTTTCTCGAATTTTCTTATTTGATTTTTCAAACGAGGATTGGGATTTTCAGTTATTTTTCTCTCCGGAAAAATATTTCATTTTAAATAAACGAGAGGAGAAAATATGACTTCTCCAAAATATTGAAATACTGGAGGAAAAATGTTAAAAATCATTATTTGGAATTTATCGGATTTTATTTGCAATTTTTATTGCATTTAAAAATATGCATGTTTTCAAATTATTTATTTTTGATTTTAAAAATGTTCACCTATTCTAGATTTTCTAACTAGACGGGGAAAATTTGTTTCATATTTTTCTGATTTTTATTTATTTTTCTACGCAATATTTTCCGCGGAACTTATTTAAAAAAAAAAACAAAACCGCCCGCGCCGACTGGGCCAAAGGCCCAGCCGACGGCCCGCCCCGTCACCTTCCTCCTCCCGCACGCCGACCGCCCGCCGGAGTCCGCTCGCCGCACGCCGCCTCGCCCGCCCCCTTCCCCAAGTAGCCCCCCTCCTATATATATAGCTGCACCGCCCCCTCTTTCCTCACCCCGCGCCGCCGCCGGAGGAGCACGCCGCCACCGCCCGCAGCTAGCCCGCCGCCGCCGCCGCCTTTTGCCTCGCCGCCGCCGCCGGGAAGCCGCCGCCGCCGCCCCCTCGCGACCCTCCCCGAGCCCGAGCCCGCCGCCTAGCCCCGCGCCCGCCGGAGCCCTCGCCGGAGCCCCGCCGTCGAGGTACCGCTGCTGCCTTGTCTCGTGTTGACCGGTTTTCTGAAGAAAAAAAACCTTTTGTTTTAAAAAAACCCTAGATCAGTTTTTTTCGGTTTTCTTATTTCACGAGCGTTCACCGAACCGTTCGTTTTAACGAACGCGTTCATCAGTTTTTCTCTGTTAACGAATGTCCGTTATTTAACCGTTCGTCCGTTTTTCTTTTTCGTCGGATTTTCTCGTTATTTTCTGAGATTCGATTTCTGATCGAATTTTCGAATCTGTTTAACTTTTCGCTCGTTTATCGGAATCAGGTGATTCAAGCGCCTAGAGTTTCGTCTCGAAATTCTCTTTCCGTTTAACCTACTCAAACAAGTTTTTGCTACAGTAAAATTTGACCTAGATCCAGATTAGCAAACGAAGTTTCTTTCTTTCGCCGTTTGACTTTCGTTGTTTCTTCCGAGTTGATTCTTTTTGCAAACCGGAGTTCTTAAGTTGAACTTTCTGGTTGGATCTTTCTTTCGAGTTTTACCTGTGCATTAGATGAGTACTGATTGTATGCTTGTTTGTTTGCGATAGAGTACCCGGAGTGTGCCGCTTGTTACTTCGACTCGCTAGGTTTTGCGGATCATCAGCAAGGCAAGTAACACTTTGATCATACCCCGTTCATACCCAGTTTTATTGCATTAGATCTATTTCCTCAAACACATTGCATGATTAGGATCTAGATAAACTGTGGGTATTGGGAAGTAGTTGAGGTAGTACCTATTACCTGTTTTCTTATCAAACCCTTGGGAGTTATTTCTACGTTGCTTTTTATCAATGCCATGCTATGCTCGTAGACGTGGATTCGGTTTGAGAGATATCCATGACAGATGTGAGATTGTTTAATAATGGTTCAACTTAAGGTGGCAACTAAAACTCACATCTGGGTGGATTGAGGCACCTGGAGAACCCAGTGTTGTCTGTATGTATAAGGTCCGCCACCCAGACTCAAAGGGATCATAAGATTATTCATGCTAGAAACTTCCGTGTGCAGCCGCAAGCTATTATGGGCTCTAGCATAGCTGAGTAGGTTACAGGATCTCTTGAAGAGGTGGACTAGCAGATGTAGGGGAAAGTAGGTGTACCGGTCCATCCAGAGTAGAGAGTGACTGTTTCTGAAAGACTGTGTCTCGGTCATCCGTTTCTCAAACATCATGTTGTGCGAGAATCAAGCGGAGGCGATCGAGTCTTGTGGGGAAAAGTGCTCAAACCTCTGCAGAGTGTACAAACTGATCATGATTAGCCGTGTCCCCGGTTATGGACAACTTGAGTATCTAGTACCTGGATTATCATTTGAATCTCATCACCGTGATACTTATAATTAATTTTGTTGGGTTAATGATGTTACTTAATTGGGATTGAGTTGGAGGTACCTTCTGAATGTTTCAACCACCATGATAGTTAAATAAAATTTATTCCTTTGATGTAGGATAAAATTGGCTTTTCGCAAAAACTGTAACCATAGAGCCTTTCCACCAGCCATATATGCATATAGTATAGCCTTATCATTGTTCATTGTTCTCTATGTGTTACTTTGCCAGCATATTCTATGTGCTGACCCGTTTCCGGGCTGCAACGTTTCATGTTGTAGATTTTTCAGTCGACGAGTAAGGTGCCTTAGGTCGTGGTCTTATATTCAGTGATGCCGCTGGAGTTGATGGACTCACTATTCTTCCAAGTCTTCCGCTGTTATCGTTATTGGATGGCCTTAAGCCATGTTATCATACTTAATCTCTTTGGAGATATTCGGTGTAATAAGTGTGTGATTGCTACTCTGTTATAAATCCTCCATTTGTACTGTGCGTGTCAGCATTACTGATCCAGGGATGACACTGGTGCACAGCAGCACAGGCCATTTGAGGTCTGGTCGCTACATGTACTGATGCAAGAGATGATTTAGTTTTGCTTATTGAATGCATGCTAATTTGAATACTAATTTATTTTATGATTTAGTTTTGCTTATTGAATGCTCAAATTGGAGAACTACTCCTATTTTGAATGCTCAAATTGGAGAGCACTATTTTGAATACTATTTTGTTTTTGCAGCCAAATCTCCATGTCGTCGCCGCCGTCATCCCCGTCACAGGCCCCCTCCGACCTCAAGGTGAGACTAGCCAAATCTCCATGTCAATATGAGTCCTATAAGATATTTTGAAATGTTTTTGTTCATATTTTCAACCATTGAAATGCAATGACCATCAAGATTGAATGCAAATAGGATATGTGCTTGCCCAAGTGGCCATGTTTGCAGGTAACACCTCCGAGTGGCCTATGTTTTGCCGGAGTATTGATTAATTTCCATTCCGGCAAATTTCAGGCGCTCGATATGTCCTTTTTTAGCAAAGGTCATGCCGAATTTTTCAAAAAAAAGACTCGGCGGACCGATAGTCAACCCGTGCTAAATAATAATGATCTAATTGAGTTTTTGTAGTACATATATTGAATTTTAGAAGTTTAATCTTTGAATTATGAACATAGGAAATATCGTCAGACGAAAGTCTCGCAGAGTGCTCCTGGTGCAGTGACAACTGGGGTTTCTGCGACAGGCCTCACTTGGTAGAAGGTCGGCTCTTCAGCATTAAGCTCCAGGAGGCCTTCGATGTTGAAACGGTACGCTACGACGCAAAGTGTTTTTTCATAATTAAGGTCGACTTCTACTACTTCAACGTGTAATTTTCGTCTTTTACAATTCAACTAGCTTATCCCATGCCATGCAAGACGCTATGTCTTGGAGATGATGGATTTTGAAGATCATGAGAGTATGGAAACAAAGAAAATTCACCTAAGGAACCATCATGGTATGGATTTTGAGGTAAATCTATACAATTCTGAGAGCGTATCCCATTTTGGTTGCCCGGATTGGGAAGCACTTTGCAAGATGTATGATTTTCAAGAGGGTATGCTTGTCACCATGGATCTTGGTGATCCTGACATCGAGGAAGACAATTTGGACATTTGGGTCCTCGTTGATACGCATTCAATTCTACCGCTATGTGAGTTTCTCAAACATAGTTATTAAGTAATTTATATTGTTTATTTCAAAATAGTTGACAGCTTATTTCCATTGACAGCTTATTTTCATTCTTCAAAGAATGTGCGGAAGATGGTAGACAAAACCTACTACACCGATGGCTCTGAGTTAATTTATCAGGAGAAAAATCATCTGGTCGCATTTTGTACTGATCTTGAGAATTACAATATTTACTATCAAACTCCTCCACATTATGGTCAATATGTGCCACTAGTGCACGTGTTGAACTATCCTAACATTCCATGGAGATGTCATGGTAAGAATTTAGTATTACGACATTTGTGCATCTTTTGCATAAATTCTTCTAAAACTGAACTACATTGCTAACTACGAAGTTATTACTATGTTTTTCAACAGATAATCCCGCAGGAGTGTGTGCCTCATCTGATGTTTCAGAAAGGTCGCCTTGATGTTTTGAATATACAGCCAGGTCATCCTACGAATCACTCCTGTTCATATCGGATTTCTAAAACCAATGAAGACATGACAATCAAAGATTGGAAAAAATGTATGGTCACTCGTAGGGAGCTACTTGGAAGCAACATTAGGCGAAGGGCAAGAATTGGAGACAGGATAATCTCCATTCTCTATAATGGAGAGTCAGGGCCTATATTGCTTTATGCTATTTTACCTAAGAGAACCTAGTAGGTCCTATGAGAGAGAAGTAGGACCTAGGTACAATGTGTTATTATGTGGTACAATGTGTTAGAGTTTATGATGATGAGGAGTTGTGATTATGACTACTGACCAACTTGCTATATGATGTCTCATTGATAAAAATGATGATCATGAGGAGGTGTTATATGACAATGATGTATTATGATGATAAGTTGTTAATGATTTGATGATAATGATGATGATGATGAGATATTATGTCAGTGGGTGAAAGAACCGTGGTTTGGTTTCAAGTGCATGGATCCAAAGTGACCAATGGTCACTATGGATCCATGCACTTGAAACTAATCCACGGTTCTTTCACCCAATTATGTAGTAACTCATTCTGATGTAAAAACAATCTCTAAATTGCTACTGTATGAAAACTTGTATAATGGCGTACGAATACAAAATAAAACAAAAAAATACCCAACAATAGTAGTAGCGCGGGTAGGGAGGCGCGCTACTAGTAACTACCAGTAGCGTTGTGCACCAAAAGCGCTACTGCTAAGCACGTATAGCAGTAGTGCGGGCAAGCACATGTTGGGGAATGAAGTAATTTCAAAAAAATTCCTACGATCACGCAAGATCGATCAAGGTGATGCATAGCAACGAGAGGGGAGAGTGTTGTCTACGTACCCTCATAGACCGAAAGCGGAAGCGTTATGACAACGCGGTTGATGTAGTCGTACGTCTTCACGATCCGACCGATCCTAGTACCGAACGTACGGCACCTCCACGATCTGCACATGTTCAGCTCGGTCACCTCCCACGAACTCTAGATCCAGCTGAGGTCGAGGGAGAGTTTCATCAGCACGACGGCGTGGTGATGGTGATGATGAAGTTACCAGCGTAGGGCTTCGCATAAGCACTATGACGATATGACCGAGGTGGAATATGGTGGAGGGGGGCACCGTACACGGCTAAACAATCAACTTGTGTCTCTATGGGGTGCCCCCTTCCCCCGTTATAAAGGAGTGGGGGAGAGGGAGGGCCGTCCCTCTCATGGCGCGCCCCAAGGGGAGTCCTACTCCCACCGGGAGTAGGATTCCCCCCTTCCCTAGTTGGAGTAGGAGAGGAAGGAAGGAGGAGAGAGGGTGAAGGAAAGGGGGGCCGGCCACCCTCCCAATTCGGATTGGGCTTGGGGGGGCGCCCCTTCCTTGGCTGCCTGCTCCTCTCTCCCACTAAGGCCCAATAAGGCCCATACACTCCCCGGGGGGTTCCGGTAACCCCCCCCCCCCCCCCGGTACTCTGGTAAATGCCCGAACTCAGCCGGAACCATTCCGATGTCCAAACATAGTCATCCAATATCTTGATCTATATGTCTCGACCATTTTGAGACTCCTCGTCATGTCCGTGATCATATCTGGGACTCCGAACTACCTTCGGTACAGCAAAACACATAAACTCATAATATCGCTCATCACCGAAGTTAAGCGTGCGGACCCTACGGGTTCGAGAACTATGTAGACATGACCAAGACTCATCTCCGGTCAATAACCAATAGCGGAACCTGGATGCTCATATTGGTTCCTACATATTCTACGAAGATCTTTATCGGTCAAACCACATAACAGCATACGTTGTTCCCTTTGTCATCGGTATGTTACTTACCCGAGATTCAATCGTCGGTATCTCAATACCTAGTTCAATCTCGTTACCGGCAAGTCTCTTTACTCGTTCCGTAATGCATCATCCCGTAACTAACTCATTAGTCACATTGCTTGCAAGGCTTATAGTGATGTGCATTACCGAGAGGGCCTAGAGATACCTCTCCGACAATCGGAGTGACAAATACTAATCTCGATCTATGCCAACTCAACAAACAGTATGGGAGACACCTGTAGAGCATCTTTATAGTCACCCAGTTACGTTGTGATGTTTGATAGCACACTAAGTGTTCATCCAGTATTCGGGAGTTGCATAATCTCATAGTCATAGGAACATGTATAAGTTATGGAGAAAGCAATAGCAATAAACTAAACGATCAAAGTGCTAAGCTAACGAAGGGGTCAAGTCAATCACATCATTCTCTAATGATGTGATCCCGTTTATCAAATGACAACTCTTTTTCCATGTCTAGGAAACTTAAACATCTGTGATCAACGAGCTAGTCAAGTAGAGGCATACTAGTGACACTCTGTTTGTCTATGTATTCACACATGTACTAAGTTTCCGGTTAATACAATTCTAGCACGAATAATAAACATTTATCATGAAATAAGGAAATAAATAATAACTTTATTATTGCCTCTAGGGCATATTTCCTTCAATGTCCCACTTGCACTAGAGTCAATAATCTAGTTCACATCGCCATGTGATTTAACACCAATAGTTCACATCACCATGTGATTAACACCCATAGTTCACATCGCCATGTGACCAACACTCAAAGGGTTTACTAGAGTCAGTAATCTATTTCACATCACCATGTGATTAACACCCAAAGAGTACTAAGGTGTGATCATGTTTTGCTTGTGAGAGAAGTTTAGTCAACGGATCTGCCAAATTCAGATCCGTATGTATTTTGCAAATTTCTATGTCTACAATGCTCTCCACGGAGCTACTTTAGCTAATTGCCCCCACTTTCAATATGTATCCAGATTGTGACTTAGAGTCATCCAGATCGATGTCAAAGCTTGCGTCGACGTAACTCTTTACGATGAACTCTTTATCACCTCCATAACCGAGATATATTTCCTCAGTCCTTTAAGGATAATTTTGACCGATGTCCAGTGATCTACTCCTAGATCAAAATTGTACTCCCTTGCCAAACTCATAGTAGGGTATACAATAGGTCTGGTACACAACATGGCATACTTTATAGAACCTATGGCTGAGGCATAGGGAATGACTTTCATTCTCTCTCTATCTTCTGCCGTGGTCGGGCTTTGAGTCTTACTCAACTTCACACCTTGTAACACAGGCAAGAACTCTTTCTTTAACTGTTCCATTTTGAACTACTTCAAAAACTTGTCAAGGTATGTACTCATTGAAAAAACTTATCAAGCATCTTGATCTATCTCTATAGATCTTGATGCTCAATATGTAAGCAGCTTCACCGAGGTCTTTCTTTGAAAAACTCCTTTCAAACATTCCTTTATGCTTTCCAGAAAAATCTACATCATTTCCGATCGACAATATGTCATTCACATATACTTATCAGAGAGGTTGTAGTGCTCCCACTCACTTTCTTGTAAATACAGGCGTCACCGCAAGTCTGTATAAAACTATATGCTTTGATCAACTTATCAAAGCGTATATTCCAACTCCGACATGCTTGCACTAGTCCATAGATGGATCGCTGGAGCTTGCATATTTTGTTAGCACCTTTAGGATTGACAAAACCTTCTGGTTGCATCATATACAACTCTTCTTTAATAAATCCATTAAGGAATGCGTTTTTGTTTATCCATTTTCCAGATTTCATAAAATGTGGCAATTGCTAACATGATTCGGACAGACTTAAGCATCGCTACGAGTGAGAAAAACTCATCGTAGTCAACACCTTGAACTTGTCAAAAACCTTTCGCGACAAGTCGAGCTTTGTAGATAGTAACACTACTATCAGTGTCCGTCTTCCTCTTGAAGATCCATTTAATCTCAATGGCTCCCCGATCAGTGGGCAAGTCAATCAAAGTCCATACTTTGTTCTCATACATGGATCCCATCTCAGATTTCATGGCCTCAAGCCATTTCGCGGAATCTGGGCTCATCATCGCTTCCTCATAGTTTGTAGGTTCGTCATGGTCTAGTAACATGACTTCCAGAACCGGATTACCTAATCACTCTGATGCGGAACGTACTCTGGTTGACCTACGAGGTTCGGTAGTAAATTGATCTGAAGTTTCATGATCATCATCATTAACTTCCTCACTAATTGGTGTAGGCATCACTGGAACTGATTTCTGTGATGAACTACTTTCCAATTCGGGAGAAGGTACAATTACCTCATCAAGTTCTACCTTCCTCCCACTCACTTCTTTCGAGAGAAACTTCTTCTCTAGAAATAATTTATTCTTAGCAACAAAGATCTTGCCTTCGGATCTGTGATAGAAGGTGTACCCAACATTTTCTTTTGGGTATCCTATGAAGACACACTTCTCCGATTTGGGTTCGAGCTTATCAGGTTGAAACTCTTTCACATAAGCATCGCAACCCCAAACTTAAAGAAACGACATCTTAGGTTTCTAGCCAAACCATAGTTCATACAGTGTTGTCTCAACGGATTAGACGGTGCCCTATTTAATGTGAATGTAGCTGTCTCTAATGCATAACCCCAAAATGATAGTGGTAAATCGGTAAGAGACATTGTAGTTTGCACTATATCCAATAAAGTACGGTTATGACGTTCGGACACACCATTATGCTGTGGTGTTCTAGGTGGCATGAGTTTGTGAAACTATTCCACATTGTTTTAATTGAAGACCAAACTCGTAACTCAAATATTCGTCTCCGCAATCAGATCGTAGAAACTTTTTTTCTTGTTACGACGATTTTCCACTTCACTCTGAAATTCTTTGAACTTTTCAAATGTTTCATCAAGTAGATATACCCATATCTACTCAAATCATCTGTGAAGGTCAGAAAATAACGATACCCGCCGCGAGCCTTAATACTCATAGGACCGCATACATCAGTATGTATTATTTTCAATAAGTCAGTTGCTCGCTCCATTGTTCCGGAGAACGGAGTCTTAGTCATCTTGCCCATGAGGCATGGTTCGCAATCATCAAGTGGTTCATAATCAAGTGATTCGAAAAGCCCATCAGCATGGAGTTTCTTCATGCGCTTTACTCCAATATGACTTAAACGGCAGTGCCACAAATAAGTTGCACTATCATTATTAACTTTGCATCTTTTGGCTTCAATATTATGAATATGTGTATCACTACGATTGAGATTCAATAAACCATTTATATTGAGTATATGACCATAGAAGGTTTTATTCATGTAAATAGAACAACAATTATTCTTTGACTTAAATGAATAACCGTATTGCAATAAACATGATCCAATCATACTCATGCTCAACGCAAACACCAAATAACATTTATTTTAGGTTCAACACTAATCCCGAAGGTAAAGTGTGTGCGATGGTGATCTTATCAACCTTGGAATCACTTCCAACACACATCATCACCTCGCCCTTAACTAGTCTCTGTTTATTTTGCAACTTCCGTTTCGAGTTACTACTCTTAGCAACTGAACCAGTATCAAATACCGAGGGGTTGCTATAAACACTAGTAAAGTACACATCAATAACATGTATATCCAATATACCTTTGTTCACTATGCCATCCTTCTTATCCGCCAAGTATGTAGGGTAGTTCCACTTCCAGTGACCATCTATCTATTATATAATTAAGACGAGAGGCAAACAAGCTATTACGTTAATCCACATAGGTTTAAAATATATGATCCATTGATCTAAAAATTAATGGTTGAGATATAAAGTCTAATAGAAGTTACATACAACATTAATATGTACAATCTGTCACGTTGGAGATAATATGTTCAGGCGTAAAGAGCAAGGAAAAGGAAATATTAGTAGATCAGGACAATAGTGAATAAAGGAGCTGCACGGTACGGTTAAAAAAAGAATAAGTCCGGTGCCTTGCATGTACAGCCTGTCACGTGTAATGTTTGTCATCGGACACAAACAATTAGAGAAGTTTCCCTAAACAAAGAGAAAAAAAGACCTATCTCAGCCAGGACACGCAGAAGCATAGGACATCTACGTACGTGCCTCCAGGCCCTTGCGGATCAACACTGCCGAGATATATTAGAGTCCTGCAAGAATACAAACAGTTCTCAAAAGAAAAGAAAAAAGGAACAAGAACACTTACAAAAGCTGGTCAAGCGTAGATGTTCAAAAAAGGTTACGTACATATAAAAATACTTACAGGTGAGTCTTTCCATGAATACATGCAAGTCTTTCAAAAAACATGCATGCAATTCATCTAAAATATATATACAGTTCCTAAAAAATGAGTTGGTGATCAACGCTGCCATGATACATTAGAGTCATGCAACCAAACATTCAACCCGTACAAACAAAGCCACTAAATTTATCATTTTAAATTAGAATCTATAAGGACACAGTTCATCACAGACGGTCAAGGTTTCGAGTCGAATCTCTTGCGTCATGTAAACTTTTTAAATATATTATATTTTATAAAATTTTGTATAACAAAAAAAAGCAACTTTTGCCGCAAAAAAAGCAAGTTTTTTTAGGCAACTTAATTTACATGGGAGACACATATATGAAGCTAACTTAATTTACATGGGAGACACATATATGAAGCTAATTTACATGGGAGACACAAATATGAAGCCAACTTAATTTACATAGGCAACTTTATTATATGTGAGGTCTATGGATATATATTATATATCTAATATATTGTATCATTAAAACAAGGAGCAAATAAATCACAATGTTACTTTCATCGCCAATTTGTATAAATCAATAATTTAAGGCTCGGAATAATACATAGGCTGTTAAATCACGAGGAAAAGAAAATATGACTCCGATAAAACAACAGTTAATAGAGGAGCAGTATGGGTCGGTTAGAAAAATAGCAAGTCCGGCTACCTTGCATGTAGGAGCAGTACGGGTTGGTTAGAAAATATGAGTCGGATCAAAACAACAGTTGATAAACGAGCAGTACGGGGTTGGTAGAAAAATAGCAATTCATTCATGCCAACGGTATGTAATCGTAATCGAACCTAATTACAACCATGTGTACATTCATGCATCATATGAATCTGATAGAACAGGACCCAACAAAATTGAAACTTGCAATCTGTTGCCAGTTACAACTTACAAATGATTAAAGTGAGATACATGGACTATCAATGGAGGAATTGATGTACTAGATTATAGTGGTACATTGCTAATTTAAAAATAGAATTTGATAATTTAGGAGGAAGCAAATACACATAAAAATAGAAGAGATGAACTATATATGATAAGGAAGTGCTGAAAATTATTGATCTATTGTTTCGTCATTTATACAGATGAATACGTCGCGTTAGCAAAGTTGATATTTGTACATACACTATGAAGTGCACAAATAGCTGAATTTTGGATCAATATATGTAAGTATTATAAGCTTGCACAAGTCTATTTATGAATTTTGGAATAAGGATTACGTGGAAATGTAAAGATTTTATTTGCTTTACGCATTCTCCATATGAAGTTCGTAAATAGTTTGATTTAAACTACAATTCCAAGTTTTGGAGTCTTGGGTTAAAACTGAATTAAACTTGACAGCTTAATTTGGATTTGGCAGCATGCAATATATGTATAGTAATCGGACAAATAATAGTGGAACATCTCTCGGGTCATATCTATCATCATGCATGGGTTTCTTAAAAATAGATAAATGCATAGAGACAAGGTTGGAGTAGCAGTTGAGTATACATATAGGAATCATGTAGTGCACGATATAGACGACATTGGGTGATTAAAAACAATGAAAATATATGATTTGTGCAGTCAACAAGTGTATTAATTGCATGACAAAAAACAGTGTCGCCGCAAATTCAAATCATGCTAATATTCTAACAACATAATTGGATTTAAATGCAAACATCGCAATGACAAGAAAGAGCAAGGCACTACAAGAGTGAGCATGAAGAAAAGTATGACAATCTATTTTTTTCTAGCAAAACCACTAGGGAAGAACCATACATCGCCATTTTATATTCGTTTTGTGAAAAAAAATGTAATGAGACAGATTAAAGGAAAGAACTCTACTTAATCCTAGGTAGAGACTTTCTTAAAATGGAATGAAGGGAGCTAGAGTTTAAGTTGAATGATACATATTAGTATGAAAGTGTTGTGATTGCATGGCAACCCACGGTCTTTGACTTCCATTCTAAAAAGCAACATCACTAGTGATGAGTTAAAATATTGTCCAATAGCGCACCTAAATTAGATAAGATAGTAGATCTTGTGGGACAATTTTTTTTATAGTTATGTGGTAATACATGTGGAACAAATAATTTACAGTCATGTGGTAATATGGCCATAAGGTTTTGTAAAATTTGATATTTCTATGTAAATAAATAAACATAAACATTTGCAATTAGGAAAAAATTAAAATGCAAATAAACAAATAATCATGACAACGTGTACCTAATCTAGCCGCGCAAATGCGCGGGTCACACCACTAGTTTCCTTTGTAGTAGAAGCACTCAGTTTCAGGCTTGGGTCTAGCTTTGGGCTTCTTCATGGGAGTGGAAACTTGCTTGCCATTCTTCTTGAAGTTCCCTTTCTTTCCCTTGCCCTTTTACTTGAAACTAGTGGTCTTGTCAACCATCAACACTTGATGCTTTTTCTTGATTTCTACCTTCGGCGATTTCAGCATTGCGAAGTGCTTGGGAATCGTTTCCATTATCCCTTGAATATTATAGTTCATCACGAAGTTCTAGTAACTTGGTGATAGTGACTAGAGAACTCTGTCAATCACTATCTTATCGGGAAGATTAACTCCCACTTGATTCAAGTGATTGTAGTACTCACACATTCTGAGCACATGCTCACTCGTTGAGCTATTCTCCTCCATCTTGTAGGCAAAGTACTGTCAAAGGTCTCATACCTCTTGACACGGGCATGAGTATAAGATACCAATTTCAACTCTTGGAACATCTTATATGCTCCGTGGCGTTCAAAACATTTTTGAAGTATCGGTTCTAAGCCATAAAGCATGGTGAACTAAACTATCAAGTAGTCATCATATCGAGCTTCTCAAACGTTGATAACGTCTGCATCTGCTCCTGCAATAGTTCTGTCACCTAGCTGTGCATCAAGGACATAATTCTTCTGTGCAGCAATGAGGATAATCCTCAGATCACGGACCAAGTCCGCATCATTGCTACTATCATCTTTCAACTTATTTTTCTCTAGGAACATATCAAAAATAAAAGGGAAGCTACATCGCGAGCTATTGATCTACAACATAGTTATGCAAATACTATCAGGACTAAGTTCATGATAAATTAAAGTTATATTAATCATATTACTTAAGAACTCCCACTTAGATAGATATCCCTCTAATCATCTAAGTGATCACGTGATCCATATCAACTAAACCATGTCCGATCATCACGTGAGATGGAGTAGTTTTCAATGGTGAACATCTACTATATGATTCACGCTCGACCTTTCGGTCTCAGTATTCCGAGGCCATATCTGCATATGCTAGGCTCGTCAAGTTTAACCCGAGTATTCTGCGTGTGCAAAACTGGCTTGCACCCATTGTATGTGAACGTAGAGCTTATCACACCCGATCATCACGTGGTGTCTCGGCACGACGAACTGTCGCAACGGTGCATACTCAGGGAGAACACTTATACCTTGAAATTTAGTGAGAGATCATCTTATAATGCTACCGCCGAACTAAGCAAAATAAGATGCATAAAGGATAAACATCACATGCAATCAATATAAGTGATATGATATGGCCATCATCATCTTGTGCCTTTGATCTCCATCTCCAAACACCGTCATGATCACCATCGTCACCGTCTTGACACCTTGATCTCCATTGAAGCATCGTTGTCGTCTCGCCAACTATTTCTTCTAGGACTATCGCTACCGCTTAGTGATAAAGTAAAAACAATTACAGGGCGATTGCCTTGCATACAATAAAGCGACAACCATATGGCTCCTGCCATTTGTCGATAACTCTATTACAAAACATGATCATCTCATACAATAAAATTTAGCATCATGTCTTGACCATATCACATCACAACATGCCCTGCAAAAACAAGTTAGACGTCCTCTACTTTGTTGTTGCAAGTTTTACATGGCAGCTACGGGCATAGCAAGAACCGTTCTTACCTATGCATCAAAACCACAACGATTTTTCGTCAAGTGTGTTGTTTTAACCTTCAACAAGGACCGGGCGTAGTCACACTCGATTCAACTAAAGTTGGAGAAACAGACACCCACTAGCCACCTGTGTGTGAAGCACGTCGGTAGAACCAGTCTCGCGTAAGCGTACGCGTAATGTCGGTCTGAGCCGCTTCATCAAACAATACCGCTGAATCAAAGTATGACATGCTGGTAAGCAGTATGACTATTATCGCCCACAACTCTTTGTGTTCTACTCATGCATAGACCTGGCTCTGATGCCACTGTTGGGGAATGCAGTAATTTCAAAAAAATTCCTACGATCACGCAAGATCTATCTAGGTGATGCATAGCAACGAGAGGAGAGAGTGTTGTCTACGTACCCTCGTAGACCGAAAGCGGAAGCATTATGACAACGCGGTTGATGTAGTCGTACGTCTTCTTGATCCGACCGATCCTAGTACCAAACGTACGGCACCTCCGCGATCTGCACACGTTCAGCTCGGTGACGTCCCAGGAACTCTAGATCCAGCTGAGGTCGAGGGAGAGTTTCGTCAGCACGACGGCATGGTGACGGTGATGGTGAAGTTACCCGCGCAGGGCTTCGCATAAGCACTACGACGATATGACCGAAGTGGAATATGGTGGAGGGGGCACCGTACACGGCTAAACAATCAACTTGTGTGTCATGGGGTGCCCCCTTCCCCCGTATATAACGGAGTGGAGGAGGGGGAAGGCCGGCCCTCTCATGGCGCGCCCCAAGGGGAGTCCTATTCCCACCGGGAGTAGGATTCCCCCCTTCCCTAGTTGGAGTAGGAGAGGAAGGAAGGAGGAGAGAGGGAGATGGAAAGGGGGGCGGCCCCCCTCCCAATTCGGATTGGGCTTGGGGGGCGCACCCCTCCTTGTGTGCCTCCTCCTCTCTCCCACTAAGGCCCAATATGGCCCATACACTCCCCGGGGGGTTCCGGTAACCCCCCCGATACTCCGGTAAATGCCCGAACTCACCGGGAACCATTCCGATGTCCAAACATAGTCATCCAATATATCAATCTTTATGTCTCGACCATTTTGAGACTCCTCGTCATGTCCGTGATCATATCTGGGACTCCGAACTACCTTCGGTACATCAAAACACGTAAACTCATAATATCGATCGTCACCGAACGTTAAGCGTGCGCACCCTACGGGTTCGAGAACTATGTAGACATGACTGAGACTCATCTCCGGTCAATAACCAATAGCGGAACCTGGATGCTTATATTGGTTCCTACATATTGTACGAAGATCTTTATTGGTCAAACCGCATAACAGCATACGTTGTTCCCTTTGTCATCGGTATGTTACTTGCCCGAGATTCAATCGTCGGTATCTCTATACCTAGTTCAATCTCGTTACCGGCAAGTATCTTTACTCGTTCCGTAATGCATCATCCCGTAACTAACTCATTAGTCACATTGCTTGCAAGGCTTATAGTGATGTGCATTACCGAGAGGGCCCACAGATACCTCGCCGACAATCGGAGTGACAAATCCTAATCTTGATCTATGCCAACTCAACAAACACCATCGGAGACACCTGTAGAGCATCTTTATAGTCACCCAGTTACGTTGTGACATTTGATAGCACATTAAGTGTTCCTCCGGTATTCGGGAGTTGCATAATCTCATAGTCATAGGAACATGTATAAGTTATGGAGAAAGCAATAGCAATAAACTAAACGATCAAAGTGCTAAGCTAACGAATGGGTCAAGTCAATCACATCATTCTCTAATGATGTGATCCCGTTTATCAAATGACAACTCTTTGTCCATGGCTAGGAAACTTAACCATCTGTGATCAATGAGCTAGTCAAGTAGAGGCATACTAGTGACACTCTGTTTGTCTATGTATTCACACATGTACTAAGTTTCCGGTTAATACAATTCTAGCATGAATACACATTTATCATGATATAAGGAAATATAAATAACAACTTTATTATTGCCTCTAGGGCATATTTCCTTCAGCACACGCTACTGTTAAACTTTAGCTGTAGCGTCGTATCAGTAGTCCGCCACCCCGCGCTACTGATATTCCTAAAACCGGCGCTACTGCTAGCCTTTTCCCTAGTAGTGTCTCTTCTTCAATTTGCACAAAGTTAAATATTTCATGTAAAGTGATGCGGCTTGAACTACGTCGATATTTCCCCAAAGAGGAAGGGATGATGCAGCACGGCTACGGTAGGTATTTCCCTGAGTGATGAGACCAAGGTTATCGAACCAGTAGGAGAACCATGCAACATTATATAAACAGTACCTGCACACAAAGAACAAATACTTGCAACCGGACGCGTAAGAGGGGTTGTCAATCCCTCCCGGGTAAAAGATTGGTAAATAGGTAGATGGGTAGATGCAAATGGAACAACGACAAATAAAATTCAGCGAGGTATTTTTGGGTTTTTGATATATATATATATATATATATATATATATATATATATATATATATATATATATATATATATCTGAAAATAAAAGTTGCAAATAAAGGAAAAGGCAAATAGCAATATAGATATGAAAGTATATGTTAGGAAAATAGACCCGGGGGCCGTAGATTTCACTAGTGGCTTCTCTCGAAAAATAGCAAACGGTGGGTAACAAATTACTGTTGGGCAATTGATAGAAAAGCAAATAATTATGATGATATCCAAGACAATGATCATGGATGCATCACGTCCAGGATTAGTAGACCGACTCCTGCCTGCATCTACTACTATTACTCCACACATTGACCGCTATCCAGCATGCATCTAGTGTATTAATTTCATGGAGAAATGAAGTAATGCAATAAGAACGATGCCATGATGTAGACAAGATCTAGTCATGTAGGAATAGACCCCATCTTTTTATCCTTAATAGCAACGATACATGCGTACCTTGCTGCCCCTTCTGTCACTGGGAAAGGACACCGCAAGATCGAACCCATCACAAAGCACCTCTTCCCATTGGAAGATAAATAGATCAAGTTGGCCAAACAAAACCCAAATATCAGAGAAGAAATACGAGGCTATAATAATCAGGTATGGATATTAAAATAAGGCAAATCTGATCATAAACTCACCATTCATCGGATCCCAACAAACACACCGCACAGAGTCATTACATCAAATGGATCTCCAAGAGAACTTTGTATTGAGAAACAAAGAGAGAAGAAGCCATCTAGCTATTGCCTACGGATCCGTAGGTCTACAATGAACTACTCACGCATCATTGGAGAGGCACCAGTGAGGATGATTAACCCCTCTGTGAAGGTGTCTAGATTGGATCTCGTGGTTCTGAAACTTGCAGAACCTGGATTGTGTTTCGTCGAATCCCCTGGGGTTTTTGTATTTTCGGGGTATTTATATAGAGCAAAGAGGCGGTGCGGGAGGCGGTCGAGGTGGGCACAACCCACCAGGGTGCGCCTGGGCCCCCAGACGCCCCCAAGTGGGTTGTGCTCCCCTCGGAGCCCCCTCTGGTACTTCTTTGGCCCAACATGTGTCTTCTGGTCTAGAAAAATTCTCCAAAAAGTTTCGCTGCGTTTGGACTCCGTTTGGTATTGATTTTCTATGAAGTAAAAAACAAGCAAAAACAACAACTGGCAGTGGGCACTATGTCAATAGGTTAGTCCCCAAAAATGATATAAAGTTGCTATAAAATGATTGTAAAACATCAAAGAATGATAATATAACAGCATGGAACAATAAAAAATTATAGATACGTTAGAGACGTATCAGCATCCCCAAGCTTAATTCCTGCTCGTCCTCGACTAGGTAAATGATAAAAACAGAATTTTTTGATGTGGAATGCAGCCTATCATGTTCATCACATATTCTTTTCTTTTGTAACATGGACATTTAAACTTTTATATCATTCAAAGCAATAGTCTAGTTTTGACATGAAGACTTCAATACTCAAGCATATCAACAAGCAACCATGTATTTCAAAATATCAACACTAAAGCAAGTTATACCTAGCCCATTATGCTCAATCATTGATCCATTCATGAACCACACTCGCATATTAGCTACACCCAATGCTCAGGTATGATCATAGTGCCCCTTAGTTGGCGCTTTATAAGAGAAGATGGAGTCTCAAATAAAAATAAAAATTGCATAAAGTAAAAAAGAAAGGCCCTTCGCAGAGGGAAGTAGGGATTTGTAGAGGTGCCATAGCTCAAAGCTAAAATTGAGAGATAATAAAAAAATTGAGAGGCATACTTTTCCTGTCACTACAAAAAAAAGACACACCCGTGACATTTTGGGCCGAACAAAAAAAAATTCTATCATACTTATGACACTTCTATGACGGTAATTGTGACAAAATCCGGTATCATCATAGATGTGGTGGGGTCCTACTTATATGACAAAAAATCATGACAGAAAATGGGTTTTTCGTCCTGGGCGGGCTGGAGATGCAGCTGCATGACATTCTTTGGGACGTCCATGATGGAAAAAACTGTGGTAGAAGCGAGGGCGAGGAAAATATCGGGGAGTTCCCGGTTACGGTGGGTGGTCGGGGGTCGAGCGATGCGCGTTTCTCTCGTATGTACACGCGTGTGCGCGAGGCGTTGGGCTCCAACTGAACCCGAGCGAGGCGTTGGGCTCTACTGAACCCGAGAGATTGCACGGCAGGCTACGCGTTACTGAACCCGAGCGATCGATCGATCCCTTGTTGTTAACTGAACCCGAGTGATTCCTTCGCTACTGCTGCTAACTGAAGCCGATCGATGCTGCCTCTGGATGAACAGTGAGTGTTGTTGGGGGGTTTGGATGAACAGTTCACGGTGGGGGGTTCGATGAACAGGACCCCGTGGTAGTAGAGGCCGTTGCCACTAGATGAACAGTACCCCGATCGATCGAGCCGGTGGATGAAAAGGACCCCGTGGAAGGCTGATGAACAGGACCCCGTGGAGGGCTGGATGAACAGTAGCCGGTGGAGGACTGGATGAACAGTAGCCCGTGGAGGGGTGGTTGAACAGGACCCTGTGGAGAGGGCTGGTTGAACAGTAGCCGGTGGAGGAGCGCACGGTGGAGGCTGGATGAACAGGAGCCCGTGGATGAACAGTCGCCGGTGGAGGCTGGAGGAGGTCGACGGTGGATGAACAGTACCCCGTGGAGGCTGGAGGAGGTCGACGGTGGAGATGAACAGTATCCCGTGGAGTTTCGTTTTGCGGTACGCCACACCCCTCCCGATGAAAAGGACCCCCATTTTGACCGTAGCGCTCCAACACAAGTCTGTTTCCTCTGTTTTGCGGTACGCCACACCCCTCCCGATCAACATGACCCCGTTTCCACCGTAGGAGGTCCGTTTCCTCCGTTTTGCGGTACGCCAGACCCCTCCCGATGAACAGGATCCTGTTTCAACCGTGGCCGGTCGAACACAAGGCCGTTCTGCGGTACGCCAAGCCTCGTTTCCATCGGCTGTTCCGTCCAAGCCTGTTGGCTCCCGATGAACAGCACGCGTTCCGTTGCCTCCCAATGAACAAGACGCATTCCGTTGCCTCCCCATGAACACGACGATGGCGCAGCTTCTCCGTTTCGACCCAGCCATGTACACGAGCTCTGGCCGTACGTATGCACGAGTAGGCATTCGAGACCCCGCCTGTATGTGCGTATGTGGTTGTATTTTCTTTCTTGCACCCTGGCCGCTATACGTACGTGTACATGCTACATGCGCGGCTCTACTACGACACGTGCGCACCTCTACTACGACACGTGCGCACCTCTACATCGACCAGTATGTACGTACACGTTCGCGACCAGAATGACAAAGCTACGTATGCTTCGACCAGGTGGGTCCCGACTGTCACGCACTTCTTTGCATGCGAAGATGTAGCTGGTGGGTCCCAGCAGTCAGGGGGGGCGAATCATTTTTTTGCCCGTAATATGGACACACTTCCTTGCATGTGAAGATGTAGCTGGTGGGTCCCAGCAGTCAGGGGGAAACGTTTTTTTTCATGAAATACGGTGGCCTGTCCGGTGGGTCCCTACTGTCAGGTGGAGGAATAATTATTTTGCGCGTAATAAGGAGGCACTTCCTTGCTGCGGCCGTGGATCCAACTGTCAGCCTCCCAACATACAGTACTCTTCAGACGGAAGTCCTTCGTTGACCACATTGACCACGCCGTGCCGAGAGCAGCAGGGCGGTGGATGACGGCGAGGCCTAGGAAGGAGACGACGCGGAGCCGGGGAAGACGCGGCAGTGGATGCCCACTCGGAGGGGAGTACGTGGGTTGACTGCTTCGGCTACGGTGTGAGGCTGCTGTCGCCGGAGAATAACAGGAGGTGCGGGTGAGTATAGAGGGATGGCATGGTCAGCGGTGGCAGCACAGCCGGGCACGGGAGGCAGGAGCAGGCGCCATGGCCGACGCTTGTTTGGGCAGCTGGAGCAAGAAGACCAGAGGTTGAAGAAGCACTACGGCCGTTGGATGGACATCGTACGGTCACTGGAGCTAGAATTGTTCATATTGACTAAGTTGACAAAGCCCTCCGTCCCCGTCATCTTAGTAGACCCACAAGTCAGCCTCCCACTATGGTGGGTCCCAGCTAGCAGGGGGTATTCATTTTTTTGTGCGTAATAAAGAGGCACTTCCTTGCGTGCGAAGATATAGCTGATGGGTCCGACCTGTCAGTGGGGGAACATTTTTTTCACGAAATACAGAGGCCCTTCCGGTGGGTCCCAGCTGTCAGGTGGAGGTATCATTATTTTGCACGTAATAAGGAGGCATTTCCTTGTGTGCGGCCATGGACCCAGCTGTCAGCCTCTCCACTTACAGTCCACTTCTGATGCATGTCGTTCGTTGACCACGTTGACCACGCTGCGCCTAGAGCACCAGGGCGGTGGACGACGGCGAGGCCTAGGAAGGAAACGACACGGAGCCAGGCAAAACTCGGCAGTTGTTTCCCACGTGCAGGGGAGTGCGAGGGTTTACTGGTTCGTCTGCTGTTGCGGAGAATAACAACAGGTGTGGGTGAGTAGAGGGATGGCTAGGCCAGCGATGGGAGAATGATGGGGCGGTGAGGCCTGCGCGGCAGCATAGCCGGCCGTGAGAGGAGGGTGCAGGCAGTCCCGCCGGCGCTTGTTTGAGCGGCTGGAGCAGGAAGAGCAGAGATTGAAGAAGCACGACAGCCGTTGGATGGACATCCAACAGTCACTGCTCTCGTGTGTTGACTAAGTTGACACAGTGTTGCGTGTGCGTCAACCTTATTTTTTAGGGAAGCATACGCGTCAACCTGTAGTAGGCGCACAAGTCAGCCTCAAATCTGTGGAAAACAGCATACAGCCCATCTGCCATTATTTCTAATAATTTACAGCCCATTTGCCAATTCTTAAGAATTTTTTTGGAGCCCATCTTCTTTTTGTTAGCATTACACCCCATATTGTGGCCACGGTTAAAAATTATACAAAATTTTGGATATTTTGGTGCGGTCAACTGTTTTTAATCCCGAAATATCGAGTCACATTCAAACTATTTTGAAAAATAATTTATATCAATATGAAATCCAAATAATTGTCCGGGCATAAAAATCAATGGAATTTAAAATCTTGTAATTAAAAAAATGAAACTAATTCCCGGTTTGATGTGTTTTAAAAATGTACAACCCATTTCTGGGCAAACCGAATGAAACTCTCTCCTCGTCTTGAAAGATTTGCAGCCCAGCAGGGCTGATAAAGCAAGTAGGCCTCGTTTGGGTATTTCTTTAAAAAAAATAGAACTGGGCTAGCCATTTTCAGCAAGAAAAAACACAACTGGGCTCATGATGTGGTAAACATAAATAAAACCTTGGCTAGACGGGCCACAGCCCCCGCATAGCCCCGTTGTTACCCTGATCCTTCGCTAAAACTAGTATAAATAACAACTGCTTGTTCCTAAAAAAAGTAAATAACAACTGCGCGACCTGCTGGGTCCCTGGTGTCAGCCGCTCGTTGTGTAATTCTCTCGTTTATTGACTATGTTGACAATGGCGTGAGCCCCAGATGTCCAACCATTAGGAGGAACCATTTTTTGGGGGCTTGTAATAACGAAGCACTTGCTTGCGTACTGCCATGACGCTGGTGGGTCCCTACTGTCATCCTCTCCACGTACAGTCATATCCTTGTTCCTCTCGGTTGTTGACGGCGTTGACAACGCAAGAGGGCGGCGCACTGTGCACGGCGAGCGAACCAAGGCCGAGGACGACGGCGAGGCCTCGGGCGGAACGAATAGGAGCCGTGGAAGATGCACCAGTCCAGTTGCAGGCAGAGGGGAGTACGAGAGTTGACTGATTCGGGTGCGGGTGCGTGTTGGGGCTGACGTCGCCGGAGAATAACAGGATGTGAGGGGGAATAGAGGGAGGGACTGGCCAACGTTGGAGGGTACGGTAGGGCGGCGAAGGCACAGCCAACCATGGGAGGCGAGAGCAGGCGGAGCCGACGGGGTGGTTTGGTTTGGGCGGCTGGAGGGAGAAGACCAGAGATAGAAGATACACAACAGATGTTGGATGTCAATCCAACGGCTGGTAGGCAGAAACGTTTATTGACTAGCTAGTAAGTCGACACCACCTTGGATAGGCTATTTCCTCGTGGGTCCCAAATGTCAGAAGCCAAATCTGTCATGGTCATGCAGCCTTTCCTATGAAAATTTACAGCCCATTTGGTGTGCTAGTTCGAAATAAGTTTGTGGGTGCTAGTGGGGGCTAATCACATGGCTTCTGTAATGCACAGTGAGCTCAAGCAGCCGGCGAGAGTGATGTTATTTCCCTTGGTTGGGATTTGTTACAATATTTCACTCTAAATTAAACGAATGGCAAGCCATTTGCCTTGTTTCAAAGAAAATATGACATTCACAGTCGAGTTGAAAAGGGAAAGAACATCTTACTCCAGCTTACAAATTGTACAAAAGCACGAGGGTTAAGTGTTCATCAGGTTTAGACAAAACCCAGGTTGAAAAGGGCAACAACATCTAACTCCAGCACTGTTTTCGGCAGTCACAGTCAAATGGATCGGTCAGGTCCATAGAATGAACATCCTGGGTCATAAAATTTACTGGATTATGACCACAATATGTTGTAAATAGAAGCCCGGCATGTTCAGAAGCTCTATTTCCCACCTGAAACTCCTTTTTTGCTCTTCGACATACCCATCCGTCAAAACCGTGCTGCTGATAAACTTAAGCCTGATGGACAATAGTAACCTCGCATTCAACAGGAAGAATGTGACAAATCTAGTGTTTGCATGGTTGGGTACATATCGTTCTAGCACTATTGTCTTCAATCAAGTGTCATGAGAACTGAGAAAATCCCGGTGCTTATGAATCCACCGATTGGTTATAACTTTCTTACCCTGTCCTGTTGCCTAAATAGACATGAAGATTGAAAACAGTTAAGGTCTAAAAAAAGAGTGTGGAAAGAGCAATAGCTGAACGGTTAATTCTAGTACACTATATGCGGGGTTCCAATGTGCGTGAAATTATCACCTTTATATACAACTTCTCCAGACATGGAAAGCATTGCAGCAAGCCAATAATCTTGTTCAGATCAAAACTATTAATTTGGATATATAAGATCTTGACAGAATCGAGCACCATTGATAGGCTATCCATGGAGAAACTCTTCATTGAGCATATAACATAATATTAGTACAAAATGTGTACTCCGAGATGATATATAACTTATGCGCAGAAATTTAAAATATAGCTTATGGTTACAAGTGTAGATGATAATATAAAGTACCTGAAGAACTGTGGAGCCAAACACCATCTTGAAATGAGCACAAAGATCATGTATTACACCCAAGGTCTCCAGTTTAGGCGCAGAGAGGACGGTTATTTGCGACGGTGAATAACTAGAATCAAGGATCAACCTTTGAAGTGAAGGGGCATCTTGGATGATGAGCTGCCTTCCGTCAAAAGAAATTCCAATTCTTACAAGGTTAGGCGACTTTATTTGGAGACAACCGATTCTAAGTGTGAAAACAAGCACCAAGCACTCCAGGGCAGGGCAACTGGAGTGGATGATGCTGTGCAATGAGGCCTCCGATATACGAACCCGCACAAGTGAAAGTTTCTTGAGAAATGGGAGTCGAAGGTTTAGTACCAGATTGTCTAGTAGGTAGCACAGCGCAAAGGTGGCGGTGTGGAGAGAGGAGGAAAACTGCGAGATGGACATCGGTGTTGAGGGCATAGGTAGATGGTGTTCGGTATCTAGTAGGTGATTTCCAGGGGAATAGTAGAACTCAAGCAGCTGTAATTCTGTGAATTCAGGGGAATTCAGCCAGGCATCCACCGTGCAGGGCATGGTATGCTTGCTCAGGTAGCATGACGGGATGCAGAGGCTTTGAACGGAGCCCTGGTGGGAGGAGATGATGGCTCTGGGGATTTCAAAATCATTGAAGAGAGATAGCTGACGACAGTCGAGATTAAGGGGCACAGCGCGCCATAGTGGGCGCCACCGAATTGAGAGGACTTGGGTGCAGAAGCAATCCTTGGTGGGGAGAAGCGAGATGATCTCCCCAAGGACGGTGTCCGGGAGATCGCTGATGCGGTCCACCCGAGATTCTACGGGTTCCTGGAATCCGGTGGGGGCGGGATCGCCACTTCTCCCGACGTTGCCGGGTGCGGGATCTACAACAGGTGTCGCCGCTGGCGGGAGCCTCATCTTCTTGGCGCTGGGGTCAGTCGACTCCATTTTCCTCGAGGGCGTCGCGTCGCGCTCACGGATTTGAGCAGAGTAACGAATGACGAGCCTAGTTGTAGTGCGAGTGAAGAAGAAGGGGAGGTGAGGTTTTTCTGTAGTAGTGAGGAAGAAGGGGAGCTGGGGTTTTTTGTAGGAGTGAGGTGAGGAATTTGGGGGTACGAGTGGAGTGAGCTGACGTGAGGTGAGTGGGAGTGAGGAGGAAGAAGAGCACCCGGGTTTTTTTGGGGCGCGGTATGCTGGGTGTGGGTAGCGCCTCTCATTAAGTAAATATATGGGCTTTTGAATTGATTTTATTATTTACAAGGGTGGATGGGCTGTTTTGTCTTGGGCCCAGAGAAACAATTACTACTAGTACAGTGGAGACACTCTACAGCTACCAGAAAAACAATTACTACTAGTACAGTGGATACACTACCGCTTCTGGCTCCTCCTAGGTCATCGAAACGTCTCCCTCTACTGAATGTTGTTTTACTTTTGTTCACCGACATGCAGGCCATGCCGCGCGCGGGGAAAAATGCCACCCACCAAATTAGAAGGCAGTATGCAGGCGGAGAGTCACCCCGGTCGTAGCGCGGCAGTAACGAGCCGTCGTATCACCAAACCCACCTCCCCGCAGTCTAAGTTTGACGGACGAAGCAACCATCCTTTCACTCTTCGCTAAATCCCCTTCTCCCTCACCATCTTCAAGAAAGCCAACACTCGCAGCTGCCACTGTTCTTCTCTCCCAACGAAGGGAAGGTAAGCTGATCCGTGATATTGGTATATTTTCGTTCAGAGAAAAAAAAGAACTTTTGCAAAGCAGTAACCGATCCTCACTCTCTTTTTTGTTTCATTGTCATTGCGATTGTGTTTTCCTTTCAGTGGTCTCCTAGTATTCGTCAGTTTCATGATGGACCAAGGAGAACCAGGCAAAGATCTGCCGATATTGGAGCAGACGCGGGAGGCTGATCCCCACGAGTCAGAGAGCTCCAAGAAGATGGAGGCAGCCACCGAGCTGACCCCAGATACGCTCACGGCCACTACTGAGATGGTCAACACCCCATTTGAGGTTACAGCCCCCGTGGCACTGTAGGAGCAGTTTTCCCCCTTCGAGGATGTGTCCCCCCCCCCCCCCCCCGCTGAGCTGCCCAAGGTGATTTTCTTCTTTGCCGATCTCGATTGTGGTTTTTCATCTAAGTATGTGGTGATGAATAATGCAAAAATTGTTGGAAATATGCCCTAGAGGCAATAATAAATTGGTTATTATTATATTTCCTTGTTCATGATAATCGTTTATTATCCATGCTAGAATTGTATTGATAGGAAACTCAGATACATGTGTGGATACATAGACAACACCATGTCCCTAGTAAGCCTCTAGTTTACTAGCTCGTTGATCAATAGATGGTTACGGTTTCCTGACCATGGACATTGGATGTCGTTGATAACGGGATCACATCATTAGGAGAATGATGTGATGGACGAGACCCAATCCTAAGCCTAGCACAAGATCGTGTAGTTCGTTTGCTCAGAGCTTTTCTGATGTCAAGTATCAGTTCTTTAGACCATGAGATTGTGCAACTCCCAGATGCCGTAGGAATGCTTTGGGTGTACCAAAGGTCACAACGTAACTGGGTGGCTATAAAGGTGCACTACAGGTATCTCCGAAAGTGTCTGTTGGGTTGGCACGAATCGAGACTGGGATTTGTCACTCCGTGTAAACGGAGAGGTATCTCTGGGCCCACTCGGTAGGACATCATCATAATGTGCACAATGTGACCAAGGAGTTGATCACGGGATGATGTGAGTTACGGAACGAGTAACGAGACTTGCCGCTAACGAGATTGAACAAGGTATAGGGATACCGACGATCGAATCTCGGGCAAGTAACATATCGATAGACAAAGGGAATTGAATACGGGATTGATTGAATCCCCGACATAGTGGTTCATCCGATGAGATCATCGTGGAACATGTGGGAGCCAACATGGGTATCCAGATCCCGCTGTTGGTTATTGACCGGAGAACGTCTCGGTCATGTCTGCATGGTTCCCGAACCCGTAGGGTCTACACACTTAAGGTTCGATGACGCTAGGGTTATAGGGAAAGTATGTACGTGGTTACCGAATGTTGTTCGGAGTCCCGGATGAGATCCCGGACGTCACGAGGAGTTCCGGAATGGTCCGGAGGTAAAGATTTATATATGGGAAGTCCTGTTTTGGACACCGGAAAAGTTTCGGGTGATATCTGTAATGTACCGGGACCACCGGGAGGGTCCCGAGGGTCCACCAAGTGGGGCCACCGGCCCCAGAGGGCAGCATGGGCCAAGTAAGGGAGGGGACCAGCCCCAGGTGGGCTGGTGCGCCCCCCCACCAGGGCCCAAGGCGCCTAGGGTTTGGGGAGGGGGCGCCTCCAACTTGCTTGGGGGGCAAGTTTCCCCCTCTCCCCCACTTGGCCGCCACCCTAGATGGGTTTGGGGCTGCCGCACCCCTTGGGGTGGAAACCCTAGAGGGGGCGCAGCCCCCTCCCTCTCCCCTATATATAGTTGAGGCATTGGGGGCTGCAAACACATGAGTTTTCCTCTCCCCCACTTGGCCGCCACCCTAGATGGGTTTGGGGCTGCCGCACCCCTTGGGGTGGAAACCCTAGAGGGGGCACAGCCTCCTCCCTCTCCCCTATATATAGTTGAGGCATTGGGGGCTGCAAACACATGAGAACGTCTCTCTTTCGGCTCAGCCCTACCCCTCTCCCTCATCCTCCTCTCCCGCGGTGCTTGGCGAAGCCCTGCGGGATTGCCACGCTCCTCCATCACCACCACGTCGTCGTGTTGCTGCTGGATGGAGTCTTCCCCAACCTCTCCCTCTCTCCTTGCTGGATCAAGGCGTGGGAGACGTCACCGGGTTGCACGTGTGTTGAACGCGGAGGCACCGTTCTTCGGTGCTCAGATCGGAATCAACCGCGATCTGAATCGCTACGAGTACGACTCCCTCATCCGCATTCTTGCAACGCTTCCGCATCGCGATCTACAAGGGTATGTAGATGCACTCCCCTTCCCCTCGTTGCTAGATTACTCCATAGATTGATCTTTGTGATGCGTAGAAAATTTTGAATTTCTGCTACGTTCCCCAACAGTGGCATCATGAGCTAGGTCTATGCGTAGTTTCTATGCACGAGTAGAACACAAAGTAGTTGTGGGCGTCGATGTTGTCAATTGTTCTTGCCGCTACTAGTATTATCTTGTTTCGGCGGCATTGTGGGATGAAGCGGCCCGGACCGACCTTACACGTACGCTTACGTGAGACAGGTTCCACCGACTGACATGCACTAGTTGCATAAGGTGGCTAGCGGGTGTCTGTCTCTCCCACTTTAGTCGGAACGGATTCGATGAAAAGGGTCCTTATGAAGGGTAAATAGAAATTGGCATATCACGTTGTGGTTTTACGTAGGTATGAAACGTTCTTGCTAGAAACCTATACAAGCCACGTAAAAACTTGCAACAACAATTAGAGGACGTCTAACTTGTTTTTGCAGCATGTGCTATGTGATGTGATATGGCCAGAAGATGTGATGAATGATATATGTGATGTATGAGATTGATCATATTCTTGTAATAGGAATCACGACTTGCATGTCGATGAGTATGACAACCGGCAGGAGCCATAGGAGTTGTCTTTATTTTTTTGTATGACCTGCGTGTCATTGAATAACGCCATGTAAATTACTTTACTTTATTTCTAAGCGCGTTAGCCATAGAAGTAGAAGTAATCGTTGGCGTGACAACTTCATGAAGACACAATGATGGAGATCATGATGATGGAGATCATGGTGTCATGCCGGTGACAAAGACGATCATGGTGCCCCGAAGATGGAGATCAAAGGAGCAAAATGATATTGGCCATATCATGTCACTATTTGATTGCATGTGATGTTTATCATGTTATGCATCTTATTTGCTTAGAACGACGGTAGTAAGTAAGATGATCCCTCACTAAAATTTCAAGAGACGTGTTCCCCCTAACTGTGCACCGTTGCGAAGGTTCGTTGTTTCGAAGCACCACGTGATGATCGGGTGTGATAGATTCTAACATTCGAATACAACAGGTGTTGACGAGCCTAGCATGTACAGACATGGCCTCGGAACACATGCGAAACACTTAGGTTGACTTGACGAGCCTAGCATGTAGAGACATGGCCTCGGAACACAAGAGACCGAAAGGTCGAACATGAGTCGTATAGCAGATACGATCAACATGGAGATGTTCACCGATGATGACTAGTACGTCTCACGTGATGATCGGACACGGCCTAGTTTGACTCGGATCATGTATCACTTAGATGACTAGAGGGATGTTTATCTGAGTGGGAGTTCAATAATCAGATGAACTTCATTATCATGAACATAGTCAAAAGATCTTTGCAAATTATGTCACACGCTTTAGTTCTACTGTTTAAGATATGTTCCTAGAGAAAATTTAGTTGAAAGTTGGTAGTAGCAATATGCGGACTGGGTCCGTAAACTGAGGATTGTCCTCATTGCTGCACAGAAGGCTTATGTCCTTAATGCACCGCTCGGTGTGCTGAACCTCAGCGTCGTCTGTAGATGTTGCGAAACATCTGACATACACGTTTTGATGACTACGTGATAGTTCAGTGTGTGATGCTAACGGTTTAAGAATTGTGGCGACAAGACGGTTTTGAAACGTCGCAGAACATATGAGATGTTCCGAAGACTAAAATTGGGATTTCAGACTAGTGCCAATGTCAAGAGGTATGAGACCTCTGACAAGTTTCTTAAGCCTGCAAACTAAGGGAGAAAAGCTCAATCGTTCAGCATGTGCTCAGATTGTCTGAGTACCACAATCGCTTGAATCGAGTGGGATTTAATCTCCCAGACGAGATAGTGATGGTTCTCCATAGTCACTGCCACCAAGCTAGTAGAGCTTTGTGATGAACTATAACATATCAGGGATAGTTATGATGATCCTTGAGCTATTCACGATGATTGACACCGCAAAAGTAGAAATCAAGAAGGAGCATCAATTGTTGATGGTTAGTAAAACCACTAGTTTCTAGAATGGCAAGGGCAAAAGGGATACTTCATGAAACATCAAATCGTTTGCTGCTCTAGTGAAGAATCCCAAGATTGAACCCAAACCCGAGACTAAGTGCTTCTGTAATGAGGGGAACGGTCACTGAAGCAGTACTACCCTAGATACTTGGTAGATGAGAAGGCAGTCAAGGTCGACAGAAGTATATTGGATATACGTTATATGAATGTGTACTTTACTAGTACTCCTAGCAGCACCAGGGTATTAGATACCGGTTCGATTGCTAAGTGTTAGTAACTCGAAATAAACGCTGCGGAAGAAACGGAGACTAGCTAAAGGTGAGATGACGATATGTGTTGGAAGTGTTTCCAAGGTTGATGTGATCAAGCATCGCATGCTCCCTCTACCATCGAGATTTGGTGTTTGCGTTGAGCATGATTGGATTATGTTTATCGCAATACGGTTATTCATTTAAGGAGAATAATGGTTACTCTGTTTATTTGAATAATACCTTCAATGGTCTTGCACCTAAAATGAATCTCGATCGTAGTGATACACATGTTCGTGCCAAAATATATAAAAATAGTACCACATACTTGTGGCACTGCAATTTGAGTCATATTGGTATAGAACGCATGAAGAAGCTCCATGTAGATGGATCCTTGGACTCGGTCGTTTTTGAAAAGATTGAGACATGCGAACCATGTCTATTGGTATATATGCATGAAGAAACTCCATGCAGATGGATCGTTTGGACTCACTTGATTTTGAATCACTTGAGGCATGCAAATCATACCACATGGGCAAGATGACTGAAAGTCCTCGTTTTCAGTAAGATGGAACAAGAGAGAAACTTATTGGAAGTAATACATTTTGATGTATGCAGTCCAATGAGTGCTGAGGCATGCAGTGGATATCGTTATGTTCTTACTTCACAGATGATTTGAGTAGATGCTGAGTGTATTTACTTGATGAAACACAAGTCTGAATTATTGAAAGGTTCAAGTAATTTCACAGTGAAGTTAAAGATCGTCGTGACAAAAGGATAAAATGTCTATGATATGATCATAGAGATATCTGAGTTACGAGTTTGGCACACAATTAAGACATTGTGGAAAGTGTTTCACAATTAATACGGCCTGGAACACCATAGTGTGATGGTGTGTCCGAACATCATAACTGCACCCTATTGGATATGATACATACCATGATGTTTCTTATCGAATTACCACTATCGTTTATGGGTTAGGCATTAGAGACAACCGCATTCACTTTAAAAGGGGCACCACGCAATTCCGTTGAGACGACACCGTTTAGAGAAACCTAAGTTGTCATTTCTTAAAAGTTTGGGGCTGCGATGCTTATGTGAAAAGGTTTCAGGCTGATAAGCTCGAACCCAAAGCGGATAAATGCATCTTCATAGAATACCCAAAACAGTTGGGCATACCTCCTATTTCAGATCTGGAAGCAAAGGTAATTGCTTCTAGAAACAGGTCCTTTCTCGAGGAAAAGTTTCTCTCGAAAGAATTGAGTGGGAGGATGGTGGAGACTTGATAAGGTTATTGAACCGTCACTTCAACTAGTGTGTAGCAGGGCACAGGAAGTTGTTCCTGTGGCACCTACACCAATTGAAGTGGAAGCTTATGATGGTGATCATGAAACTTCGGATCAAGTCACTACCAAACCTCGTAGGACGACGAGGATGCGTAATACTTCAGAGTAGTACGTGATCCTGTCTTGGAAGTCATGTTGTTGGACAACAATGAACCTACGAGTTGGGAGAAGCGATGGTGGGCCCATATTCCGACAAATGCTTAAAAGCCATGAAATCCGAGATAAATGGATCTTTGAGAAGAAGACGGATGTGGACGGTAATGTTACCGTCTATGAAGCTCGGCTTGTGGCAAAGAGTATTTCCACAAGTTCAAGGAGTTGACTACGATGAGATTTTCTCATCCGTAGCGATGCTTAAGTCCGTCAGAATCATGTTAGCATTAGCTGCATTTATGAAATCTGGCAGATGGATGTCAAAACAAGTTTCCTTACCAGTTTTCGTAAGGAAAGGTTGTATGTGATACAATCAGAAAGGTTTTGTCGATCCTAAGGATGCTAAAAGGTATGCTAGCTCCAGCGATCCTTCCATGGACTAGAGCAAGCATCTCGGAGTCAGAATATACGCTTTGATGGAGTGATCAAAGTTTTTGGGTTTATACGAAGTTTGTTAGAAACTTGTATTTACAATAAAGTGAGTGGGAGCGCTACAACATTTCTGATAAGTATATGTGAATGAGATATTGTTGATCCGAAATGATGTAAAATTTCTGGAAAGCATAAAGGGTTGTTTGAAAGGAGTTTTTCAAAGGAAGACCTGGATAAAGCTGCTTACATATTGGGCATCAAGATCTATAGAGATAGATCAAGACGCCTGATGATACTTTCAAAGAGCGCACACCTTGACATGATTTTGAAAGAGTTCAAAATAGATCAGCAAAGGAGTTCTTGGCTGTGTTACAAGATGTGAGTATTGAATAAGACTCAAGACCTGACCACAGCAGAAGAGAGAGAAAGGACGAAGGTCGTCCACTATGCTTTAGACGTAGGCTCTACAGTATGCTATGCTGTGTACCGCACATGAAGTGTGCCTTGCCATGAGTTGGTCAAGGGGTACAATAGTGATCCGGGAATGGATCACATGACAGCGGTCGAACTTATCCTTAGTATCTAGTGGACTAAGGAATTTTCTCGATTATGGAGGTGAAAAGGAGTTCGTCGTAAAGGGTTACGTCGATGCAAACTTTGACACTAATCCGGATAACTCTGAGTAGTAAACCGGATTCGTATAGTAGAGCAATTATTTGAAATGGCTCCAAGTAGCGCGTGGTAGCATCCACAAAGATGACATAGATATTCGTAAAGCACACACGAATCTGAAAGGTTCAGACCCGTTGACTAATAACCTCTCTCACAAGCATAACATGATCAAACCAGAACTCATTGAGTGTTAATCACATAGTGATGTGAACTAGATTGTTGACTCTAGTAAACTCTTTGGATGTTGGTCACATGGTGATGTGACCTGTCAGTGTTAATCACATGGTGATGTGAACTAGATTATTGACTCTAGTGCAAGTGGGAGACTGTTGGAAATATGCCCTAGAGGCTATAATAAATTGGTTATTATTATATTTCCTTGTTCATGATAATCGTTTATTATCCATGCTAGAATTGTATTGATAGGAAACTCAGATACATGTGTGGATACATAGACAACACCATGTCCCTAGTAAGCCTCTAGTTGACTAGCTCATTGATCAATAGATGGTTACGGTTTCCTGACCATGGACATTGGATGTCGTTGATAACGGGATCACATCATTAGGAGAATGATGTGATGGACGAGACCCAATCCTAAGCCTAGCACAAGATCGTGTAGTTCGTTTGCTCAGAGCTTTTCTAATGTCAAGTATCAGTTCTTTAGACCATGAGATTGTGCAACTCCCAGATGCCGTAGGAATGCTTTGGGTGTACCAAAGGTCACAACGTAACTGGGTGGCTATAAAGGTGCACTACAGGTATCTCCGAAAGTGTCTGTTGGGTTGGCACGAATCGAGACTGGGATTTGTCACTCCGTGTAAACGGAGAGGTATCTCTGGGCCCACTCGGTAGGACATCATCATAATGTGCACAATGTGACCAAGGAGTTGATCACGGGATGATGTGAGTTACGGAACGAGTAACGAGACTTGCCGCTAACGAGATTGAACAAGGTATAGGGATACCGACGATCGAATCTCAGGCAAGTAACATATCGATAGACAGAGGGAATTGAATACGGGATTGATTGAATCCCCGACATAGTGGTTCATCCGATGAGATCATCGTGGAACATGTGGGAGCCAACATGGGTATCCAGATCCCGCTGTTGGTTATTGACCGGAGAACGTCTCGGTCATGTCTGCATGGTTCCCGAACCCGTAGGGTCTACACACTTAAGGTTCGATGACGCTAGGGTTATAGGGAAAGTATGTACGTGGTTACCGAATGTTGTTCGGAGTCCCGGATGAGATCCCGGACGTCACGAGGAGTTCCGGAATGGTCCGGAGGTAAAGATTTATATATGGGAAGTCCTGTTTTGGACACCGGAAAAGTTTCGGGTGATATCGGTAATGTACCGGGACCACCGGGAGGGTCCCGGGGGTCCACCAAGTGGGGCCACCGGCCCCAGAGGGCAGCATGGGCCAAGTATGGGAGGGGACCAGCCCCACGTGGGCTGGTGCGCCCCCCCCCCCAACCAGGGCCCAAGGCGCCTAGGGTTTGGGGAGGGGGCGCCTCCACCTTGCTTGGGGGGCAAGTTTCCCCCTCTCCCCCACTTGGCCGCCACCCTAGATGGGTTTGGGGCTGCCGCACCCCTTGGGGTGGAAACCCTAGAGGTGGCGCAGCCCCCTCCCTCTCCCTATATATAGTTGAGGCATTGGGGGCTGCAAACACATGAGTTTTCCTCTCCCCCACTTGGCCGCCACCCTAGATGGGTTTGGGGCTGCCGCACCCCTTGGGGTGGAAACCCTAGAGGGGGCGCAGCCCCCTCCCTCTCCCCTATATATAGTTGAGGCATTGGGGGCTGCAAACACATGAGAACGTCTCTCTTTCGGCGCAGCCCTACCCCTCTCCCTCATCCTCCTCTCCCGCGGTGCTTGGCGAAGCCCTGCGGGATTGCCACGCTCCTCCATCACCACCACGCCGTCGTGTTGCTGCTGGATGGAGTCTTCCCCAACCTCTCCCTCTCTCCTTGCTGGATCAAGGCGTGGGAGACGTCACCGGGCTGCACGTGTGTTGAACGCGGAGGCACCGTTCTTCGGTGCTCAGATCGGAATCAACCGCGATCTGAATCGCTACGAGTACGACTCCCTCATCCGCGTTCTTGCAACGCTTCCGCATCGCGATCTACAAGGGTATGTAGATGCACTCCCCTTCCCCTCGTTGCTAGATTACTCCATAGATTGATCTTGGTGATGCGTAGAAAATTTTGAATTTCTGCTATGTTCCCCAACAAAAATTTATTAGCGTCGATGCCATGCTATACATAGTGGTTTAAATAACTTGCGTTTCTTATACTGGAAAGTAATTCAGAATTTGTTTCTGTTTCAATTAGAGCCTTGATGCAGAAAAGGATTGTGTGGTTGTACATGTCACTCGCTATGAGGAGGATGACCTGAATATATGCACTGGGAAAACAGAGTTCTTAGGCTGTTGGATCTTGGAAGCCATTTGCGCTTATACCGATGTCGAGTTGTATTCCAGCCTCACTGTTGTCAGGCATGTTGTCCAGGGTGTACTGAAGCACAAGAAAAGCTACTCCTTCATTTGTGAGGCATACTGTTCTTGTCAAGCTTACGCAGGAAGATGATGTGGCATGCCTCCACAAACAAGTTTATGAGTGGCAAGGCCACAAGATTATCTTCATGAAGGTTCACAGGATTGAGCTGCTGCCGGACGTCCTCAATGATGTTCATGGCAAGGTCCGTCTTGTGTCCAGCCCAAATTAGATCGAGGCATGAAATAGTTTCCCCAGCTAGTGTTTAATACTAGTTTGGATTGTGTCTACTTATCCGAACCTTTCCTATTATCAAGCCCTCTCGGGCTAGTACTCTGTTTGAATCTGTCTATGGGAATTGCTGCTACTTTTGTGTGCCCGTGAATCATGTGAGAACCATCATAATTGTTGCCAAAGCAGATGCGTCCTTGCTAGTTTTTTCATGAATATGGCATGGTAAGACATAAGTTGTCATGGTTTATCATACGAGCAGTGTGTGTTTGATGAAATAGAGTACTCGTTCGAGAAATGTGCGCCAACGTATACATAAGTACTTGTAAACATTGTTGGTGCTACCCCACTTGTAAGCAATTGTGCAAAACATGGCACATTGGCTCAGCTCGCTTCAACACTAGGCTATCGACCAGCTAACAATCAATAATCTGTCGTCTGACATATAAGCAACTATGTATATTGTTACAGTGGTTCATGCAGTTAACTAAGGCCACAATGTAAATTCCAAACGTTGACACGCTAGTCCAGCATTCATGTGGAACACTCACATTAAACTCGGCTTCATAAAAAACTTGAAAAGCATAAGTTAAGCAATTTTATAAATCTCAATGATTCATAGAACATAACAAGCATATACTAGTTCACAGCAAAAGACAAAGTTGTGAGAAGGTCTACAAATCAGGAAAAAACAAGCAAGGCTTCTCTAAGCAAAGGGCCTCCCAGCAGGCTTAAATTTCCTGGAGTTCACTCTGGTTTTTTCTTGTTGCCACAATCCAGGGTTAGGTTCTCTCATTCCAAAATAACCAATTATAATTGTGTTCTCAGCTGGAATGCTGAACTGAACCATGTAGTGTACTGACCAGCTGAAATTCTTGTGCATTCCACTAAATTTAAGCACCGCTATTTGCAGAAATAAGAAGACCACAATGCCTCTTATCGACGCACCTATCCCAAAAACCTCCGTGCAGCCATGCCAGCTAGTCCTCGGTCCATGGATCACCTCGTAGAAAGTGCATTCCGGACTAGGATGCAGTTGTTTTCACTCGTCCCTGCACTGCAATTAGGAAGTAAAACGTACGAATCAACTTCTTTTAGATTACGTTGGTCATTCTACCTAGTTACTACCAATGTAGTAATACCTGGAAGACTGGTGGTTAGAGGACGACAGCTAGGAATAGCCATCTCATTTTGTGCAGTTGTACTAAAACTGAGGTGTGTACTTTTGATTGCGCAGATAGAAACGATATGGAGACAGACATCCCTGTTTGCGCAAATACGAAATACGGTTATTTAAACAGGGACAGATATTTGCAGTGGCATATGATTAACAGCAGCATCTATTGTGTTATAATTGGCACTAGATTGACAGTATGAAAGTGCCCTTAAGTAAGTAGCATCACATCACATCAACACTGCCACTAGATTAACATGCAGAACAATAGCATTAGTATTACTGTCATGAGAGTAGCACATGGTCAGTAAATGTGCAATCAAATTTGTGCAGTTCCACTGGGATGAAGCAATGTTAGCGGTGTGAGATTTAAGTGTAACTGAAAAAACACAATTCATGGGAAATAAAGCAAGACGTAAGCACTTCATAAAATGGTGGTGGCATTGCTTCAATTTATCAACGGCACTAGACCATTACTTATAGTGACATTAGGTGGCATTGCTTAATGCTTCATGTGATTTTACGTTAACGGTAGCGATATGGGCGTAGGGACAGTAGGGGCATAAAGTGGTGAGGCAGATGTGGTTGCCGAGAGCGGCAAACACTCAGGCAGCATGTCTGCATTTGTCCCATTTTTTATCTCCTCAGCAACATTTTCCTATGTGAGCACAAGAAATCTAGACCTGCTCATTCTCATTTGCTAGTCCCCCAACACCCCTCACTTTCTTTCCCTTTTCAACCAAGAGACAGGTCCACTTCCCCCCACCCTTCACCATCCACCATGCTTTCTTCGCCTTTTCAACCAATAGACCGGTTGGGTAGCCAGTATCTACTACTTTCCCCCGTTTCCTCTTAGAACCAAGTCCTAGATTCATGCTACAGCTCTCCCAGTTTCTTCCCTGTTTGAACCAACTCTTAGATTCGACTGTACGAACTAGCTTTACCTCTAGTAATAGTAAAAGTCTAGGTGTCTTTGGAACAGCTGATGGAAGTAGAAAAAGATCCACACGCAGCCACGTGGGGAGCTGGGGCAGTAGAGCAAGGCAGGTTTCGAAGGAATATATACCTGAGGGTCGTGAGCATGTGGCAAAGACGGCGTCGGGAGGCCGCATCTTGGCCATAATACCACAGGGAGGAAGAAGGGGTCGGAGGCCCTCCCGAGCCGGCGCGGCCGCCGATCGGGACGCGCGGGCAGCCGTTGGTCTCCTCCCTCACCGCCGACGATAGAGTGAACGATGCACCTACACCCCTACCCCGGTCGAGGTGGTCCGACCGGATTTGTGACCAGCCGTGAGCAGAGAGAGAGTGTGGCCACCTATGTCTTGCTTAGATCTGGAGAGCATGAGAGAGTGAAAGAGAGGAACCTTAGTAAAGCAAGCACTAAGGCTCCTGCTTATATATATAGTGAAGTGATTTTGTTGTACCAGCTTCAAAAAAAATGCGCTCCTACGTGTACCCGCGAGTGGGTGTGAGAGAACTAGTGCGTGCGTGCACCGCCTCTTTTCGTGAGAGTACAATATACTATGCCCAAAGAACGTTCGCCACAAGAGTAATAGTATAAGTGTGTGATGTGTGAGCTAAATTAAAAGGTGCGCGACGTCATTTGTTTTTTAGAAGTTCTGAGGGTAGGGTGTGAAGAGCACATATGTGTGTGACGTCTACTTGCAGATAGACGATGGGTGCGAGAGGACTCGGGAGAGTCGTGACTCGTGAGGGTGCGTGTGTGCGTGAGAGAGAGGGCCACGTATCAATGCAATGCATGTGTCCGTAAATCATTATCCAACAAACGTTTGCCACAAGCCGTTTCCTGACGAACGCCATAAGAACCATTAGATAGGCATCCGATAGTGTCAGTTTTGCCATGTCATTTAATAGAGCAGCCACTCCTCCTACACAGAAATGTTCCACGTGAGTGTTAGGAAGTGTCGTATGCTCCTCCCTCCGTTCCAAAATGCAATCCATATAGCTTTATTGAAAATTCGAACCTCGCAAACTTTTACCGAGTTTTCGTGTACCAAAATGCACATATAGAATACCCAGTACATATCATTTCATTCATCTTCGAGAGGTAACTATAAAGATGGAGGAGGAGTCTACAAAGAAAGACCGTCGTATCACCTGCAGCAATTTCAACCATCCTTTGGTGTGGAGGAATATCATAGGAACTCTATATGATATGATTTTTATAGGATTTTTTTCCTTTAGAGCCAATTGGTACATAGGAATAGATTCATATACTTCACATTTCAAAGGAAATAAACATGATATCATTTTTATAGCTTTAGAGCCACTTGGTTCATATGAATGGATTCCTATACTCCCATAATTTCAAAGGAAAATAAACATTAGCGTATATTCTATAGAAAAATTCCTATGATGTGAACCAAATGACATCTCTTTTCTAATCCCTCCTCATAGGAATTGAGATACATGTCATCTCTAGATTCAATAGAGAAGTTCCTATGATGTGAACCAAATGACATCTCTTTTCCAATCCCTACTCATGGGAATTGAGATACATGTCATCTCTTTCCCTACAACTTCCATGTATACATCTTCTATTCCTAAATAGCTAGTACAACCCACTAGTAGCTTTTTTCCTAGACATGCAACTATGGCACAAGAACACGTCATGCATGCAAGTCATAAATCACATTGTTTTTTCTACTCTATGCATGCAAGCACCACATCATAAATTCGTGCATGTTACTCATAAGTTATTTCCTGCATTAAATTTTGCATTGACAATGGATGTGCTGGTCACGTGCACACATATGTAGTTCACATTCACATTTTTGTTAGAAATGCCATTCTTTTAACTGCAATTCATTTTTCTCTTTGTACTCCCTCCGCCTAGGTGTGTAAGTCATCTTCCGAAAACCAAATCATCCCAAAACACTTTGGGCACGGTACATTAACTCCCTCCTTGTTTCTTGTTTCATGGCATATCAACCAATAAGAGATGTGGGCCATGCATGCTTTCCCAAAACACAAGCACTTCTCCTTTGTTCTAGAATCTTCCGTATCATAATTGCCCAAACTTTTTTTTTCTAATTGAATTGCCATTATTTGTTTTTTACTTTATGCTTTACAATGCACAATCCCATCAATCTTAACCTTTTTATAAAACTAATTGATTTTGAATGAGATTAACTATAAGAACTAAACGAACATCTACATCATGCATATATGACTCAAAGCTTTACATCCTATAGTGTGTATTTATTCATAATTTGGTTTCCAAATCTCATGCGTTCAATGCATGTACCTTACTAGTTTTGAGTAGAGTAGCAAATTTCACGCGGCCGCGGGTATATCAAAATGCAGGGCCCATGCATCATTGCCTTTCGGTCGAACCTACGTGTCACAACCGGATTTTCGGGATATTAATTTCCCAGAAAAACGGCCTTTGTGCTCACCAGCCCCAGGATTACTGTTAGCTGATGAGGCACCAACTTGATACAAGAATTCCAAGAAAAGTACAAAATATGTAGTACAAGACCATTGTGGCCTAGGAGTACAACATTTGGTTTCTAGTGGTTGATGGCGGAAGCGGTCTGTGGTTCATCTGCGTCTATGGGACTCCATTTCCCACAAAAACAGCTGACCAGGATAACTCCTATCTTCGCGAGGCAACTATCACCTTTACATGGGTTCCGGGGCTGTCGTCGTAACGCTCTTCTCCACGCAAGAAATCTGGCCAAGACAATAGCCAGGGACAAGCCAGTGAGTACGTTTGAATGTACTCGCAAACATCAAGACCACGGGTATAATATAACAAGGAATAATCACGCTCCGAAATATTCATGATCATAACGTCTGCCAATCTGTGATGCACGCATGCAGGGAAATATATGAACATGCAATACGGAAGTAAAAATAGAATGCACCGACCGAGTGTCTGAAATGACTCCCCGAAAGGTTGCAAATAAATTAACAATGCCTCAGTCGGGCGTCTGAGCGACACCACATAAAGGGCTTATAAAGAATAATTAAATAACAAGCATGCCGCAGTCGGGCTTCTGAGCGACACCACATAAAGGGCTTATAAAGAATAATCAAATAACAAGCATGCCGCAGTCGGGCGTCTGAGCGACACCACATAAAGGGCTTATAAAGAATAATTAAATAACATGCATGCCGCAGTCGGGCGTCTGAGCGACACCACAGAGAGGGCTTATAAAGAATAATTAAATAACATGCATGCCGCAGTCGGGCGTCTGAGCGACACCACAGAGAGGGCTTATAAAGAATAATTAAATAACAAGCATGCCGCAGTCGGGCGTCTGAGCGACACCACATAAAGGGCTTGTAAAGAATAATTAAATAACATGCATGCCGCAGTCGGGCGTCTGAGCGACGCCACATAAAGGGCTTATAAAAGAATAATCACAGCGAATATCCAGGAGGTAGAACCGTCCCAGGGATACTCAATAATTCAAATAATGTAAATGGTTAGTCCAGAATAATAAACATAATCCTCATACGTCACAGGTTATAAATAATGTCTAGTCTAGCCGTTTCTCCATCCGAAGACCGTCGCTAGATTCTAGTTTAGCCGTTTCTCCATCCGAATACCGTTACTATGATCCAGTTTAACCGTGTCTCCATCCGAAAACCGTCACTAGACCCATCTCAGGCTGAAGCCCTTACCAATGAACGTGGCTATCCGAATAGATATAACCTCTGCAGAGGGTGTACTCTTTACCCACGAGTAACGGATTTATTTAGCCCATCGGGACTAATTTCGTCTACGGCCTTTTAATTGAAAACACGCCTGACCTGCACACACCAGCTTAACTTACCGGTGTCTGGAATCACCCACGACACCTGTCAAGCAAAACTCTAAGTGGGGAGGCTACAACCTCGACGTAGCATGGGATCAAATTTATATCGCGCGCTCTAAGGGGTGCCCCCCTCTCGGTCCCAACCGGAAACACCCATGCCCCCGGACCAGGTGGCATGCCTACCGGATGCATCCGGTATCTTCCACCATGGCCTCTCTGTACGGTGTGTGCTTTGGTAAGGGGTTGACAACTTACTGAACCATACCCTACCTGCGGCAGGGACAAGTGGTAGTACAAAACAAGTAGTGGAAGTTACTAATCAAGACTCGACCTACGGCCAACTCAGGAGGTCCAAGTATTCTTCGAATGATTGGCATAACCAATATATTTCCATGACAGACAGAATCACCGCTCATCAAACCTCACCATGCCATACCGGACATACTCGTCTCAACGAGGAACTAGGGACAAGCTCGTGTCTACCCAAGACCACGACTTTCCCGGCTTCCTTCCGGTATGCATGAGAAGCTCACGAGGATGATCACTAACACCAGCACATCCATTACTAACAGCAAAGCATCTCCAATATGCACTCATGCGTGTGACTTTATCGTCACATAAAGATAACGTATGCTCCAAGTCCAAGTGGTGTTGTAACCGTATCAAAACAGCTCAGAAAATATTATGCCAGAGTTCAGAATGCTTGCCTTCAAGAGTATGCAAGGGGGTGCACTTTTTGGAAAGCTTTCCTCTCTCTCCATTTCCTATTTTGCAAAATATTTAAATAACAAATATTTCAAAAACAGTACAAAAAGTTGTCTCAAATATTTTTGAAATAAATCTTAAAATAAACTAGATGAAATTTGAGAGAGGTAGGAAAAAGAATCAACCCATTTGGAGTTTTATTTTAAAAGATATAGCCAGTCAAAGTCTGGTCAAAGTTCTGTTTTAAATAAAACCAGAAAAAGGAAAACGCTTCAATACAGAATACGCTTTCGGAGCAGAGGAAACATACTCAAGCGTTTACGCGACCACTTAAGCCAGCGTGGGTGGTGCGGAGGTCAGTGACAGTGGGTCCAGAGGGCCCACTGGTCAGGTTCGACTATTCCCCCCCTCTCCCTCCTCTTCCTACGCCCGAACAGGGTGGGACTCCGGCGATCGCCGTCGACGAACGGTGGCGCCTCGAGGGCACCTGAGGACAGGTATGGACTCGCCAGACCGAGGCGGTCCTCTCGGTGGTCGCTGGGTCGTCGGGGGTGGTGTGACACCCAAAATTTTATTTGGATTTTTTCAAACATTTTTTTTGACTTGAGGGAGGTGATTTAAATTATTCTACAAAAGAACCCTCCCTTTCAAAATATCTTTTTTTTGTGGCAAGAGTTTTAATTGGATTCACCCAAGACTTGTTTTGATCTTGGAGGTTCTTGTTTTTATTTGGACTCAAACCAAAATGCTTTTCACTTGGGAAAAATGCCTTTTGAAAATCTCTTTGAAAATGCACTATGGCTTTTGGATAAATCCTTTGCCACTTTCAACAATTCTCCCTTGCCATGGCCTTAGTGCAAATCCACTCTCCTAAACCTTCCCTCATCTTTGGATCATGATTTGCATCAAATCCAGCAAGTTGAACCTCCTCCTAGATTTATTTTCCATTTAAATCATATCCAAACAAATTTCTGTCTTCTATTCTAGCCATTGGTGATTTACAAAAAAACTCCACTTTCTGTTTTGATTTTTGCCCCCAAACCATTTTCCCTTCCTAGTCCCTTGAACCCTCAACCAAGATCCATGGAGATCCACTGGTCTTCAGTTCAAATTTTTCAACCTACACTTGCTGCAAGTTTGGGCCAGATTTGTCAAATTTGGTGAAATTCATTCAAATCCTTCTCCAAAAATTCTGAGAAAAATCAGGCAGCCTCTGGGTGCATTGAGTGGTCACCTCACCAAGTACCAGCTCCAAAAAAAATTTCTGCTTGCCAAATCTTTCTGTCGAACACCTACTGGGCACTGCTACTCTCATTGTTCAGTTAAGTTCAGAGAACAGTTTCAGTGCACTGTCGTTTTCTTCAGAACCCGACGTCGACCTCGCCAGTGCCGTTGTGTTGCCGTGTTCCCTGTCCCCTCCCCCTTGTCCTCTGCACCGCACGAGCGTCTGGCACATTGCGGACGTCGGCGACGAGCAGCAGAAGGTGCGCCGCCCCGTGACCGACGCCAGCGGCGGCTTTGCGGCTGCCAGAGAGAGGCGCGGCGCTGACGGCGCCACCCAGCGCCGCCCAAGCCACCGGAGCTCGCCGCGTGGCCTTCCACTCCCCAGAACGTGCTGCCACTCTCGTCGTGAACCGCTGGGCGCGGAGCGTGCTCTCTGCCGCCGACGTGCCCGTGCGGCCACCCCACCGTGGACCGACGCCGTTACGCCAAGACTAGCCGGGATTAGCGGGGGAACGACGCCAGTAACTTCCACTGATGCTGCCTGGCCACTCAAACCTCCTGCCAATCCACTGCATCGCCATAATCGCTCGCCGGAGATTCTCCGTTCACGGCCACCCCGTCGATCCGCCTATAAATAGAGGCCCCGAGCTTCAACTCGAACCCACACCACCTCTGCACTCCACCTAGAGCACGCCTAGCCCCTGGAAGAGCCCCGAGGAGGTCTCCTTCCTCGACTCCGGCCGCCGCGACCCGCCACGGGATCCAGCTCGATTCGCCCCCGTGCGTGCACCTCCGCCTCCCATCTCTTTCCAGTAGCTTCCCTATGCATCCACTCTTCTGACCCGCGCGTCAATTCGAGGTTTGCAGCTCACCACCGGAGTTCCTCACCATCACCCGAACCGCCGTCCGCCGGAGAAAGTGTCGCCGTCGATGTGGTGCTCTCCGTCGGTCGAGTCCACCACCCACCGACGCGGAAGGACACGCTGAAGCTCTTGGTACCCTCCGATCTTCCTGACTCGCCGTGGTTCGACGCCGGCGTCCACCGAAGTCTTCGGGCGCCGGCGAGCTTTTTGAACCTGACATGTGGACCCCCATGTCAGCCTCTGTTCTATTCTCCCTCGAACCATCTTCTGTTGGCGCCTTCGGGAAAAATACGTTTTCCCTTTTTAGCTAGCGCATTTCTTTCCGAAGCGTTTTCTGTTTTCTCAGTTGAAACCCTGGAACTTTTCTGTTTCATTACAGATGAGTCCCTGGACAGAAACCTTTATAACTTTTTAATAAAAGCTGATTTTCGAGTGATTCTTTTTCTGACAGTCTTAAAATTTTGTCTAGTTTTTTATGGGATTTATTTGGAAAAAATTTGGAGAAATTTTTATGCACGCGTTGGTTTTCACGTTAGTGCCCGTTTTCGTTATGTCGTAGGTTCCGGAAGAGGTGACGGAGCCGCGAACTTCGCCGAGCTAGACTCCGACTTCTCCGAACCAGGCAAGCATGTTTGAATATTTGATATGACAGGTGTTTAGCATGTTTGCGTGAAAGTTTGTGCGTGGCATATGAGTGTCGGTGAGTACCTCGTTGCTTGTAGGGCAACTACCCGCATGTCCAAAGTTGCGATGACCTCTGGTGAGAAATGGCCTAATCATGTGGTGACATGAAGGGCAGCAGGGTGGTACTGTTGTAGCATACCAGCCTTGCGTCATCCGACAATTCCGACGTTAACGTGGACGGAGTCACGTTATCGTTCTTTTCCCTTCCGTGCTACCACGTGTTTCTTTGCCAAGATGCGGTTTAGTAAGTTGGTAACCTCTTTCCGTGTACACACCAAACAAAGGGACCGGGATGATGGTACCTTGGCCCAGGATTAAAGCCAGTCATCCGGTCAGGGGGCATGGGTGTTTCCGGTTGGGACCGAGAGGGGGGGCACCCCCATAGAGCGCGCGTATAGAAATTTGATCCCATGCTACGCGAGGTTGTAGCCTCCCCGTCTCAAGGTTTTTCTTGAACGTAGCCGAGGGTGATCCCTGGCTTCGGAATATTGAATGGGTGTGTACTGGTTAGACGTGTTTCTTCCAAAACACCGTAAACGGAACTAGTCCCTGTGACTACTGAAATCCGTTGGCTGTGGTTAAGTACAAACTCTGCAGAGTCAAATCCTTCCGAGTTATCGTATCCATAGTCAAGTATCGTAATCAGCGTACCCATGTCTATGTCAGCACCCCGTGGTATATCTCGTTCCGGTAAGCGAGCTTGAGTAGTAAACTTGGCTGAGCGTTAGTCCGGTGGGTGGACTAACCTTGTTGTTTACCTCATGTATACTTGTTCTCTTGATGTGATTTAAAATCCATGAGCTACTAAGTTATGAATATAAGCCCTTTATGTGACGTCGCGCAGACGTCCGACTGTGGCGTGTTTTTGGTTTCTTACTTTCAATATAAGCCCTTTATGTGATGTCGCTCAGACGTCCGACTGTGGCATGCACTGCCTTTATTTTCTGCTATAAGCCCTTTATGTGGTGTCGCCCCGACGCCCGACTGTGGCATTATTATTCTTGCAGTTTCCTCTCGAGGAGTCATTCAGACCCTCGTTTGGCACCAGTATTACTATTCTGCAGTTTCCTCTCGAGGAGTCATTCAGACCCTCGTTTGGCACCAGTATTACTATTCTGCAGTTTCCTCTCGAGGAGTCATTCAGACCCTCGTTTGGCACCCAGTATTTATTAACTCTATGTCTGAACGCACGGGTTAACTTGTTCATGTGCTTCATGTTTTCATTTGTTATATCTTATGTCCGGACTGTCTTGCGAGTAACTTCATAGTACTCACCTGGCTTGTTGTTTTGGCCAGATGTTGACGAAGGCGATCTCTTGGATGAAGAGTTTGATAGCACGTCCGACGCCTAGAGGAGTCCCAGTCAGTCCTGCGCGATCCCAGATATTGGTCACTTGTATTATATACGCTTCTGCCACCCGCAATAAGTCTCCTCGAGCCTCACTCCGACGCTCGAAGAGCTGTAGTCTTCAGGAGTCATATCACTCGCTTCGCGGTGATATTTCCACCATCGTTATTATCGTGAGTTAGTAGTTATGCCACCCTACCCGCCGTCTTGTTTTATCGGCGTGCATGTAATAAATTGTTGGGCAGTCTCCGCTCAACCTTGTATTATATTCAGTACTCCTGGTATTTTTCTTCTGTGACCAAGATATTGTCTACCAGTGAAAAGGGATTCTTCTGCATTGGTCCGTAAAAGGGATTGGTCTCTCAATAAATATTTTATTGAAAAACCGGTCGTGACAAGCTTGGTACCAGAGCGAGGCTGACTGTAGGAAGCCACTAGGTGCGATCGCTAATCGGTTATTAGCGTCTTTTGTGCTTTTTCAGCATTTTGCAAATTGTGGCTATTTTCTGTTGGTCATCATAAATTTATGACATGACTACTCAGAATTTTTGCCTACTTTTGTAGATGGCTGACAGTAGCTGTGAGAATCGAGTGTTCGAACGTGCCCGAGGGGTTTCTCAAGCTCCTCGTCTCCATCACCAAGCTCGCGATCGGGCCAGCAGCTCGCCCGGAGTTCACGCTCTATCAGCACAAGCTCAGCGACGACGTGTCTATGCACCAAGTTGTGGTGCAATTCAAGGGAGGACGTTCTGCAGCTCGCCACTTCCGTTTTGTGGGAAGGGCCATGCCTACGGAGAGGCATGCCATGCAGATGGCTACCCGTGAGGCGATAGCTCGTCTTCGGGAGATCCTTCCTACGATGAAGACTCGTCGCTACCGCTACCTCCCATGCCATGTGCCATACACCAGTCACTATGCATTCGCCTGTCATCGAGGAGAGCGAGATGAAGCCATCGAGATGGATGTGGTGTATCTCAAGGCTCTGGAGGAGTCTTTCGACAACCTCGTGAACGATCTTGTGGCTGCCCGCATGGACTTAGTCCGGGGCGGTCCTGCCAGCAGGAAGGAGCTTCTCCACACGGCACCGCCTCTGACGTTCGACTCGTCTTCAGCCTCTTGTGCACCGGCCGTTTTGGCCACTGCTCGCCGTCTGCCTACCACTGAGGAGTTTGACCGAGTCATCGCTCCTACGCCAGTCAGAGCTGCATCGCCTGCCACTCCCACACTACCGCCTGTCGCCCCCGCGCCATCACCGCAGCACAGTGTTTCACGCCAGGAGCCAGCTAGAGAGGCGGTGGAGGTTGATTCTCCTGGACCGCTGAGTCTTGCCCTCGGCAAGGGGAAGGAAATCTTCACCATCTCCGACTGAGAGCGCCGAGTAGCCGCGCGTTATGTCTGCTTGTATGATGTGTTGTTTTATCTGTGCACTAGTTTGTATTGGTGTGTTTGCTGCTTTCCGGAGGAGTCCGCTAGTCTAAATAACATGTCAGGATTGTGTACGCACATCCTGAGTGCTGTATCATGTGTTTGTATTTCGCGTGTAAGATTTGTGTTAAGCAGTCTTTTCTCCATGCAAAATCGTTTATGTTTTCTTGAAAACCTTGAGGTCTTTTAAATTGTTGCCTTTGCAAGATTTTCCTTATGCTACGCAGTTTTTCTCATGGGTTTTGCAAAATAATACCCCAGGCTGGAAAAATGTCTCGTCCGTGGACTCGCTCCATGCCAAATCAGCTAGAAGAGGTTTATGGGACACAGACTAGCAACAATTTCACTCAGGGTCAGTCCAGTCAACAGGACAGCGAAGCAGCCCTGTCTCAAGTCTGCCGTCTCTTCGAACAAAGCCAACAACAGCACCAAGAGATGATGAATCATGTCATCAATATGGGAAACCACCGCAAACCCTATCAACCACATTCCAAGTTATCTGAGTTACAGAAGACACGCCCCTCAACTTTTGCTCACATCGATAGGCCGCTGGAAGCTGATGATTGGCTTCGTGACATTGAAAGGAAACTGATTATTGCTCAGTGTTCAGATCATGAGAAGGTGCTTTATGCACCACACTACCTTACTGGAGCAGTTGCAGCATGGTGGGAAAACTTCCTACACATGCATCCCAGTGAACACAACATCACCTGGGAAGAGTTCAAGGAAGGCTTCCGTGGGGCACACATCCCCAGGAGCATCATAAAAATCAAGAAGAGAGAATTTGATGACCTGAAGCAGAGAGGCATGTCAGTGACGGAATACAATGGTCAGTTTACCCAGCTATCCCGTTATGCCTACGACGAGCATATGACAGAAAACAAGAAGATGGAAATATTCCTTGACGGCCTGGCACCAGCACTAAAATGCCAACTGGTTGTACACACTTTCCCGGATTTTAAAACTCTGGTTGACAAGGCCATTACCTTGGAGAATGAGCGCCGTAGTCTGGAAGATCTCCGTAAGCGAAAGAGGGACAAGACAACTCTTGCTCGCAACAACCGAAGCAAGACTGGGGTTCCAAGGACAGAAGCAAGGAGATCCACGACTGCTGATCCAAGGCCCGTCAGACAGTTTCATGCCAGAGACAAGGAGTACACATACCATCTAGGGGTCACCTGCTATGCTTGTGGTGAAGAAGGGCACTATGCTAAACAATGCCCAAATCCAAGGAACTCGGCCCCCAAGCCAAACAATGGTGGAAACAATCCAGCCCCCAAGCGCAACAATTTCAATCCCAACAACAACCACAAGAAGGGTCACCTGAACCATGTGACCAGGGAAGAAGCGCAGAATGCCCCAGACATCGTGCTCGGTACGTTCCTTGTCAACACAGTACCTGCCACGGTTTTGTTTGATTCTGGAGCTTCCCATTCGTTCGTTTCGAAGAGTTTTGTTTTACAACATGGTTTTCCGATACTTCCCTTGGAAAAATCTATGATCATCAAGTCCCCCGGAAATAAGCAAGTCGCTCAGGGTTACTGCCAAGGAGTGGTCATTGAGTTTGAAGGACTACAATTCCAAGCAAATCTCCTCGTGTTGGAGAGTAAAGGACTGGATGTCATTTTAGGGATGGACTGGTTGACCACCAACAAAGGATTCATTGACTGTTTCAATCGGACCATGATTCTCACCCACCATCATGGCAAGACAATAAAGGTTACAGCTCAAGAAAGACCACGGTCACGGCAACCAAAACTGAACAAAGTGGACATTTCTGAACTGAGAAAAGTTCCAGTGGTATGCGAGTTTCCTGATGTGTTCCTTGAAGAACTGCCAGGCATGCCACCAGACCGAGAGATAGAATTCAGCATCGAACTAGCACCTGGCACCGCTCCCATCTATAAGAAGCCTTATAGAATGGCACCCTCAGAATTTGTGGAGTTGAAGAAGCAGATAAAGGAATTGTTGGACAAAGGATATATTCGAGCCAGCTCCTCACCTTGGGGTTCGCCAGTGTTGTTCGCCAAGAAAAAGGATGGGACACTGAGACTGTGTATAGACTATGGAGCCCTCAATATGGTCACCATCAAAAACAAATATCCGATGCCACGGATAAATGATTTGTTTGACCAGCTCGCACAAGCCAAGGTGTTCTCAAAAATTGATTTGATATCGGGATATCATCAATTGAAAGTACGGACAGAAGATATCCCCAAGACAACATTCACTTCCAGATATGGATTATATGAGTTCACAGTGATGCCTTTTGGTCTAACAAACGCCCCCGCATATTTCGTCCACCTCATGAACAAAGTGTTCATGAAATTCATGCACAAATTTGTTGTGGTATTTATTGACGATATTCTGGTTTACTCAAGGACACCAGAAGAGCATGCTGAGCACCTCAGAATTGTTTTGGGAGAATTAAGAAAACATCAGTTGTACGCCAAATTTAGCAAGTGCGAATTTTGGCTAAGACAAGTTGGTTTCTTAGGCCATATATTGAACCAAGAAGGCGTGGCCGTAGACCCAGAAAAAGTCAAAGCCATACTTGACTGGAAGCCACCCGCCAATGTTACAGATGTGCGGAGTTTCCTAGGAATGGCCGGATATTACAGAAGATTTATTGAAGGATTCTCCACTGTGGCAAAACCTATAACACAGTTGCTCAAGAAAGACAAGAAATTTGTATGGACGGAAGCATGCGAGAAAAGCTTCCAAGAACTCAAGAAGAAGCTGACAACCGCACCGGTCTTAACTGTGCCAGACATACACAAGAGTTTTGAAGTATATTGTGACGCGTCCCCAAAAGGTCTCGGATGTGTACTAATGCAGGATGGCAAAGTTGTCGCGTATGCCTCCAGGCAGCTGCGAAAACATGAGGAAAATTACCCAACACATGACTTGGAGCTAGCAGCAGTTATACATGCACTCAAGGAGTGGAGGCACTTTCTGATGGGAAATCGCTGTGAAATATATACGGACCATAAGAGCCTCAAATATATTTTCACACAGCCAGAGCTAAATTTACGCCAACGACGTTGGTTGGAACTGGTCAAGGACTATGATGTCGGTATTCACTACCATCCAGGGAAAGCAAATGTAGTGGCCGATGCCCTTAGTCGAAACCCCAGCCCGGACAATGACGGTCCGCAAAACTTGAGGCCTGAGTTTCAGCAAGAGTTCACTACGCTCAACATGATGTTAGTCTCTGAGGGCACCGTATCAAATCTGGAGATACAACCCACCCTGGTGGAACAAATTAAGAAGGCTCAACAGGGACATCCCAGCATCGAAGGTATAAAGAAGAAAAGGAACCTTGGTAAGACTTCAGAGTTCGTCACAGACAGTGAAGGAACATTATGGTACGGAGACAGACTTTGCGTACCTAACATTGAGGAACTCAGGCAACAAATCTTAACCGAAAGCCACACCGCTCCATACTCGATCCACCCTGGAGGAACCAAAATGTACAAGGACATTCAGGAAAGATTTTGGTGGCACGGTATGAAAAGAGATATAGCCACATTCATTGCTTGTTGCGATTCATGTCAGCGCATCAAGGCCGAGCATCAAAAGCCAGCAGGGCTACTCCAGCCAAACAGGATACCGGAGTGGAAATGGGATGAAATAGGAATGGACTTCATTGTCGGATTACCTCGATCACAACGCGGAAATGACGCCATATGGGTCATCACAGACCGACTAACCAAGGTTGCTCATTTCATTCCCGTGAAGACTACCTACTCCACACAAAGATTGGCCAAACTTTATCTCTCCCATATAGTTTGCTTGCATGGAGTCCCAAAGGCTATAATATCCGACCGAGGCAGACAATTCGTCTCCAAATTTTGGGGTCACCTACAACAAGCTCTGGGCACGCAACTAGCTTTCAGTACAGCGTACCACCCTCAGACTGATGGACAAACGGAACGTGTAAACCAAATCCTAGAAGATATGCTAAGAGCCTGTGTGCTCACCTATGGATCCAGTTGGGAAGAGAGTTTGCCGTATGCCGAATTTTCTTACAACAACAGTTACCAAGCCAGCTTGCAAATGGCACCCCTTGAAGCATTGTACGGACGAAGGTGTCGTACCCCACTGAATTGGTCAGAAACAGGTGACAGCCGTATCTTCGGCCCAGACATGCTTAAAGAGGCCGAGGAGAAAGTTAAGCAGATCAGGGACAGACTGAAGACAGCTCAGAGCCGACAAAAGAGCTACTATGATCAGAAGCATCATGAGGTCAGCTTTGAACCCGGTGATTCCGTATACCTCCGAGTATCTCCTATAAGGGGTCTGCAATGGTTCAAAATTAAAGGGAAGCTAGCCCCGAGATTTATTGGACCATTTTGTATAAAGGCACGAAGAGGCACGGTAGCCTACCAACTAGACTTACCCAAGGAGCTGTCAGGCGTCCATGACGTGTTCCACGTCTCTCAACTGAGAAAATGTGTAAGCAACCCAGAGAAGCAGGTACCCCATGAAAGCATTGATGTGCAACCAGACCTCACCTACAGAGAGAGGCCAGTAAAGATTTTGGAAGAATCTGAACGGAGGACTTGTCAGAAAACGACAAAAATTTTCAGGGTTCAGTGGAGCAACCACACTGAGGATGAAGCTACATGGGAAAGGGAAGATTTTCTTCAGGCAGAATATCCATATCTATTTGAGGATCAGCGGAAATCTCGAGGACGAGATTTTTCCTAAGCGGGTAGGTGTTGTGACACCCAAAATTTTATTTGGATTTTTTCAAACATTTTTTTTACTTGAGGGAGGTGATTTAAATTTTTCTTCAAAAGAACCCTCCCTTTCAAAATATCTTTTTTTGTGGCAAGAGTTTTAACTGGATTCACCCAAGACTTGTTTTGATCTTGGAGGTTCTTGTTTTTATTTGGACTCAAACCAAAATGCTTTTCACTTGGGAAAAATGCCTTTTGAAAATCTCTTTGAAAATGCACTATGGCTTTTGGATAAATCCTTTGCCACTTTCAACAATTCTCCCTTGCCATGGCCTTAATGCAAATCCACTCTCCTAAACCTTCCCTCATCTTTGGATCATGATTTGCATCAAATCCAACAAGTTGAACCTCCTCCTAGATTTATTTTCCATTTAAATCATATTCAAACAAATTTCTGTCTTCTATTCTAGCCATTGGTGATTTACAAAGGAACTCCACTTTCTGTTTTGATTTTTGCCCCCAAACCTTTTTCCCTTCCTAGTCCCTTGAACCCTCAACCAAGATCCATGGAGATCCACTGGTCTTCAGTTCAAATTTTTCAAACTACACTTGCTGCAAGTTTGGACCAGATTTGTCAAATTTGGTGAAATTCATTCAAATCCTTCTCCAAAAATTCTGAGAAAAATCAGGCAGCCTCTAGGTGCATTGAGTGGTCACCTCACCAAGTACCAGCTCCAAAAAATAATTCTGCTTGCCAAATCTTTTTGTCGAACACCTACTGGGCACTGTTACTGTCATTGTTCAGTTAAGTTCAGAGAACAGTTTCAGTGCACTGTCGTTTTCTTCAGAACCTGACGTCGATCTCGCCAGTGCCGCTGTGTCGCCGTGTTCCCTGTCCCCTCCCCCTTGTCCTCTGCACCGCATGAGCGTCTGGCACCTTGTGGACGTCGGCGACGAGCAGCAGAAGGTGCGCCGCCCCGTGACCGACGCCAGCGTCGCCTTTGCGGCCGCCAGAGAGAGGCGCGGCGCTGACGGCGCCCACCAGCGCCGCCCAAGCCACCGGAGCTCGCCGCGTGGCCTTCCACCCCCCAGAACGCGCTGCCACTCGTCAAGAACCGCTGGGCGTGGAGCGCGCTCTCTGCCGCCGAAGTGCCCGTGCGGCCACCCCACCGTGGACCGACGCCGTTACGCAAAGACCAGCCGGGATTAGCGGGGGAACGACGCCAGTAACTTCCACTGATGCTGCCTGGCCACTCAAACCTCCTGCCAATCCACTGCATCGCCGTAATCGTTCGCCGGAGATTCTCCGTTCACGGCCACCCCGTCGATCCGCCTATAAATAGAGGCCCCGAGCTTCAACTCGAACCCACACCACCTCTGCACTCCACCTAGAGCACGCCTAGCCCCTGGAAGAGCCCCGAGGAGGTCTCCTTCCTCGACTCCGGCCGCCGCGACCCGCCAGGGGATCCAGCTCGATTCTCCCCCGTGCGTGCACCTCCGCCTTCCATCTCTTGCCAGTAGCTTCCCTATGCATCCGCTGTTCTGACCCGCGTGTCAATTCGAGGTTTGCAGCTCACCACCGGAGTTCCTCACCATCACCCGAACCGTCGTCCGCCGGAGAAAGTGCCGCCGTCGATGTGGTCCACCACCCACCGACGCGGAAGGACACGCTGAAGCTCTTGGTACCCTCCGATCTTCCTGACTCGCCGTGGTTCGACGCCGGTGTCCACCGAATTCTTCGGGCGCCGACGAGCTTTTTGAACCTGACATGTGGACCCCCATGTCAGCCTCTGTTCTATTCTCCCTCGAACCGTTTTCTGTGGCGCCTTCGAGCAAAATACGTTTTCCCTTTTTAGCTGGCGCATTTCTTTCCGAAGCGTTTTCTGTTTTCTCAGTTGAAACCCTGGAACTTTTCTGTTTCATTACAGGTGAGTCCCTGGACAGAAACCTTTATAACTTTTTAATAAAAGGTGATTTTTGAGTGATTCTTTTTCTGACAGTCTTAAAATTTTGTCTAGTTTTTTATGGGATTTATTTGGAAAAATTTTGGAGAAATTTTTATGCACGCGTTGGTTTTCACGTTAGTGCCCGTTTTCGTTATGCCGTAGGTTCCGGAAGAGGTGACGGAGCCGCGAACTTCGCCAGCTAGACTCCGACTTCTCCGAACCAGGCAAGCATGTTTGAACATTTGATATGACAGGTGTTTTGCATGTTTGCGTGAAAGTTTGTCCGTGGCATATGAGTGTCGGTGAGTACCTCGTTGCTTGTAGGGCAACTACCCGCATGTCCAAAGTTGTGATGACCTCTGGTGAGAGATGGCCTAATCATGTGGTGACATGAAGGGCAGCAGGGTGGTACTGTTGTAGCATACCAGCCTTGCGTCATCCGACAATTCCGACGTTAACGTGGACGGAGTCACGTTATCGTTCTTTTCACTTCCGTGCTACCACGTGTTTCTTTGCCAAGATGCGGTTTAGTAAGTTGGTAACCTCTTTCCGTGTACACACCAAACAGAGGGGCCGGGATGATGGTACCTTGGCCCAGGATTAAAGCCCGTCATCCGGTCAGGGGGCATGGGTGTTTCCGGTTGGGACCGAGAGGGGGGCACCCCCTTAGAGCGCGCGTATAGAAATTTGATCCCATGCTACGCGAGGTTGTAGCCTCCCCGTCTCAAGGTTTTTCTTGAACGTAGCCGAGGGTGATCCCTGGTTTCGGAATATTGAATGGGTGTGTACTGGTTAGGCGTGTTTCTTCCAAAACACCGTAAACGGAACTAGTCCCTGTGACTACTGAAATCCGTTGGCTGTGGTTAAGTACAAACTCTGCAGAGTCAAATCCTTCCGAGTTATCATATCCATAGTCAAGTATCGTGATCAGCGTACCCATGTCTATGTCATCACCCCGTGGTATATCTCGTTCCGGTAAGCGAGCTTGAGTAGTAAACTTGGCTTAGCGTTAGTCCGGTGGGTGGACTAACCTTGTTGTTTACCTCATGTATACTTGTTCTCTTGATGTGATTTAAAATCCATGAGCTACTAAGTTATGAATATAAGCCCTTTATGTGACGTCGCGTAGACGTCCGACTATGGCGTGTTTTTTGGTTTCTTACTTTCAATATAAGCCCTTTATGTGATGTCGCTCAGACGTCCGACTGTGGCACGCACTGCCTTTATTTTCTGCTATAAGCCCTTTATGTGGTGTCGCCCCGACGCCCGACTGTGGCATTATTATTCTTGCAGTTTCCTCTCGAGGAGTCATTCAGACCCTCGTTTGGCACCAGTATTACTATTCTGCAGTTTCCTCTCGAGGAGTCATTCAGGCCCTCGTTTGGCACCAGTATTACTATTCTGCAGTTTCCTCTCGAGGAGTCATTCAGACCCTCGTTTGGCACCCAGTATTTATTAACTCTATGTCTGAACGCACGGGTTAACTTGTTCATATGCTTCATGTTTTCATTTGTTATATCTTATGTCCGGACTGTCTTGCGAGTACTTTCATAGTACTCACCTGGTTTGTTGTTTTGGCAAGATGTTGACGAAGGCGATCTCTTGGATGAAGAGTTTGATAGCGCGTCCGACGCTTAGAGGAGTCCCAGACAGTCCTGCGGGATCCCGGATATTGGTCACTTGTATTATATACGCTTCTGCCACCCGCAATAAGTCTCCTCGAGCCTCACTCCGACGCTCGAAGAGCTGTAGTCTTCAGGAGTCATATCACTCGCTTCGTGGCGATATTTCCACCATCGTTATTATCGTGAGTTAGTAGTTATGCCACCCTACCCGCCGTCTTGTTTTATCGGCGTGCATGTAATAAATTCTTGGGCAGTCTCCGCTCAACCTTGTATTATATTCAGTACTCCTGGTATTTTTCTTCTGTGACCAAGATATTGTCTACAAGTGAGAAGGGATTCTTCTGCATTGGTCCGTAAAAGGGATTGGTCTCTCAATAAATATTTTATTGAAAAACCAGTCGTGACAGGTGGAAGGAGTCGCCGGAGGCGAGCTTCGCGGCGGAGGGGGCTACGGGAGTGAAGTGGGTTTTGGGCTCCGGTGGTTTCCGATCGAGGCTGAGGTGCTGGGCAGCTCCGCAAGAGCAAGGGGAAGTGAGTGGTGGTGCTGGATGGGCGAGGGAGTGCCTGGTTGCGACGAATGGCACCGGAAGGCAGCGGCGGCCGAACCGGCCGGAGTTGGGGGAGACGGCCTCCTCCAGTCAATCCACTGCTTGGGGAGCTCTAGGGGGAAGGCTTGAGGTCGCCTGAGCACTCGGAGGGGCTCGGGGCCTCCTTTTATAAGCGCTCGAGGCTGGTCCCGCGGCGGCCGTGGATAAGAACGCCGGCGACCGCGGTGCTGTAGCTGCAGGGCGACGTGGCGGCGACGAGCGCGTGCCGACGGGCTCCAAGATAAGCTCGAGCTGTTCACAGACGCAGCTGGCGCGCGCGGGTGGCTTGGGCGGCGCCGTCCATGGCAGGAGCTCGCTGCCGACGCCGGCGTGCCGCCAAAAGCTCTGACGGCGGCGCTGTAGGGCGCCAGAGGTGGCGTGGAGAGTGGGCGAGCGTAGTGCGCGGCTCTGCAGGCGTGCAAGGGCCAGGGGCGGGACGCGGCGAGGGCGGCAGTGCGACGCGGCGACTCGGTGCGCGCGCGTGCAAAACATGCGCTCTGGGCGCGCCCAGAGCACGCACGGGACGTGCTCGACGAAATGCCAGGGCAGCCTAGAGTGCGAGAGGGAGGTTGGCAATTAACAGGACTAGGTTAGGAGTAGCTAGGATCTTAGTGGACAAGGTTGCTGGGTCAGAGGATCAAGGTCATAATGCAAACTAGAAAACATGCCAAAACTGACTGTGCACACCAAGTGTTCGACAGAATGCCATGTGCATCTAGGTAACTCTTGGAGTGGCCAAAATCTCCAGATCAGGGTCTCCCTGGATGTAGGTGATGATGGCAAGGTCATTTGGGTAAAACCAGAAACTTGCTAGTGCAAGTTTTGCAAAACTTCAGTTTTGGACAGAAAGAAAGAGGTCTCATTGCATGCACTTAAAATCCTCCAATGGGTCCACTCTCCTGGACTTAAGGGTTTTGTAGGGAGGGCTACAAGCAGGAAAAAGGTCATGGGCACTAGAGCAAAATAAAATAGGGTTGCAGTACAAATCACCAAACTTGACCAGAATGAAAAAGAGGTTGATTCACTCAAATTTTTCAAAGAACAACACTGGGTTTTTGCATGAAGTTGAATTGTATTCATCTACTGACATCTCCAAACACTTGGAAGAATTTTTAAATAAATATTTAAATAGGTTGTAGTGCAAAAATGCCTACTGCACCAGATTTGAAAAGTTGATGTAGAGCTCAAAATCTCCAATAACCAAAAGATATTTTTGCATAAAAGTGATGTGGAAACATCACATGACATCCCCAAATTTTGGTGGAAATTTTAAAGGCATTTGTCAAATGGTTGCAGTGCAAAACAGGCTCAAAATTTATGAAAGATCATTTTAAAAGAGTAAAGCTCAAGAAAAAGTAAACCTTGCAATTAAATCCACTACTAAAGAATTGTTTCATAGAGAGAGCACACAAGTCCAATAATACTTTTGGAAAGTTTCTACTTGAGGTAAAAATCCACAATATCAAAAGGGTAAAACTTGAAAACGAATGGGAAAGTTTAATTTCCTGGCAAAATTTTAATTAATAAAACAAGGTCAAAATTTAGGGGTGTCACAACACTACCCCCCTTAAGAGAAATCTCGTCCTCGAGATTTGTTAAAAGATTTTTTGAACAAACATTGCTCTATCATAAGAAAACATTTTACCGTGCAATAAAAATGTGGCTACAGTGAGAGGGCAATAAGTGGTGCAAAACCACAGTGTGGTAAGCTGGCGTTGCGTGGGGAAAATCCAAGGTTGGAGGAAAACGAGATATTTCTACGTGGATACAGTAATTTAGAATAAATTCTAAATTACTAAAATACGCTGGTCGCACCCGAGAGCACAGTGCTCTCTCTGGCTGATAGGTGGACCCGGGGCCCATTGTCGGCCTCTTCTTCTACCTCTGGTTCTCTCTTCTCTCTCGCGTGCTCTCCCGCGCTTCCTCCACCGGTGACGCCTAGCGCGTAGGGCATCTAGGCCGTACTGCGGTAGTGTGCGGCGTGCTAGCTGCCGAGGCAGCGTGCACTCACCTCGCGGGCCAGTGCACTGTCGGCACTGCTCACGGACTCGCCTCCGAACACCGGCGATAGAGCGACGAGTAGCGCTGGTGGACCTCGCCCACCGTACACCGATCTCGAGCTATAAAACGATCGCGGTGCTCCTCTCTTCTTCCTCACACCTGGCCTCGCTTCTACTTCTCCTTCCTTCTTCTCCATTGCTGTTAGCAGGAGCTCGAGACGAGGCTCTAATGGCGGAGGCGATTCCGGACTGGTACGTGGTCCTGGTGTGTGGAGGTTTGGCGACATTGCTGGGGCTCTCCGTGCTCTTGTGCGCGATGATACTGGATGATCGTCGTGATGCTGCCCCTCGAGTGCTGGCTCTTCGCGGTGGCGGCGATCACGAGGATTAGGCGCGGCATCGAGTGCTAACTGCTGTCGGTGTGCTGGGGCAACTCGCGCCCGAATGATTACTCACAAATCTCCCTTACTCAGACTGTGGTGTCCTCGAGTGTGTTCAGTTAGGCGCAAAAACATGCACGAAAATTTGTAATTGGCGCACGAGGTCGAGTGATCGTGGTTGTGAGTCTGCTGTTATGGTGCTGCGCGAATAAAAATCTATGTCGTGAAGATATATACGCTGCAGCGACTCGGGGAAAGAAATCTCATTACAAAAATTTATCGTGAGTGAAAAAAAATTAAAACCAAATCAACAGCTGTAAAACCGCTCACACAAATAAAACCAAAAATCGGATCCATCGCACAAATTTTTGGATACCACGCACAAGTTACGACACATAAATAAATACTGGGATAATAAACACAGCGGTGACGTTTACAAAGAAAACGGCAAAAGGACAGGGTCCTGACAAAACGCCTCTGGTACTGGGGCACACTCTTCTTCTATCGGGGGAAGCGGGTTGACCAGTCGATGAATGCGCCTCTCCTGGTCAGGCCTCAGTGGCCTGCCAATAGCGATTCGAGGATTTAAATTAGCGAGGCTCTGGAGATAACCCATTACCCGCTGAGTCAAACGCTCCTGAGCGATAACGTACTGGGCAAGGTTGGCCAGTACTGGATCTCCCTCAATTCGTCCACCGGGAAAAGATGCTACTTCTCCGGGTGCTGCACGACTTGGAAAATAATAATATCCTCGTTCGCTGGCATAGGGTACCGCGAATCGAAGACGAGCAAGCGCCTCGTACGCAGCAGCTTCTATGGCCATATGCGGAGTCGGCATGGATTTCCCCACGAAGGAAACTTCCGTTGGGTCTTGGTTTGGGTTTGAGGGAGGGATGTGCACCACTGCCCAATATTTCGAGGTGGAAGGGGTGATCCTCGATTTGAGCAACTCGTACTAGGGTGGATGGATGGCGCTCATGGTACTGCAGGTAAAGTCCCACAATAATTTAACAAAACTACCTGGGGATGCGTCTGGGGTTCTCAGATAAATACTGGGGGTCGGCATGGCAAAGGAATGGCTGTGAGTGTTGTGCACAAGGTGAGGGGTACTTGGCAAGGTCACGAGGTGGCCTTTTATATAGCATTGGGGCTGGGTTTTCTACCGTGGTGAAGGGTAACTGGTTGTCGATCCTGTTCTAGGGTCAAAGCCACAGATATACCCATCTCAGAAAGGTGACGCATTACTATGGGTGTCGTTGGGGTTGGTTTTGGTAGCTGCGCCCGAAATTTAAAAATGCAACTGTACGTCAACGTACATATGCATAGCTACTACTCCAAATAAAATGGGGGCGCACAAGCAGACAGCATTTACATAAAAGCGATACAAGATCACACCATTACAAAGCGTAGGAAAACTATGGCTCGATGCAACTCGAGCGACTTAGTCTACTTTGTTAATGTCTAAGTGGGCTGGCCTGGTGGACGCCGGGGTTTCTCCACGGGTTTCACCGTCGGGATTTGCTGGTTGAGGTTGAGGGGCTGCAGGGTCAGGGTAGTGGTGATGACCATCGCGGGGGTTGTTGGCCACAATCCCGTTGGAACGGGTTCCCAAAAGGCGACGAAGCACTTCTGGGGACACCAAAGTACTCTGGTAGATGGCTGGGGCAGACATCAAGGGATCGATCGGGTGTCCGAACAGCACGACTGGGTTGTCGGCGTCGGGCTCCATTTCTCCTCTCGCCGGGGCTCGGCGAGCCAGTTCTCCACGAGCTGCGATCAGATCAAGGGTGATTTGATCGAACAGTTGCTCTAGGGCGCTTACATAGCACACCAGATGCAATAGTGCAGGATCTGTCTCGTGATCTCCGTTGGCAACCTGGGGCGGCCTACCATACCCGTCACGACTGGGGTAGTAGTAGAACGAGCGACAGTTAACTCTGGGCGACGAGTGCCGGAGTTGAACTATAGTTTCTCGAGCTGCTAGCTGGATGGCTTGTGGCTCAAAGGAAGTTGTCCTTCCAGTGAACCTGAAGGGGCGTTCTGGCGACAGACCCCTACCATAGATGTGCACAGTGGCTCAGTACTGACGGCTCTCACCGTACATGGGTCCTTGGTACACAACATATTCAGGAGGCTCTTCTAATGCATAGGCACGGCGGGTGAGGTTTGCGAGCACGGTCACAAAACCTCCAAGGTTGGTTGCTGTGGTCTCATTGTGGACAATGAGGCCAGGCATCGTGGCTTGGTTTGGGATAGAGGCTGTGCTGTGCTGTGTGGAGGCTAGCGTGCCCTTTTATAGGGAAAAGGGGACGGAGTCTTCCTTCACGCGCTTGCGAAAAGGACTATTTAGGGGCCGGTCACTGGCGTGTGATCGACAGGCTAGGCTGATAGGTTGGCACCGTCTGCCGAAAGGTGTCGGGTCACTATGGGGCTATCTTACGCGAGAAGCTTGGCCGGGGTTAGGTTAGGGTCTGGTGGTTTGGTTAACCTAGGTTTATTGACCTGGCTAAGATAGGATTAGCCAATGGTCAGCCTGGCTCTGATACCAAGTCTGTCACGACCGGATTTTCGGGATATTAATTTCCCAAAAAACGGCCTTTGTGCTCACCAGCCCTAGGATTACTGTTAGCTGATGAGGCACCAACTTGATACAAGAATTCCAAACAAAGTACAAAATATGTAGTACAAGACCATTGTGGCCTAGGAGTACAACACTTGGTTTCTAGTGGTTGATGGCGGAAGCGTTCTGTGGTTCATCTGCGTCTATGGGACTCCATTTCCCACAAGAACAGCTGACCAGGATAACTCCTATCTTCGCGAGGCAGCTATCACCTTTACATGGGTTCCGGGGCTGTCGTCGTAACGCTCTTCTCCATGCAAGAAATCTGGCCAAGACAATAGCCAGGGACAAGCCAGTGAGTACATTTGAATGTACTCGCAAACATCTAGAACACGGGTATAATATAACAAGGAATAATCACGCTCCGAAATATTCATGATCATAACGTCTGCCACGAAAATCTGTGATGCACGCATGCAGGGAAAAATATGAACATGCAATACGGAAGTAAAAATAGAATGCACCGACCGAGTGTCTGAAATGACTCCTCGAAAGTTTGCAAATAAATTAACAATGCCTCAGTCAGGCGTCTGAGCGACACCACATAAAGGGCTTATAAAGAATAATTAAATAACAAGCATGCCGCAGTCGGGCGTCTGAGCGACACCACATAAAGGGCTTATAAAGAATAATCAAATAACAAGCATGCCGCAGTCGAGCGTCTGAGCGACACCACATAAAGGGCTTATAAAGAATAATTAAATAACATGCATGCCGTAGTCGGGCGTCTGAGCGACACCACAGAGAGGGCTTATAAAGAATAATTAAATAACATGCATGCCGCAGTCGAGCGTCTGAGCGACACCACAAAGAGGGCTTATAAAGAATAATTAAATAACAAGCATGCCGCAGTCGGGCGTCTGAGCGACACCACATAAAGGGCTTATAAAGAATAATTAAATAACATGCATGCCGCAGTCGGGCGTCTGAGCGACGCCACATAAAGGGCTTATAAAAGAATAATCACAGCGAATATCCAGGAGGTAGAACCGTCGCAGGGATACTCAATAATTCAAATAATGTAAATGGTTAGTCCAGAATAATAAACATAATCCTCATACGTCACAGGTTATAAATAATGTCTAGTCTAGCCGTTTCTCCATCCGAAGACCGTCGCTAGATTCTAGTTTAGCCGTTTCTCCATCCGAATACCGTTACTATGATCCAGTTTAACCGTGTCTCCATCCGAAAACCGTCACTAGACCCATCTCAGGCTGAAGTCCTTACCAATGAACGTGGCTATCCGAATAGATATAACCTCTGCAGAGGGTGTACTCTTTACCCACGAGTAACGGATTTATTTAGCCCATCGGGACTAATTCCGTCTACGGCCTTTTAATTGAAAACACGCCTGACCTGCACACACCAGCTTAACTTACCGGTGTCTGGAATCACCCACGACACCTGTCAAGCAAAACTCTAAGTGGGGAGGCTACAACCTCGACGTAGCATGGGATCAAATTTATATCGCGCGCTCTAAGGGGTGCCCCCCTCTCGGTCCCAACCGGAAACACCCATGCCCCCGGACCAGGTGGCATGCCTACCGGATGCATCCGGTATCTTCCACCATGGCCTCTCTGTACGGTGTGTGCTTTGGTAAGGGGTTGACAACTTACTGAACCATACCCTACCTGCGGCAGGGACAAGTGGTAGTACAAAACAAGTAGTGGAAGTTACTAATCAAGACTCGACCTACGGCCAACTCAGGAGGTCCAAGTATTCTTCGAATGATTGGCATAACCAATATATTTCCATGACAGACAGAATCACCGCTCATCAAACCTCACCATGCCATACCGGACATACTCGTCTCAACGAGGAACTAGGGACAAGCTCGTGTCTACCTAAGACCACGACTTTCCCGGCTTCCTTCCGGTATGCATGAGAAGCTCACGAGGATGATCACTAACACCAGCACATCCATTACTAACAGCAAAGCATCTCCAATATGCACTCATGCGTGTGACTTTATCGTCACATAAAGATAACGTATGCTCCAAGTCCAAGTGGTGTTGTAACCGTATCAAAACACCTCAGAAAATTTTATGCCAGAGTGCAGAATGCTTGCCTTCAAGAGTATGCAAGGGGTTGCACTTTTTGGAAAGCTTTCCTCTCTCTCCATTTCCTATTTTGCAAAATATTTAAATAACAAATATTTCAAAAACAGTACAAAAAGTTGTCTCAAATATTTTTGAAATAAATCTTAAACTAAACTAGATGAAATTTGAGAGAGGTAGGAAAAAGAATCAACCCATTTGGAGTTTTATTTTAAAAGATATAGCCAGTCAAAGTCTGGTCAAAGTTCTGTTTTAAATAAAACCAGAAAAAGGAAAACGCTTCGATACAGAATACGCTTTCGGGGCAGAGGAAACGTACTCAGGCGTTGACACGAGCACTTAAGCCAGCGTGGGTGGCGCGGAGGTCACTGACAGTGGGTCCAGAGGGCCCACTGCTCAGGTTTGACTATCCCCCCTCTCCCTCCTCTTCCTACGCCCGAACGGGGCGGGACTCCGGCGATCGCCGTCGACGAACGGTGGTGCCTCGAGGGCACCTGAGGGCAGGGATGGACTCGCCAGACCGGGGCGGTCCTCTCGGTGGTCGCTGGGTCGTCGGGGGTGGAAGGAGTCGCCGGCGGCGAGCTCCGCGGCGGAGGGGGCTACGGGAGTGATGTGGGTTTTGGGCTCCGGTGGTTTCCGATCGAGGCTGAGGCGCTGGGCAGCTCCGCAAGAGCAAGGGGAAGTGAGTGGTGGTGCTGGATGGGCGAGGGAGTGCCTGGTTGTGACGAATGGCACCGGAAGGCAGCGGCGGCCGAACCGGTCGGAGTTGGGGGAGACGGCCTCCTCCAGTCAATCCACTGCTTGGGGAGCTCTAGGGGGAAGGCTTGAGGTCGCCTGAGCGCTCGGAGGGGCTCGGGGCCTCCTTTTATAGGCGCTCGAGGCTGGTCCCGTGGCGGCCGTGGATAAGAACGCCGGCGACCGCGGTGCTGTAGCTGCAGGGCGACGTGGGGGCGACGAGCGCGTGCCGACGGGCTCCAGGATAAGCTCGAGCTGTTCACAGGGGCAGCTGGCACGCGCGGGTGGCTTGGGCGGCGCCGTCCATGGCAGGAGCTCGCTGCCGACGCCGGCATGCCGCCAAAAGCTCTGACGGCGGCGCTGTAGGGCGCCAGAGGTGGCGTGGAGAGTGGGCGAGCGTAGTGCACGGCTCTGCAGGCGTGCAAGGGCCAGGGGCAGGACGCGGCGAGGGCGGCAGTGCGACGCGGCGACTCGGTGCGCGCGCGTGCAAAACGTGCTCTCTGGGCGCGCCCAGAGCACGCACGGGACGTGCTCGACGAAATGCCAGGGCAGCCTACAGTGCGAGAGGGAGGTTGGCAATTAACAGGACTAGGTTAGGAGTAGCTAGGATCTTAGTGGACAAGGTTGCTGGGTCAGAGGATCAAGGTCATAATGCAAACTAGAAAACATGCCAAAACTGACTGTGCACACCAAGTGTTCGACAGAATGCCAAGTGCATCTAGATAACTCTTGGAGTGGCCAAAATCTCCAGATCAGGGTCTCCCTGGATGTAGGTGATGCTGGCAAGGTCATTTGGGCAAAACCAGAAACTTGCTAGTGCAAGTTTTGCAAAACTTCAGTTTTGGCCAGAAAGAAAGAGGTCTCATTGCATGCACTTAAAATCCTCCAATGGGTCCACTCTCCTGGACTTAAGGGTTTTGTAGGGAGGGCTACAAGCAGGAAAAAGGTCATGGGCACTAGAGCAAAATAAAATAGGGTTGCAGTACAAATCAGCAAACTGGACCAGAATGAAAAAGAGGTTGATTCACTCAAATTTTTCAAATAACAACACTGGGTTTTTGCATGAAGTTGAATTGTATGCATCTACTGACATCTCCAAACACTTGGAAGAATTTTTAAAGAAATATTTAAATAGGTTGTAGTGCAAAAATGCCTACTGGACCAGATTTGAAAAGTTGATGTAGAGCTCAAAATCTCCAATAACCAAAAGATACTTTTGCATAAAAGTGATGTGGAAACATCACATGACATCCCCAAATTTTGGTGGAAATTTTAAAGGCATTTGTCAAATGGTTGCAGTGCAAAACAGGCTCAAAATTTATGAAAGATCATTTTAAAAGAGTAAAGCTCAAGAAAAAGTAAACCTTGCAATTAAATCCACTACTAAAGAATTGTTTCATAGAGAGAGCACACAAGTCCAATAATACTTTTGGAAAGTTTCTACTTGAGGTAAAAATCCACAATATCAAAAGGGTAAAACTTGAAAACGAATGGGGAAGTTTAATTTCTTGGCAAAATTTTAATTAATAAAACAAGGTCAAAATTTAGGGGTGTCACACTACGTCCACAATTTTTTGTACGTATATCTCCACTGGTCCCCGAACCCAAAATCCTTCCTCGTTACCATAAAACCAAGCGGCCCACACATATTATGGCGTCGACTCGAACTCAATCCCTCTCCCGTTTACTACGACATGGCCCCGCACGTCGTAGTACTCCTACAAACCCTACCACCGCACGCATCATCGGTTTTCTTTAAGAGGACGAGGGAGAAGCGGATTTGTAGTGGAGGCACTTTCAAAAAAAGGATTTGTAGTTTAGGCCCCTACCCTAGGGTGCCCTAGGTAGCTGCCGCACGCATCATTGGTTTTCTCTTTTCTTTATGCTCTTGCGCCCTAGAGTGAAATGATGGTTGCTTCGTCCGTCCAGCTTAATGCGGGAAAGGTGGGGCTTTATGGTTTGACCCCTCATCGCTCATTTACTACTACTGTGGCATTACGACCGGGGTGCCTCCAAATCCAACCGCTGCTCCGAACTGTAATTTGGTGCATCGCACGTGGAACAAGACGGTGGTGAGCCACATGTCGGCCAAAGGGGTCCTGTTAAGTGTGTCACCATTTCGTGTGCGGACTGACCCTGCTTGATTTGCTACACCAACACGACAGGAGCAGCCTACCACTTGATTTTGCTCCTCGGTGAATCCCGACTATATTGATCTAAAAAGATACGTACTGTACTACCCTCTCCGTCTCGGTTAATAGGGCGCGCACGTAGTTCTCGGTCATCCATTTGACTAACTAAATATGAGTTACTATGTCACAAAATGTATATCATTCGATTCTTAAGCGGATGTAGTTTCTAAACTTATACTGTTCATCACATATATAGCCAGTTAAATTCTCAACCTAGAACGACGTGCATGCCCTGTAAACCGATACGGAGGAAGTAGTAAAAATGAGGTGATTTTACCGAGCGATGGGCGGGGGAGCATGGCCTGTCATGCGGTCCCATGTGTCATGATGTACCAAGGCGATGCGCGTGTCCCTCTTGAGGCAGAACAATGGCAGAAGCAATACTACGTGGTTTTCTTGAAGGAGATGATGGCGAAGCGAAGTGTGAAATAATGGTTGCTTCGTCCGTCTGGGAAGGTGTGGCATTGTGATTTGACGTCTCAATGCTCACTACTACTACTGGGGCGGTACGACTGGGGTGCGTCCCCCTGCTGTTCTGCACTGTTAGTTGGTGCATGACACGTCGACCCGGTTGCTATATGTCCCACATGTCGGTGAGAGGAAGTACATAATTCATGAAAGCGAGCATCGACGGAGGAGTACAAGACACGGCTTGGTTTTTGCTGCTTCGCGTGATCCATCGATACAAACCCGGACTAAAAAAGGCGAGGGCGGGTCTTTTCCCGCGCGGCAGGCAGGGGAGTTTGGCGTAGTCTGTTCGAGGCAACGAGGCAGGAAGGGAAACAAGCAAATAAAGGTTGAGCGACTTAGTTTTGGGAAAATCTGATTTTGCGGAATACGTACCCACTATGGAGGTAGTATACTACTTACTACTCCCTCCTTTCCGGTTTATAGGGCTCGTCAAAAATTGTTTTTTCGTTTTATAAGTCTCAATTCTACTAGTAGTAGTAGTACCATCACATGTTGGATTTCGAGGTGTGTTAAATCACCCGATGCAAGCATTGTCAAGAGAAAACTCACCAATGCATGTAGAAGTTCATGGAAATTTAGTGGTCATGCATGCATTCATTCTAATTCATGCCTCGGTAAACATAACTTCTTGAGAAAAACGAGCGTACATTACTTGTGCAAACTACGAAATTAATTCCACCGCTCACCATCTACCTTGGTTGGAGAGATTTTGAAATTGAGCCATAAACTAGAAAGGAGGGAGTAGTAACATAGCCTAGGGTAGCTTGCTGCACCACGGACTCCAAGGAAATTTTTGTAGTAGTACTATTCCTATATACTACTCCAAGGAAATTGAGCCATAAACTGGAAAGGACATATATTCCAAACAATATGATAATCTCTCTAACCAAGGTAGGGACGAGGAGTAAATGGAGGGAGTAGTAAAATTTTCTCCTCGTCCTGCGAGCCACCGCGCGCGTGGGCGAGGGAGCGGGCGTAAGGCGTAGTACTACTACCTCCGTCCTGGTTTATAGGTCACCTTTGTAGTTCGTGCCAAATTTTTACCAAATATTTAGCCAAAAAAGATGTTAATGCATGTCAACAAAAATTATATCGTTGGATTCGTATTTCAACATAGTTTTCAATGACATAATTTTTGGTAACATGCACGAACGTTTTGTTAGTTCAATCTATAGTCAAAATTTGACACAATATACAATGGGGACCAATAAACCAATATAAAATGAGTAGTAGTAAGCAAGCTTCACCTCGTCCTGCGAGCCAACGCGCCCGTGGGCGGGGGAGACGGCGTAGTAAGCAAGCTTCTCCTCGTTCTGCGAGTTGACGGGACACATCAAAAAAATACGTATAGAGCATCTCGAGTGTATAGAACCTGTGGGATTGCCTCTTTTTTAACATAAGGCGTCAAGTCGCAATTTGTTTGTCCACCCGTGGTAGACGATCCTCCATCAAGTGGACAACCAGTACACGTGTCAAATTACCATGTGGGCTGCCTTTTCGTACAGAAATGAGCTCCACCGTGTACCCGTGCGGGTGTGGTTGGGAAAGAGATGGGAGTACGTGCGCCGTGTGTGCACCTCTTCTCTTCGTGCACGTCCCCCACCTACGTGGGTGTGTGAGAGAGAGATACAAACCTAGACATAATGCGCCGTCCATCCCCATGCCTCCGCCCAGTCCGACCACCAGTCACCACCACGCCCCACTCCTCCTCACCTTATCTCTCATCTTTCTCGAAACTAGCAATGTGCCCGTGCGTTGCAACGGATCCAAAGTAGAATAGTACTTGTTCACAAACTGGAAAGAAAACACTCTTGTTTTGATATACATATATACCACTAAAAATATATTACGTTTCACTCAAAATATATTTCTCAGGTTGTTTTGATGAGGCGAGGGAGGGATGTGGTTGCTTTCAAGATAATAAGGGGTTTTCTTCAAATTGGAGCAGAGAAGTGGGCTATTGTTGCAAAAATGCCACAACTTACTTCGCAGCCATTAGATGTAGATCTAATGGTCAGAAATGACGGATGGCAGACACACCGTCATCACCAACTGAGTCTTTTATAGGAGTAGAGATATCATTTTTTCGATAAAATTCTCGAGATACCATTTTTCTGATAAAATTCTCGAGATATCATTAGTTTTTACACATGGGATTACTCCTGCATGGGTCAATCACAATAGGTGTTTTGTAAAAAAATGCATCTTGATGTTCCCTGCAATGCACGGGCATCTTGCTAGTCCATGAAAACAACACATGGCAAAATTTCACGCGAACGAGGGATTTGAATCTGCTGGGAGGGGCTGTTTGGATTTTTTCCGGGGTAGCCAAAATATTGGCGACGCTTTTGTCCACCGGTGCCTTTGCCACCGATGAACGAGGAATGGCTCGGGTGCTCATGCATCCTCCAGCGCGCACGTTGGAGAGGAGCTCGCATGAGTTGTGCTTTTTTTGTCCCACCACGCCGCCCGAGCCGGCCGCAGACCGACCAGTGACCCGCATATTACGCCATCCAACCGTAGCCGCACACATTCTGACAGCAACTCAACCAAACGGACAAAATTCATGCAAACACGACGATATTTCTCATAAACAATGACGGAATTCATATAAAGTACCGGATTTTCATACAAACATGACGGATTTCATTACATTCAAATCAACTAAGTGGTGCTAGTTCTGGACAGCACAGGTATATAATACCTTGCCTAAATGGTCGCCCGCCGATCCATTTGTGTTCCTCATGTCCGGCAGCATGATCACCGGACTGCCGGGAGCCCCGGAGGTATATGCTTCAGCGGGAGGGACGGCTCGCTTCCCCGCTGCCCAACTGATATGGTTGGCTGATGCCCAAGATGATGGTGGAAGGGGGCTTCTCCGCTTCCGTGGAACCCATGCGGGGTCGACGAAGGTCCTCGCAACAAAAGGATCCAGCAAGACACATGTTGTGTACGCCGGCATCACCTCCGCGGTGGCCTTCATGGGACCCAAGCGGCGGCAGCCTCCCGTGTTCTACTTCTCCTCGATGATGGCGGCGGACGCGGAGGCGCTGGCCACCGACTCGTCGCTCTCCGCGCACCCGGCTTCTGTCTCTGCTTGCATGGCGCGGCCGCCGGCATGGGAGTCTCGGCCACAGAAACGGGAGACGCGGTCGCAGACACGGGAGGCACGGTACGAGGCGGCGGCGTGGACGGCAGCGACGACGCCCGTGCGCTACTCCTCGTTGAGCTGGCCTGGAGCGGCGAGTTGCTGAACCGCGCGCCGGCTTGAGGCGGCTGTCGTGGTTCTAAGGCTGACAGTAGAATGGGGGGTAGGTATGAGGAGGCAAGATCCTAGCTATGGCGAAGTTGTACACGCGAGTTTTACGAGTTCACGCCCTTCGCGGAGGAAGTAATAGCCCTACGTCTCGGTGCCCGGAGGCGGTCGACTGGATTATGAGCGTGTGTTACAGGGGGTGCGAACCCTTGTCCCAGAGGAGGGGGGTGGCTTATATAGAGTGCGCCAGGACCCCAGCTCCCCTCCGTTAGAGGGGTTCAATGTACATAAAGATGGGGCGTTACTGGTAACGCCAGCCATAAGTGCTATAAATGACATTTAAGGCTGCAGAGTGAACGCCCGACCGTTGCTGTGCGGAGTGACTTTAGATCTTCTGTCTGTCGAGTGGTGTCTGCTATGGTCGAGTGACATTGAATCTTCCGAGTGGAATGCTTCTGGTTGAGTGGATGATGCTATCCTTTGAATGCTTCTGACTTTAGGGTGATGTCCTAGGGGAGGGTGTCTAGGGCAGGCCTATGACCCTACCCTAGGTACATAGCTTCATCATTAGCCCCCAAATGGTTCAGGGTTCGAGTGGAAAAAGGAGTTGAAGTTGGTTCCGACTCAGTTTTGTGCTGCAGAAGCGTTCTCTTTGGACTGATGAACCATGTGACAACTTTGACTTCATTTTCAGTCGCCTTCATCCATTCTTGGTTTTGTCGAGTGAACTTTTATTGCCAGTCTTCGAGTGTTGATATGGAAAAAATCTCCAGTCTGACAGGCTGCTCTGCTGTTCGCGGATAACGCGGGATTCGAACTGTGGGAAGCGCGCGGGGCGGAGGAGGCCGCAGCAATCGGGATGGATTAGGCAGGGCCGCCTTGATTTTTGCGCCACCTTTTTCGCCACGTATCGCATGTGCGACTGATGCGGGATTTGATAGGATCGCCTGGGCCCATGGGTCAGTCACTCGGAGACGACCTCATATAAGGCGCTGGACTAGGGTTTCTTGCACAGCGCATTCCCATTCTTCCTCTCTCTCTTCCGATCTCGCCACCGCAACCACCTCTGCTCTCGACGCCGCCACTCTGCTCGAGCTCCGCCCACTGCAATGGGGAAGGAGAATACGGCAGCCTTGGAGCGCGCGAACAAGGCGACAGCGAAGGCGAAGGGGAAGAAGACCAGCCGGGGCAGATCTTCGTCAAGGTCCAGCCTGCCGCGTGGCTGGATCCAGGGTGACTGGACTTAGTCGATGATCCGGCAGGACGACATCGATGACCTGGCTGAGGGGGGACTGATACCCCATGAATCAGCGCGGCTCCCGGGGGACGAGACCGAGCCGCGGCCACAGGAGGGTGAGCGCGTTCTCCTCACAACTCACGTAAACCGCGGGTTTTCTTTGCCTCCCCTCCCTTTCTTCCGAGGTTTCTTGAACTTCTTTGGAGCACAACTTCATCACTTTTCCCCAACACCATCGTGTACCTTGCTGCCTTCGTGTGCATGTGCGAGAATTTCCTGGGTTGTCGTCCACACTGGGGTCTCTCAAGCACATTTTCACGTGCCGTTCTCAATCGGTCAAGAAGGCCAATCCGAGTGACGAGAGGACGTATGTGATCCAGATGTGTGGGGGTCTTGGGATTCAGATGAGTGGTAAAAGCACTTTTCCAGCCATCAACCTTCTCGAGTCAGTCAGAGGATGGCAGTCGACCTGGTTCTATTGCAAAGACCAGCCGACTCCAGGTCAGTCGACTGGAATTCCTCCCTTTTCCATGGCTCGAGTCGAGAAGCCCTCTGCTTTGAAAGTGACCCCAGAGGAGAGAGCGGAGGTGAAGGTGTTGGTCGAGTGAGTAGTCCAGCTCGTCCGCGATGGCGTGACTGGCATGGATCTGTTGGAGGTCTTCCTCAGGCGACGCATCCAGCCGCTTCAAGCTCGTGACCACCCGATGTGGATGTATTCGGGTATTGATGACACCACTCGGATCCACCCAGAGGAAGTCGACGAGGAAATGGTGGAGCAGTGGCTGAGGGGTATCACTGGTAACAAGGACAACCCCAGGGGGTCCAGGAGGATCCCTCCACTCAACAACTCATATGAACCAGACCAGGTGTGACTCTAAATTGCCGAGTGTTTCCTTGATTTATCACCTAACTGCTTGCCATCAACTGACTGAATTTTTGCTTCACTTGCTGTTTTTCAGGCTCTTACTGAGATGTACTCGATGCCCAACGGGGAGCAGGAGCAAGATCTAGAGGGGGAGGCAAGCGGAGGCGAGAGCGGCGAGTGGCACTCTGATGGAGAAGAGGACGAGGATAGCGACGACCCGAGTGATGAAGAAGAGGTCGACTCCCCTCCTCGTAGGGAAAGGCGTTCCAAGCACACTCACGATCCAGCAAGTATCTGTGGCAAAGCGACTGCACATGCCGGGCAATCGGCAAAGCGTCCTCGGACTTCTTCTCCAGCGCCGACTAAGAAGGCGCCGAAGCAACCGAAAGCTGCGCCGTCAAAACCGCAAAAGGCCTTGCCCAAGATCAGAGTGGCTATTCCCATTGCTTCCAGGTAGTAGTTGGACTTGTTTTTCTTGGTTTGATTTGAATCCAAATTTTGGTCGACTCACTGCAACTGATATGACCGACTGAATCTTGAAATTTGCAGTGCTGCTACCTCCGAGACTTCTGCTCACAAGGATGAAGACGAGGAAATGGAAGATCCAGTCACCTCCAACCCAGGTACGAATCTCGTAATCCTTTCTTCGTTTATTCGACTGTTTGGTTGGTCGATTGAATTTTTGACGATTGACCTCTTTTGCAGCTCCTTCTAATGTCATTGATCTTCCGGACGAAGACGAGGATGCGCCGCTGAGGCCTCAGGGAAGGAAAAACAGGAAGGCGTCAACTGGTAATACGCCCCAGTCGATGCCAGCAACGAAAACGGCAACCCCGGAGGGCGGCGATGCCAATCGGACTTCTGTGACTTTTGTCGTACCATTGACGAGTGTTCGGCCCTCAGCGTCGACTGCGCAGACTCCCGCTAACCCTTCTTCACTCTTTACTGCACACCACGTCCCAGAGGATCAAGTGGGTGCTGCCAAGGAGGCCATACACCAGGCGAGCATCATGATGGAGCAGATGAAGGTGGTCCGGGACGCCAGCCAAGCTGCTTACGACGCTAGCTCGGCTCTCCAGAGCAATGTCCAGGTTAGTTGATCACCGAGTGACTCTTTAGCTTATCGCTTGTTCTGTTAGGATATGATACCTGAAAACTTTTCTTGAAGAACCTTTTCATCCGTCTGTGTTTCACATTTGCACACCCACTGGGTGTTTTGACTTGCCGCTGAGCAAATTTGTATCTTTGAGTCGACTAGGTTGTGTCGATTGAGTCTTTGAACTAGTGGGGGCACGCTGAGTGCACCCACTGGGTGTAGTCCCCGAGACCATAGTTGACTGCAGGCAGTCGACTGTGGTATGAGAATTAGAATTTCCTCACTCGGCCTGGACAGGCCATGCCGAGTGGAACCTGAACCAGTGGGGGCACGCTAAGGGCACCCACTGGGTGTAGTCCCCGAGACCATAGTTAACTGCGGGAAGTCGACTGTGGTCTGAGAATTAGAATTTCCTCACTCGGCCTGGACGGGCCATGTCGAGTGGAACCTGAACCAATGGGGGCATGCTAAGTGCACCCACTGGGTGTAGTCCCCGAGACCGTGGTCGACTGCGGGCAGTCGACTATGGTCTGAGAGTTTGAATTCTCTCACCCGGCCTGGACGGGCCATGCCAAGTGGAACCTGAAGCAGTGGGGGCACGCTAAGTGCACCCACTGGGTGTAGTCCCCGAGACCGTGGTCGACTGCGGGCAGTCCACTATGGTCTGAGAACGACTTTCTTCTTTCTTAGATGTCCGTAGATGAACGTTTTGGAACTTTATGTGCATCTATCATTAGTTTTCACCTTGCATCTGTTCACCCATCGGGTTGTAGCTCTTGCACTTCTCACTCGGCCTGGACGGACCAAGTCGAGTGGAACCTAACTAGTGGGGGCACGCTGAGTGCACCCACTGGGTGGTAGTCCCCGATACCATGGTCGGCTGCGGGCAGTCGACTATGGTCTGAGAACAACTCTCTTTTTTTTACACACTCGGCCTGGACAGACCATGTCGAGTGGAAACCAGACCAGTGGGGGCACGCTAAGTGCACCCACTGGGTGTAGTCCCCGAGACTACTGTTGGATGTTTGATTCGGCAGTAGTCTTAGAATTTGTAGTCTTTTCATCTGTCGACTGACTGTCCCTTGATTACAGAAATCTTGCGAACTTGGAGCTCGTCTTGCTGATCTGGAGCAGAAGCAGATTCAGCTCAACCTCGATCTGGAGTTGGCCAAGACCAATTTGTAGAAGGCCAAGGATGAAGCCGTTGGTACGATAAGCTTGTCGACTGGTTTGTTCCTGAACAGAGTGTTATTTGTTTTTATCTGAACCGAGCACTATTTCTTTCAGAAACGATGAACCAGGCTCTGGCACAGAAGGATCTGGAGCTTGCAGCCGCGCAGAAAACAGCCGCAGAGAAAACTGCACTCATCGACCAGAAGCTGAATACTGCTCTGGATGAAGCTAACAAGGAGGCGACTCGTCTGAAGAGGGACAAGATTGAAGATATTGCCCGCAAGAGGGACGACTTGGAAAACTATCTGGGAGGGCTTGCCAAGAAGCTGTTCATCATGCGTGAAGGTGCCTTCCTTTGCCCGACTTACTTGTTGCTGTCGATTCAACGTATAATCACCGACTCATTGTTGCATTGTGTATGCAGAGTTTTGCCAAAACTTCGAGGAAGAAACTGGGCGAGTTGAAACAAGCTTGGATCCCATTCACTCTCCCGTGAAGGATGAAGCTGCCATGAACGTGCTCCAACTAGAATCTCGCGTAGCTGGCGTTGTTGACTACCTCGCTCGCCTGAAGGTCGCGGTGTCGTGCATCGACACAGCGCTCTGGCCAGGGGTGACACTTCAGAATGACCTCGAGTCTCTCATGACTCGACTCAATGAGATCCCAGGTCGAGTGCAGGAGTGGAAGAAGTCTTCTGCCCGATGTGGTGCCGACGTGGCTCTGTCGCTTGTTCGTGTCCACTGCAAGGAGGCTCGAGAAGAGAGGCTGGCGGCGATCAAGGTTGCCAATACCAAAAAGCACGACTTCCAATCCTTCATGGAAACTTTCATTGTTGTTGCCACTCGGATTGCTGACGGAATTGACCTGGATGAGTTCGTCGAGCCTGCTAGCCCTCCCCCTGCGGAGTGAACAAACTTTACGTCCCACCTTAAATTGGCCTCAGAATGACGAGTGGTTGTGTAATCGTTAAACTCCTTCGGGCTTGATGCTCGAGTACTTTAATCTGTGGACCGGAACCTTAGGATTTATCCGAACTTGGTTTATCTCTGAATATGCTTGTGCTTGTCTTAGAGTGGTACTTATTTCTTCACTCGGAATAATCTTTGAGTGGTGCAGCTTCAAGGTGAAAAGTGACAGTCGACCTGCATTTCGTCGTCTTTGAGGAGAAGGTAGTAATCGTCCTGCACCTCGTCGTCCTTACGGATCGGGATGGAGCGTATGTTATACTTGTGACGGAGCTTCCAGGAGAAGGTAGCAGTCGACCTGCACCTCGACGTCCTTACGGATCGAGACGGAGCGTGTGGTCAAGTCCCCGAGCGAGAAGGTCAGTTCTCACTCGGGATGTGTTTTATACTTAGGCGAGTAGTGGACTGCAGCTAAGCCTCCGAGTGAGAGGGTTGCTCACCACTCGATAGGACTTTACAAAATTAGGCGAAACGGATTCGTGGCTAAGCCCCCGAGTGAGAGGCTGGCTCACCACTCGGTAGGATTTTTGAAACTTAGGCGAGTACTGGACTGCAGCTAAGCCTCTGAGTGAGAGGGTTGCTCACCACTCGGTAGGAAATTTGAAACTTAAGCGAGTACTGGACTGCAGCTAAGCCCCCGAGCGAGAGGGTTGCTCACCACTCGGTAGGATTTTTGAAACTTAGGCGAGTACTGGACTGCAGCTAAGCCCCCGAGTGAGAGGCTGGCTCACCACTCGGTAGGATTTTTGAAACTTAGGCAAGTACGGGACTGCAGCTAAGCCTCCGAGTGAGAGGCTGGCTCACCACTCGGTAGGATTTTACAAACTTAGGCGAAACGGGTTCACGGCTAAGCCTCCGAGTGAGAGGCTGGCTCACCACTCGGTAGGATTTTACAAACTTAGGTGAAACGGATTCGCGGCTAAGCCCCCGAGTGAGAGGGTTGCTCACCACTCGGTAAAATTTTCTGAAACTTGGGCGAAACAGGTTCACAGCTAAGTCACCCACTGGGGGATTTTAGACATACGGCAATCATTTTCAGATAACTGTAAACTCTGTCTTTGATAAAAAACTAAACAGGTTTTTCTTATTCCATCTCAATAGACTGAGTGATTAAGTATAAAAGGGGCGGAGCAGCTCCGCATTCCAAGCGCGTGGCTCGTCTTTCTTGTGCTCGACATTGTAAAGAAGATATGCTCCGTTGTGGAGCACTTTTGTGACGATGAAGGGGCCTTCCCAAGCAGGAGCGAGCTTGTGTGGTTTCTGCTGATCCACTCGAAGAACCAAATCCCCCTCCTGAAAGGCTCGGCCTCTCACGTTTCTGACGTGGAATCGATGCAGGTCTTGCTGATAAATGGTCGAACGGATCAGGGCCATCTCTCTCTCCTCTTCCAGGAGGTCCACTGCGTCTTGCCATGCTTGCTTTGCTTCAGCTTCTGAGAGAAGTTTGACTCGGGGCGCATTGTGAAGCAATTCACTCGGAAGTACAGCTTCAGCTCCGTAGACCAAGAAGAATGGAGTTCAGCTAGTCGACCGATTGGGAGTTGTCCTCAAACCCCAAAGTACTGATGGAAGTTCGTCGGCCCAGGCGCCTGCTGCATGCTTGAGATCACGCATCAGTCAGGGTTTCAGTCCTTTGAGAATCAATCCGTTTGCCCTTTCGGCTTGTCCATTCGACTGGGGATGGGCGACTGAAGCATAGTCGACTCGAGTGCCTTGGGAAGCACAGAAAGATCTGAACTCATCAGAATCGAAGTTTGACCCATTGTCAGTGATGATGCTGTGCAGCACACCATATCTGAATGTCAACTCTCTGATAAAGCTAACAGCAGTGCTGGCTTCAAGATTTTTGATAGGTTTGGCTTCAATCCATTTGGTGAATTTGTCGACTGCCACTAGCACATGAGTGAAGCCACTCCTGCCAGTCCTCAGAGGTCCAACCATATCTAACCCCCAGACAGCAAAAGGCCAGACAAGTGGAATGGTCTTCAGAGCAGATGCAGGCTTGTGGGACATGTTGGAGTAGAACTGGCAACCTTCACACTTGTCAACTATTTTCTTTGCCATTTCATTTGCTCATGGCCAATAAAATCCTACTCGGTATGCTTTGGCCATGATGGTCTGAGAGGACGCATGGTGACCACAGGTCCCCGAGTGGATGTCGTTGAGGATCACTCGACCTTCTTCTGGTGTTATGCACTTCTGGCAGACTCCAGTCACACTTTCTCTGAACAGGTGCCCTCTTATCACAGTAAAGGCTTTGGATCGACGGACGATCTGACGAGCCTCTTCTTCATCCTCTGGGAGTTCCTTCTTAAGAATGTACGCGATGTATGGCACAGTCCAGTCAGGAGTGATGACCAAAACGTCCATGATCAAGTCGACCACGGCTGGGGCTTCGACTTCAGTCGGATCGGTGGCACTCTTTGGTTGGGAGGCTCCTCAGTGAAAGGATCTTCCTGAACTGAAGCTGTATGAATATGTTCCAGAAACACATTGCTGGGAATGGCTTCTCTCTTGGAACCTATCTTTGCCAAATCATCAGTTGCTTGATTTTTCAGTCGGGGTATATGATGGAGCTCTAACCCCTCAAACTTCTTTTCCAACTTTCTCACTGCATTGCACTAACCAGTCATAGCTGGGCTTCTGACATCCCACTCCTTCATCACTTGATTGGCCACCAAATCTGAGTCACCGTAGACCATGAGGCGACGGACGCCGAGTGAAATGGCCATACGCAACCTGTCATGGAATTGTCACGGAAGATGTCCTTAGTGTCAGGACTTAGTCGCGATGCCAACGCATCTATGTGGTAGCTTGAGAGGGGTTGAGCGGAATCGAGAGACGAAACACAAGACAAGGATTTAGACAGCTTCGGGCCCCGGGAAACATCATCCGGTAACAACCCTACATGTTGTTTGAGGCTAGGGCTCATTACGATCATGAGTGAGTCGCCAGGAACCGGCTCTCGGTGTCTAGCCCTAGAGATCGTTTCTTGTTGCTTGTCCCTCTTTGGGGTGCCCTGCCCCTCCTTATATAAGTTAGAGGGGCGGGTTACATGTGGAGTCCTATTAGGATTAGGACTAGTCTATCTTCTCTTACAAGTTAATTACTAGTCCGGGTCTTGCTTCCTCGTAAAGGAAATATTCGTCATCCCTTTCCTTTTAATCCGGCCCATCATAACGTGAGTTGGCCTTCTGGGCTTTAGGCCTTGTTGTCCATCTGACCCGCCCGCCGGGTTACTAATGAGTCGCCAAGATCGGCCAGGTTATCTGTGAATCACCAAGCTCCGAGCGGGTCACCAGTGAGTCGCCAATTCCGGCCGGGTCATACCGCGGGGTATATCCCCGACATTAGCCCCCAGTTTAATTTTGATTTATCCATGTTAAACTGATCCTGTAAAATAAACACAAGAACAAACTTGATAGGTTGTGCTCCGGGTTAAATTTTTGTAAACCGGCACCTGATCATCCTTGAGTCCTTGACATTTTCTCCTGGAATATCCGGGTCAATAGGCCAGCTTCATAACCCATTTGCTGATATTGGCTCTTGTAAATAAAGAATCCATTTGATTCGGCCTTCAATGCTCTGACTTGACAAAAATATTGGTCTTGAAATATTCAACTGATATTCAGCCGGCTTAAAGATGTAGATATTGCCGATGATTGCCAAAATTGCCGGGTTATAAATAACTGATGTCGGGTCATGATTGTTGCAGACACCGGGTTAATCTGGTCTACTCCAAACTGAGAATTAGTCATAAACTGAATATTCCACATATGTAGCCCCCAAGTGCCGGGTTTTCATGCTTGCAGCAACCTGGGACTTGTAATTTCCTTATGCTCATAAAAAACTTCAACCGGTGTAGCCCCCAAGGGCCGGGTCATTATGCAATAATGAGCAGGGACTTTGTAAATATGATCATGTAAACTTGACCAGCAACGTGTAGCCCCCAAGGGCCGGGTCAGTAAGGCATTACCGAGCTGGGACTTTGTATATGATTCATTGATAATAACAGCATATGATGTAATCTCCACCATGGGGCTTGAACCCACGTCCACAAGGTTAAGAGTTTTGTACTCTACCAACTGAGTAGTGGATCTTTCAATATAATAGATTAAGACTTGTGTACCTTGAATTTTCGACAGGAGCAATTGGTAGCCCCCAAGGGCCGGCTCATTACAATGTGATGAGTCGGGTCTTCAATAAGGCCAGTAAAAATGACTTTGCATTAACCCCCAAGTGCCATGGTGCATGCTGGCAGTGACATGGGACTTTGCATATTCGATGTAATCTCAATTTGAATAATATAGCCCCCAAGTGCCGGGTTGTAAGCCTGCAGCGACTCGGGACTATTCCTTTCATTGTAGAATAAATCATATCCATTGATAAAATAATAGCCATTGTGCCAAAGCGACTTTGAAAAGCTCAATCATAATATTAGTTACTGATAACCATAATAAAAATCCAGCCATGTTAGCTATTAAAAATTTGAATAACCCGTTTTGTGAAAATCTTCAAATTCAATATCATAGTGAAAATCCAGCCAAGTTTGGCTATTTGAAGATTCAAATACCTTATCTGTTGATAAGTAAATCCGGAGTTTTAAATACCGGGGCCCCTTGGTCGATGGAGATTTAGTACGCCTCCATTGTAGGCCCCTTGGCCGATGGCGATTAAATCGGGAATTTTTATAACCCGGCGGCTTATAGCCTTTGAGAAAATCCAGAACGGATAATCATTTTGAAGCATCGATTTGAATGATGAGCTTGGACTTAATCATTTATATAAGTCATAGTTCTGCAAATCCTGCACAGAGTTTAAACAACATACGCCCTGGCGACTTAGTGTCAAAAGCCAGGGCGGGTAACTACCCAAATGTAGTCTTATCCTGCACATAAGTAGATCACAAGAACCCTTGGCGGTTTACCGCAGGGCGGGTCATAATATCTTACATATGACCATTGATTTGTAAAAAAAAGGAGTCACAGATAAGCCTGTTATGAATCATAACTTTGAAACATAACTATAATATCATACTTGTGATATTGAATTTGCATTGTCGATTTATATGACCTGCATAATAAGGGTGATAACCCAATCTTTGATACGCGCATGATTCCAATGGCGCAATTCAAAACATACCAGCGGCTTAAAGTCCATAGCCAGGGCCGGTTTAAACATAATCATGTATAAACAATATCATACCTGTGATATTGAATTGCACTGTCGGCTTATGATACCTGTGCAGTAAGTGTGATAACCCAATCCTTAGAAGCCAATGCTTCCACATAGATGATGATTGTCATAAACCGGCGACTTATCATCGAAAATTAAGCCGGGTTAAAATATAAACCACTCATATACACTTTAGATGTGTTCAGAAGAGCTTCAAATAAAATCCCAAAAATTATTTGCAAAAAAGAGACTTCAAAAAATTTGAGGCTTCTGATTCGAATACGATCAGAAAACCTTCCCAAAGGGGTTAAGCTAAGATTCGAATACGATCATATAGCCCCAAGTGGCTTTGGCGTTGCCGATCAAGAGGGTACCGACAGCTATGTTCTCTTTGGTTCGAATACGACCTATGTTTGAACAGGAAGCCCCCAAATGACCTTGAGAGTTGTTTAACGACGTTGATTCGAATACGATCCACGTCGGTTTCCAAGAGGGGTTGAGCTATGATTCGAATACGATCAACAAGCCCCCTAGTGAGCTCGGCAGTGTGCCGATCAAGAGGGTACCGACAGCTATGTTCTCTTTGGTTCGAATACGACCTATGTTTGAACAGGAAGCCCCCTAGTGATCATGAGAATATTTAACGACTCTGATTCGAATACGATCAGGGTCACACCCAAAAGGGTTAAGCTAAATTCGAATACGATCAGCTCCCAATGGTCATTAAAGCAGGATACCTATATTTGAGATGTGCTTTGTAACAGACTCTCTTTGGTCCCTTTAATTTTTCCTGAGAACTCAAACTTTTGCGAGAGATAAATTATTTTTGAACTGGAAAAAACCGGATATTGAGAGTTTCAAAGCTTTATGATAAACAAATTTACCTTGAACCAGATTTGAGAGATTCAAAACTTTGTGGCAGATAAATTTCCCTTGAACCGGATTTTAAACCGGATATTTAAGAGCTTCAAAACTTTTGCGGGAGAGAGATATCTCTTGAACCGGATTTTAAACCGGAATCTTTATTTTGAACTGGCAATTTTCTGACGGCTTTTAAATTTTCATCAATATGGTAGTAGCCTCCGGAACCGGGTTATCATTCCCTCCAATGACTCGGAATTCCCGAGTCATGCCATCGTAGCCCCCGAGTCTCAAGACGACTCGAGGTGTTGGCTTGAGATTCTTCATATTTGACCATAGCAGAAGGTGTATATCATTGGCATTGATAGCACAATGTGACTCCATAGAAGGTTGAGGTGACTGCGGTGGGTTTATAAATGATCCCGTATGAATCGTGTCAGCAACTCGGCCAATGGTTCCTTCCAACTGGCTGTTTGAAGTTTAACCAAACTATAGTGGCGGCGACTTGCGCGCCTGCCCATTGAGCCATCCAGTGCACACGGCGGCTGATAATACATGATAATTTGCCTCCAATTTGTTGGAAGAAAACCGGGCTTCCCAAGTAGTGACTTGCTCATACTCAATAAACAGCTCATGGAGACAGGTGCGGCCCGGTGTGTTGATGTAGACCAGGCCGCGGGAGACGGACGGTAAAGACGACCGCAACATCTGAGGCGGCACAGATAGATGAACCGGTCGTGGCGTTGTAAGCCGGTGTGGACGGGCAAGCTGTCCTCCTTGTTCTAAGCCGGCGTGGTCGCGAGAGACGGCCACGGCGTTGTAAGCCGGTGCAGGAGTCCGTTGAGTAAGGACGACCACCTGTGTCGAATGATGTTGGCACGCCTCCATCTCCGCGGTATAATGCCACTTTGTAATGAATAATTCTCCTGCATATAAAATACAACAGGGCAAAGTAATTTTTCTCGGACGAATTAATATGTACTTGAAAAACACTGTAAATAGCACCTGGTATTTGTCGGAGGTCGATCCAGTTGTGATAACAAAGCGACCATAAAATCAGCCGGTAGGTACAGTCAGCCGCGGCATTGCAAACGATGCAGACAGAAGAATCAATCACAAGCGCAGTAAGCCGTGTGGACAACGAGTCAATCACGAGCACGGTCCCGGCTAATTGATGTAAACCGGACTGCAGGGGACGGCGGCTTGTGCGCGCTTATTGGGTAATTCGCGTGGTCCTGACGAGTTGATGCAGACTGGACCGCGGGAACGGCGGTTTGCACGCATGCCTGATGTTTTGTGAACGACAGATGATATGTACGTGGACACTGATTAGCCTCTATCTGATCTGATGTGGCTTTTGCCTCACGTAGCCTTCTCTTAGCTTTCTTTTTCCTTTCTTTTGACTTCCATCTGTCCGAGTCCAAATCCAAGTTGCAAGCGTCCATTACGAGGTCGACCGAGTCCACCTCTTGTCGGTTTACCCCACGTACGGCCGTGGTAGTGGAAGCGGGCGGCTCGTCAGCGGAGACAGCCATTCACGCCTGCAAAGACGGTCGCGGTAGGAGCGGCTCAAGGGCAGGCGACGAGTGAGGTGCGGTGGCGGCTCGACACAGCAGCCCAAGGCGGCCAGTTGGAATGAAGGCAAGGCCAAAACGGGGCTAGCAGCCCATGTGAATGGGCGCTGTGGGCCGCCGCTTATGGAATCTTTCTCCCTAGCTTTTTCCTTACATGACTAGCATTTGGACTTGGTCAATGTATTGACAGCAGAAAAGTGTATGGGACGTCGGAGCAGCAAAACTTAGTGCTTGCACGCGAATAGAACTCCTATCGGTCTCGGCCTCTTGCAAGCGGTACTTTCCAACCTCGATCTGAGTTCAGATTGTTGTATACTGAAGGAAATAACAACAGCAGCTACGCGCAGATGCTCCGAGTGGTACGCCTAATCAGATTTCAACAGAAGCTGACGGTCTCAGCGATCTGGTGATTTGACGGCTTGTTGGATTGCTGACGGCTCACGCTCAAAACTTTTATTGATCGGATTTCCTCGAATCGGTGGCGGCGTATAGGCGCAACCCTATCTCACGGATTGTAAAATCTTCATCTAAAAAATTTCAAACTCCTCGATCCCTGGAGAGATCCCTCCAAGAACTCATCGCCACCGTGCGCTTGCCCCACGGTGGGCGCCAACTATCGTGGAATTGTCATGGCAGATGTCCTAGGGTGAGGACTTAGTCGTGAGGCCAGCGCATCTATGTAGTAGCTTGAGAGGGGTTGCGCGGAATCGAGAGACGCAGGGCGGATCAACGCACAAGACAAGGGTTTAGACAGCTTCGGGCCCCGGGAAACATCATCCGGTAATAACCCTACATGCTGTTTGAGGCTAGGTCTCATTATGATCATGAGTGAATCGCTGGTAAGCCGGCTCTTTGTGTCTAGCCCTAAAGATTGTTTCTTGTTCCTTGTCCCTCTTTGGGGTGCCCTGCCCCTCCTTATATAAGTTAGAGGGGCGGGTTACATGTGGAGTCCTATTAGGATTAGGACTAGTCTATCTTCTCTTACAAGTTAATTACAAGTCCGGGTCTTGCTTCCTCGTAAAGGAAATATTCGTCATCCCTTTCCTTTTAATCCGGCCCATCATAACGTGAGCCGGCCTTCTGGGCTTTAGGCCTTGTTGTCCATCTGACCCGCCCGCCGGGTTACTAATGAGTCGCCAAGATCGGCCAGGTTATCTGTGAATCGCCAAGCTCCGGGCGGGTTACCAGTGAGTCGCCAATTCCGGCCGGGTCATACCGTGGGGTATATCCCCGACACAACCCGTATAGGAGGGCTTCATATTCAGCTTCATTGTTGGAGGAATCGAAGTGAATCTGGAGAACGTAACTGAGCTTATCTCCTCGAGGGGACACCAATACCACCCTAGCACCGGACCCATTCAGCATCTTGGAGCCATCGAAGAACATGGTCCAATGCTCCGAGTGAACTTGAGTCGGCAATTGCTGCTCGATCCACTCGGCAAGGAAATCAGCGATTGCTTGGGACTTGATAGTTTTCTTTCCTCAAACTTGATATCCAATGGAAGGAGTTCAATCGCCCACTTCGCCACTCGACCAGTTGCATCTCTGTTGTTCAGGATTTCAGATAATGGTGCATCGCTGACGACTGTAATGGAGTGATCAGAGAAATAATGTGCAACCTTCTTCATGGTCATGTAGATTCCATAAACAAGCTTCTGATAATGCGGATATCTCTACTTGGATGGAGTCAACACTTCAGAAAGATAGTATACTGGGCGTTGAACTTTATAAGTTTTTCCTTCTTCCTCCCGCTCGACTGTGAGTATTGTGCTGACAACTTGTCCAGTGGCTGCAATATAAAGCAGTAAAGGCTCTTTGCTGATTGGGGCAGCAAGCACCGGCTAGGTGGAAAGCAGGGCTTTGAGCTCTGCAAACGCTGCGTCAGCTTAATCAGTCCACTCGAACTTGTCAGATTTCTTCATCAGTCGGTAAAGACGTAAGGCCTTTTCAACGAGACGAGAAGTGAATCGAGTCAAGGCGGCCAAACATCCGGTGAGCTTCTGAACGTCATGTACGTGCACAGGGCGTTTCATTCGGAGGATGGTACCAACTTTATCTGGGTTTGCATCGATCCCCCGTTCGGAAACTAGGAAACCGAGTAACTTCCCACCTGGGACTCCGAATGTGCACTTTGACGGATTTAGCTTGATATAATATCTTCTCAGGTTGGCAAAGGCTTCAGCGAGGTCAGCTAACAGGTCGGAACCTTTGCGTGACTTGACCACGATGTCATCCATGTATGCTTCCACATTCCGGTTGATTTGAGTGAGCAGGCACTTCTGAATCATTCTCATAAATGTGGCTCCGGCGTTCTTGAGGCCGAATGGCATGGTGACATAACAGAAGCACCCAAATGGAGTGACAAAAGCTATTTTTATCTCATCGGGCCCATACAGTCGGATCTGATGGTACCCGAAATAGGCGTCTAGAAAAGACAGTCGCTCACACCCCGCAGTTGAGTCGACGATTTGGTCGATGCGGGGGAGAGGAAAATGATCTTTCAGGCAGGCCCGATTGATATGCTTGAATTCAATGCACATGCGAAGCAAGTCGTCCTTCTTGGGGACCATCACAACATTGGCAAGCCACTCGGAGTGGTAAACCTCTCGGATGAACTCAGCTGCCAGGAGCCGAGCCACTTCTTCACCGATTGCTTTTCTCTTCTGCACGGCGGACCGTCGAAGATGTTCTTTGACTGGCTTTGCCTTCGGGTCGACTCGCAAAGGTGCTCAGCCAGTCCCCTGGGTACACCCGGCATGTCAGAAGGTTTCCATGCAAAGATGTCCCAGTTCTCACGGAGGAACTGGACGAGCGCTTCTTCCTATTTGCTGTCGAGCGTCGTTGAGATTTGAGTCGGAGCAGCACTGGGATCTGTCGGGTGAATATGAATCGGCTTCGTTTCACCGGACGACTGAAATGCAGAGTCTGTAGCAGGCTTCTTGGCTCGCAGCAAATCACTCGGATCTGCATTTTTCTGATACTCTTGCAATTCAACTACTGCCATTTGTGCATCAGCAATTTGGGAACCCTTCTGAAAGCATTCCTCTGCCTTCTGTCGATTGCCAGTGATAGTGATTACTCCTCTGGGGCTGGGCATCTTCAATTTGAGGTACACGTAACATGGTTGAGCCATAAAACGTGCGTAAGTAGGTCTGCCCAGAATAGCATGATAAGCACTCTGGAAATCCACAACTTCAAATGTCAACTTCTCTTTGCGGTAATTCTTTGAATCACCGAAAACCACGTCAAGGGCGATCTGACCGAGTGACTGAGCCTTCTTGCTAGGTATCACACCATGGAAACTCATATTGCTTTCGCTAAGCTTGGACATCGGAATGCCCATCCCTTTTAAGGTTTCAGCATAAAGGATATTCAGGCCACTGCCACCATCCATTAGCACTTTGGTCAGTCGAGTGCCTTCTACCACAGGGTCGACCACCAACGCTTGCCTCCCAGGGGTGGCTATACGTGTTGGGTGATCAGACTGGTCGAATGTAATGGCAGTCTGAGACCACTTCAAATAACTGGGTGTTGCCGGAGCAACCATATTCACTTCTCTGTTGATAACTTTCAACCGACTTTTGCTCTCAACATCAGCAAAAATCATCAGAGTGGAGTTGATGTTAGGAAAACCATCATCATCTTCTTCCTTGTCCTCACTCTTGTCTGACCCTTTCTCCTTGTCACCGGGCTGTTTCTCTCGGAACTGCTGGATTAGGAGTCGACACTGTCGAGTGGTGTGTTTGGGGTAAATGAAATTACCCTCTTCATCTTTCTAGGTATGAATGTGACACGGTAAATCCAACACATCATTTCCGGCTTGATCTTTTACTTTCTTGGGGGTCCAGGGCCCTTTGGGGTTCCCCTTGAACTTTCCTTGAACCACAGCTAGAGCTTCACCAGGGGCAGCTGGTTCGGCTTTACGCTTCTGCCTCCGATTGGAGGTATCACCGGCATGTTGGCCGACTGGTTTAGCCTTCCCACTACGGAGTCGATCCTCTTCTTCTCCGTTAGCATACCGAGTGGCTATTTCCATCATCCGAGCCAGGGACATGTCCCCTGTCCGACCGAATTTCAGGACTAGCTCCCGATACTTTACGCCTTCCTTGAAGGCACAAACTGCTTGATGTTCAGACACATTTTCCACTGTATGATGCAAGGTAGTCCATCTCTAAATGAAATCTCTCAGAGTTTCACTCGGCTTTTGTACGCAATGCTGTAATTCTGTCAACCCTGCTGGTCATTTGCAAGTTCCTTCAAAGGTTCTAACAAACACTTGGGCGAGCTCCTCCCAGCTGTATATACTGCCAGGTGCCAACTGATTCAGCCATGCTTTGGCCGAGCCCTCTAACATCAAAGGAAGATGCTTCATAGCCACCTTATCATTGCCGCCACCGATCTGCACCGCCACTCGGTAATCCTCAAGCCAAGTATCAGGCTTGGACTCACCAGTGAACTTGTTGACTCTAGTCGCCAACCTGAAGTTGGGAGGAATCACCGCGGCTCTGATGGCTCTGCTGAAACACTCAGGACCTGAAACATGAACCCTGCTGTCAGTCGGCTGGTTTTGATCACGGCCTTCTCTGTGTGCCCTGTTTCTGTCGACCAGACCTTGAACAAGAATCGATCTTGCATCAAATCCTGGTTCTCTGGGGTCGACTGGACCTCTGCGCTCACTGCTGTGTTGGCGTCTGTCATCATACTGCTGAGGCATATACGATCCGCTCCTCGGAGGAGGTGTGGGCACTCGACGACGGTCATCATGACCGAGTTGGGGATCATACTGCTCGTAGTATCTGTACCGATCTTGTCGGGGCTCACGTCCCTCATGCCTCGGGGGGCGATCTTGGGCTGTGTGCCGATTGAACTGTATCTGCCATCACTGACCTGCTGTGAATCCTATTCCGCGACTGAGATACTGCTGTATTCTGATCTCCTGCTGCCCGGAGCAAGGCTCGAATCTGCATCAAACCTCGGCCTGCTTCCGACTGGGAGGGCTGAATTGATTCTGCTATACGGGCCGTAGCAGCGAGATTTTCAATCGGAGTGCGGTATACCTGTGGTGGAGGTGGAAAAAGTTGTCGACGACTGGAATCAGGGATCCGCTGCCGAGCGCGCTCGTCGAGAGCCCGCTGGAGGTTATCCAGTCGAGTGCATTCAGCCAAGTTGGCCAAGCACGCCTCCTCCAAGGCCCGAGCCTCGGGGGTCTCCCCAACGATGGGAGTGTGAAGTGCATCCACATTGCAGCGGCGAAGCTCTTCCCTCCGCTGCGAAGAAAGTGGCTCAGGGCGGTACTCTTCGAAAGCACGCGACGAATCGCCATTGCCATCACTGCTATCATGGCGGGGGAAGCTAGGAGGACTGCATGGTCCGTTGACCATCAAGACTTCCGCCGCGGGATCACTACTGTCGCACTCGGATGCGGTCTCTATGGAGCCAGTCGAACAGGCCGTAGAGAGTTTCGTCGGGCTCGATTGCCGCGACTTGTGGGGTGGCAGACAGATGGGCTGCCGCATGTCTCACCCACCGCTGAAGCCGCGACCGACCGGATCACTTGCGGCGACGCGCAGCGGGGCGTGAGGACACCACGGGAGCCGACCGGTACTGGGTCGACGGCTGCCGGAGGAGGACGCCGCGGACGCACACGCGAAAGTGCGTTGCCCCGCGGACGGGGAGCGCCTCGACGTCGAGTGGAGCTTCCTGGAGCCAGGCGGAGTCGTCGGCGATGAAGATGAGCACGCCGAGACGGATCTCGCGGCCCTCAGCCAAACCTCCGCTAGAAACCATGATGATGGGAATCGGAAAAATCGCAACTTCACCAGAAAGTCGCTAAGACACCTGCCCCATGGTGGGCACCAACTTTCGTGGTTCTAAGGCTGACAGTAGAATGGGGGTAGGTATGAGAAGGCAAGATCCTCGCTATGGCGAAGTTGTACACGCAAGTTTTACGAGTTCAGGCCCTTCACGGAGGAAGTAATAGCCCTACGTCTCGGTGCCCGTAGGCGGTCGACTGGATTATGAGCGTGTGTTACAGGGGGTGCGAACCCTTGTTCCAGAGGAGGGGAGTGGCTTATATAGAGTGCGCCAGGACCCCAGCTCCCCTCCGTTAGAGGGGTTCAATGTACATAAAGATGGGGCGTTACTGGTAACGCCGGCCATAAGTGCTATAAATGACATTTAAGGCTACAGAGTGAACGCCCGACCATTGATGTGCGGAGTGACTTTAGATCTTCTGTCTGTCGAGTGGTTTCTGCTACAGTCGAGTGACATTGAATCTTCCGAGTGGAATGCTTCTGGTCGAGTGGATGATGCTATCCTTTAAATGCTTCTGACTTTAGGGTGATGTCCTAGGGGAGGGTGTCCAGGGCAGGCCTATGACCCTACCCTAGGTACATAGCTTCATCAGCGGCAACTGGCTCCGTCGGGCGAGGGGAGGGAGGTGGATCAGCGAGCTGCATAGCTCCTATCCGGTGGGCTCGGCGGGCCACCCAGCCAGCTTGGATGCGGGATAACTACTCTTTGTAAGCCATTGTAAGAGTGGACAAAATGGTGAAGGAGGAGATAGGGGAGCGGTGGAGGGGTGCGATTCTTGGCCGACGTTTGGCCTCGTTTAAATAGGAGATTAAATAGACAGCGGACGGGAGGAGCTCGGCCGGCGTTGCGTTCAATGTCGGGCCGGCCATGAACGGACGTGTGTCCAGAGTGGGTTTCTCGGCTTCCACACGGGTTTCATGGAGGCGTTTGAATGCGGCAAGGAGGCGTGTTCAGCCGGGCGTGCATCAAGTGGCGCCCTCGACTCTGACGTAGGACACCGCGTTGTTCTTCCACTAACGTGTGGGCTCTTTGGGTACATGGCCTGAATGTCAGTGACCCAACGCAGGCAGCGCACGGCAGAGGAACTTTTGGTGGGCCAGGGCGGGCAGAAGCGGGCATTTCATAAACCGATGATTGTTCATTGAGTGTGACGTCATCTATTTCATCTAGATAAGCCTACTATATAATGTAAGAGAATTTTAAAATTTTCATATATACGTTGATAGCCCGTTCGATACATTGTGATTCATAAAGACCGCTGCAAACATCAATGGTCTGTTTATCACAGACAAGATTGATTAAACCTTGTAAAAAAGATAAGATTAATTAATACCCGTAACCATCCATGTCCTTAACAAAGGGTGCATGCACGTATAGGTTGAGCGTGTGTCTTGCGTCGTGTGCGGTGTGCATGCAGGCGTGCGAGTGTTGCGTGTGTGCATGTGTTCGTTTCAGTGTTGCATGCATGTGTGCGTACGTGCGTGTGTTCGTGAGTGCATGCATGTGTTCGTCATGTGTACGTGTCAGTGTTGCACGCCTGCATGCGTGCGTGTGTTCGTGCGAGTGTTGCGTGCGTGCATGTGTACGTGCGGGGTGAGGCTACACGTCAGTCGACTGACTTTTTCATCTCTGGTCAGTAGATTTTCCATCCGTTGGATATGAAATCAAGGGCCTGCAGTTTATCTTCAACCTCCACCCCCTGAGCCGCCAGCCACCGCCGGCCGAACCGCCGCCCGCCGCCGCATGCCACCAGCCCGCGCGGCAATGCCGCCCCGCCCGCCCTGAAACCACACCTCACCGCCGGTCCGCCGCCACCCCGGCCATCCCTCTAGCCCCCCCCCCCCCCCCGCGCCGAGCTTTTTCTCCGGCGATCCCCACGCCACCGCCCAATCACCACGCCCCCCACCGTCGGCGACTGCCAACCAGAGGTCTCACGACTTCGAATCCCCACCGACCACTAATTTATTACCATTTCTGTCCTTCATATACGCGCTGACGGGTGGGCCCTATGGTAATGTGCACTCCTGAATGTGGACCGTTTGACTGGTCAATTGATCGTGTCATCAACAAATTACGGAGCTGTATGGTGAGTCAGTGACCGTATGATCACCCTAAAATGTATTTTATTAACACAGTACAGACTCAAACTACCATTTCTTTCTTTCATATACGCGCTGATAGGTGGGCCCCACGATTACGCGCCCCGATGGTGCAACACTAGTTGCGCAACGTGGAACGTTTGACTGGTCAATTGATTGTGTCATCAACAAAATACGGAGTTGTACGGGTGAGCCAGTGACCGTATAATCATGACATGTATTTTTTTAACACGGTACAGACGCAAGCGCTCATATATACGCGCAAGCACTCACCGCTATAAGCGCACACACGCAGACCCTACCCCTATGAGCACCTTCGAGAGAGTGAGCCAGCATATGATCTTGAGATTTTACGAAGTCACCATAGGTGCCTCGTAGTCGAGTGGAACGTCTCCTCCCACTGAACGCATATCGCCAGAAAAATACTGAAATTAACCCAGGATAAATGCGAGCACCAGGACTTTAACCCTGGTGGGCTCAAGAAACCACTGTCCTCCTAACCATCCAACCACAGGTTGGTTAGCACCACAAAATGTATATGCTGACCGTGATGAGCTTATTCTGAAGTCAAGTGACCATATCGTGCTTTCGCTTCAAATACAATGACCATAAGTGTCGTCAACAAAATACGGAGCACACATCAAATACAATGTCTGTCAGTGTCATCAACAAAATACGGAGACGTATCATGAGCTAGATATCGTATGATCACCACGAGAATATATACGGTGACCATAATGAGCATATTCTGAAGTCCACCGACCGTATAGTGCTTTCGCTTGAAATACAGTGACCGTCACGCGTGAATGTGTCATGGGCATGCATACTTTTAGAGGGCCGAGAGATAGTTTGTGTGCGTACGTGAAAGTGGTGTAGAAAGAGGGGGTGTCCGGTGGAGACAAGGAGAGATATGCCCTTCGTTTCTCTTTCACGTGACTAATATTTTAGGAGAAAATATAAACATTCACAATGCAGAACAAATATTTTTGGATGCACCATGCAATTAACTTTCATGTATAACATTGTACTATTGTATATGCTTATTTCCTTAGTGGCTGATTGCACGTGTGGTGTGGTGGGCACATCATTTCTAGTTGGGGTGGGCACATCATTTCTAGTTGTGGTGGGTCAACATGAGGACTCATGGGTCGGTTCCATCCTGCGCCACATAGGTTGGACCGAGACGCATTATACGAAGACCCATGTGGAGGACTCGGCGTACAACACGAAGCTACCAGAGTCGTGGAGGACTCTATCCCCACTGGTGATAAGCCGATAGAAGCCTGGGGTCTAGTTCGTCGATAGTATACACACACGCACAATGCCTGGTATTCACGTGTACTTTGTAGACACCCCTATCACTAATATACAGTACCAGGAGTAGGCTTTTTCCTCAACTGCAAGGGTCCGAACTTGGGTAAAACCTTGCCTCGTATTACCATCTAGCCTAACAGTCAGGGATATCCTACCGAATGATCTGATGGAATCATATCTACCAACTACTAAGAGAGAGGTGTGTCTGTGGTGGGGGGATGTGTGCGAGAGAGGCCTAAAGATAATGTGTGTGCGGGAGACACGTAGGCACATATATGTGCGTATAGAGGGCTAGTAGAGACCGTGCGTGTGTATATATGCATGTGAGAGAAATAGTGTTTTCCAACTGAGATTAGTGAAAAGAGTGGTACATAGTAGTCAGAAAGAGAGAGAGAGATACAGAGAGAGTGTGTGCGTGAGACACCCCGACACCCCGGGAGAGATTGTGAGCATGTGTGAAAGAGAAATGCCGATGCATATAAAGTGTGTGCACTTATGCGTTAGATAGAGAGATATATAGCACGTTTGTGAGAACGGGCCGAGGCATAGTGCATCTACGTGTAAAAGGCGGTTCTACGCATTAAATTAAAATATAAATGGCATTATTATTTTTGGATGAGATCATGAATTTTGCAATTTGCGTATGAACGAAAATTGGTCTATCAGACACCCATACTCTATTGAATTCTAACATGTGCATGTGTTTATTTCATATTATCGATCCATAGACTGAGAGCGGTTTCAAATACAGGCAATGCATTGCTTTTGCAATTCATATATAAACATTAATTAGTGCACTCCATGTTGTTAGTTTGAAGCACTTTATACATTTGTCACTTACATGGATACATTCCAAATTGCTAGCTACGAAATAGAATACATGTTGAATTCAACATAAAGGGGGTTTCGAAGATTCGAATTTATAGGAAGTGCATTCATCTATTTGAACCCGAGATAATGGCATTTGTAAATCAAATGTAAAAGGGGCATCAATCTTTGTTGTGCATTTGAACATGCTATATATTCATACGCATGTCTAACTATTTTTTTGCAACCAAGGAGATTATATCTGGAACCATGCATGAACTGAGGTAAGCTGCATATTTTTTAATATATACTCGTGTACAATGTATATTCAAATGTACCCCATCCATTCGAAAATAATCGTAGTTTTAGGATTTTCAAGAGTAAAGATTTGTGAAGTTTGACAAATCCTGAAAGTTCAATTCAAGAGAACCAAAAACGTTAATGCTTCTGCTCCCAAATATTGAACGAAGCGCCAAATAAGCCTCTGGTCACCCGAAACTGCGCGAGACTAATGTTTGGTGGTAGGAAATTACTGTCCTGACTCTGGCACGTGTAGCCTATCGGCCCGATGTCCAAAGGTCTAAACCGGGGTAGGTTTGTAACTTCACCAAGATGCCAGTCTCAACCGCCTCCTAGAAGCATTCATACGCCGTGGGCGCCTAAACACCCATGCGCTCGGTCAAAATCTATCCCGCCCACCATTTGGGACACCTGAGATTACTGTCTTACCCCCAACCCGCAATATGTCCGAAATTTTAGATGGGGGCAAAGTTTTTAACTTTCCCCAAATTTCAAACAAGCGCGTCCCAAACCAAAACATTGTTCACCCTTAGTTCCCCCCTCCCTCCGTTTCCCCATTCATACTCCGTGGGCGCCAAAACGCCCTCTCCACCAGCCGCGAAACCCCAGCCTCCTCCGTCCTCCACCCCATCGCACCCAATCCACCGTCGCCCTCCTCCATCACGCCGGAGCCGGTACCCCGACGTCGTCGTCCAACACAACCGCAACCGCAATGCCCTCAAGGACTTAGCAGCTGAAGCCGAGGTAGAGCTGCCTCCACGACGCCCACACCTATGTGCACCGTACCAGAACCACTTCGACCACGCCGTCCTGCGCCTCACCGCTGCCGCTCCACTGTCGCAACCGTCCACCGCACCGGAGCTGTTTGCCCGGCCCGCCGCCGACAGACGGCCACCGCACCACACTCAACAACTTGGTCATGGGTTCATCCAAGGCTCCACCGTCCTCCACAACTTCTCGTTTCCAGCGAACCACAACAAGATCGTTGGAAAAACAGAAGGAGGACACAGCACTGCCAGTAGAAAGAGGTACTCCTCTTCCCTCATTCATGCAAATCTTACGTCTCTGCTCACACTGTATTCATCCCACGAAAGAAACTAGTTGAGCGCTTCGTACTGCATCTTCTTCGTGATACTAAATTGTAACACCCCAAGATTTTGACCTTGTTTTATTAATTAAAATTTTGCCAGGAAATTAATTTTTTATTTTCTGGATTTATCTTTTGATTTCAGAACCCCTCTTCTCTTTAATATTGTGGGTTTTTACCACAAGTGGGAACTTTCCAAAAATATTATTGGACTTGTATACTCTCTCAATAAAGCAATTCTTTATCAATGGATTTATTTGCATAATTGTTTTTCCTGAGCTTTATTCTTTTAAAATGATTTTTCATAAATTTGGAGCCTCTTGTGCACCGCAACCATTTGATAAATACATTTAAGATTTTCACCAAAATTTGGGGATGTCATGTGATGTTTCCACATCACTTTTATGCAAAAATATCTTTTGGTCATTGGAGATTTTGAGCTCTACACCAAATTTTCAAATCTGGTCCAGTAGGTATTTTTGCACTACAACCTATTTAAATATTTCTTTAAAAATTCCTTCAGGTGTTTGGAGATGTCAGTAAATGCATATAATTCAACTTCATGCAAAAACCCATGAGTGTTCTTTGAAAAATTTGAGCAAATCATCCTCTTTTCCTCTTTGGTCTAGTTTGGCTTTTTCTACTGCAACCCTAATTTATTTTGCTCTAGTGCCCATGAGCTTTTTCCTGCTTGTAGCCCTCCCTACAAAACCCTTAAGTCCAGGAGAGTGGACCCGTTGGAGTATTTTTGGTTCATGCAATTACAGCCTTTAGTTTCTGTCCAGGATTGGTTTTCTCAAAAACTTGCACTAACTAGTTTCTAGTTTTGCCAAACTAACCTTGCCACCATCACCTACATCTAAAGAGACACTGGTCTGGAGTTTTTGGCCACTCCAAGAGTTGCCTAGATGCACTTAGCATTCTGTCGAACACCTTGAGTGCATGGACAGATTTGGCATGATTATTAGTTTGCATTGTGAACTTGATCCCCTGACCTAGCAAGCTTGTCCACTGATCTCCTTGCAAACCCTAGCCTACACCTGGTAATCCCCAGCCCCACCCAAGCCTCCTGGCATGCCTTGGCATTTTGCCGAACACCTCGCGTGCGTGCGCTGGGCGCGCCCAGAGCGCACGTTTTGCACGCGCGCGCACCGAGTCGCCGCGTTCCACTGTTGTCGCCCCGCGCTCGTTCTGGCCCTTCCCCACCCGCAGCCAACGCGCCCCGACTCCTCCCTCGCCGCAGAGCCACCCTGGCCCCCTCCTGGCGCCCTACAGCGCCACCGACGCAAGCCGCCACCGCCGCTCCGACAGCTCCCGCCGTGGACGGCGCCGCCCGAGCCACAGCCGCGCGCCAGCTCGCCCTGAACAGCTCGAGCTCATCCCCTCGCCCTGCCAGACCCCGCCAGCCATCGCCACGATGCCCTGCAGCTACAGAACGGCAGTTCGCAGGCATCCTTATCCACGGCCGCCTCGGAACTGGCCCCAACCGCCTATAAAAGGGACCCCGAGCTCGACCAGGCACCCAGGCGACCTCAAGCCACTCCACCAAAGCTCCCACGGCCAGCCAGCAACGGCGGGAGGCCTTCTTTCCCATCTCCGGCAGGTTCGGCCGCCGCCACGCTCCGGCCCCGCTCGTCGCAACCAGAGCCGCACCCGTCCAACCAGTGCCACCATCCCCTTCCCCTCGGTCTCGCGGAGCCACCCAACACCTCAAACTCGCTCGGGGACCACTGTAGCGCGAAGTCCCAATTCTCCCGAAGCCGCCATCCGCCGCGGAGCTCGCCGCCGGCGACTCCCTCCGTCCCCGCCACCCTCTCGACCACCGGGAGGACCACCCTGGAACCACGGATCCATCCCTGCCCTCCGGAGCCCGCGAAGAGCCGCCAATCACCGGCATCGATCGCCGGAGTCCCGCCTCCGCTCGGGCAGAGGAAGAGGAGGGAGAGGCGACTGGTCAAACCTGACCAGTGGGCCCAAGGGACCCACTGTCAGTGACCCACGAGTCGACCCACGCTGGCTTAAGTGGAAACGCATTCCACCGAGTATGCCTTCGCTAGCGGAAAGCGTAAGCCCCCGAACCGTTTTCTTTTTCTGACTTTTATTAAAACAGAACTTTGACTAAACTTTGACTGGCTATAACTTTTTAAATATAAGTCCAAATGACTTGATTCTTTTTCTGTTGTTTCTCAAATTCCGTCTAGTTTATTTTAGTATTTATTTGAAAATTTTCCAAACAACTTTTTTGTACTGTTTTAAAACTATGTGTTAATTTGAATATTTTCAAAAAAAGGAATTTTGAGGGGAGATTATAACTTCCAAAAGTTTTGGAGTGCACCTCACCCCTCCACACCTTGAAGGCAAGCATTCTTGAACTCAGATATGATACAAGTTGGGTGCTATTTTGCTAGAATATTTTAGAACTCCATCATTTATGCTAATGTGGAGTGGTGTTATTTTATGTGGAATCATACTCATGCATATTAGCACACGGTGAAAAAAAATCTGTTAGGTATGTAACATTGGTGACAGTAGCTACTTCTCATGCCACATGTGCCTGATGTTAGTTCGGAGGGAGTCCGAAAGGAGGTTATGTTCCGGAGAACACAACCCCGTGACTGACGTCTCGTTGTGGCGAGAATGTGCAGTAAGGCATGATGGGGCATGAGGGGTGGTGACCCTGTCGGGAAACTATGAAGGAAATTGCTATGGTAACCATGCAGGGAATACTTAAACCTCCTGAGTCGGCTGTAGATCGAGTCTTGTTCCGGTAACCTCCCATACTTGTTTCGTACTACCACTTGTCCCTGCCATAGGTAGGGTACGGTTCAGTAAGTTGTCAACCCCTGTCTTGTACACACAAAATAGAGGGGCCGTGATGAGGGTTCCATGGCCATGGATTAAAGCCAGTCATCCGGTCAGGGGGCATGGGTGTTTCCGGTTGTAGCCGAGGGGAGTGGCTTCCCTAGTTTGCGCGCATTATAAATTTTGTGATCCCATGCTAATCGAGGTTGTAGCCTCCCCAGTTAGAGTTTTGCTTGACAGGTGTCGTGGGTGATTCCAGACACCGGTAAGTTAAGCTGGTGTGTGCAGGTCAGGCGTGTTTTCAATTAAAGGACCGTAGACGGAATTAGTCCCGATGGACTAAAGAAATCCGTTACTCGTGGGAAAAGAGTACACCCTCTGCAGAGATTATACATCTATTCGAATAGATGTGTCCATGGTTAAGGACTACAGTCTGGGATGGGTCAAGTGTCGGTCTTAGTGTCGGTCTTCGGAGGAGAAAAACCGTTAAACCAGAACTTGGATCATGACTTGTGACTTGTGATGGTTATGATTATTATTACTATGGACTAACCCATTATATTATTTGAATTATTGAATATCCCTGGGACGGTTCTACCTCCTGGATATTCACTGTGATCATTCTCTTATAAGCCCTTTATGTGGTGTCGCACAGACGCCCGACTGTGGCATGCTTATTATTTAAATTATTTATAAGCCCTTTATGTGGTGTCGCTCAGACGCCCGACTGTGGCATGCTTGTTATTTAAATTATTTATAAGCCCTTTATGTGGTGTCGCTCCGACGCCCGACTGTGGCATGCTTGTTATTTAAATTATTTATAAGCCCTTTATGTGGTGTCGCATAGACGCCCGACTGTGGCATGCTTGTTATTTCTTTTATTTATAAGCCCTTTTTGTGGTGTCACTCAGACGCCCGACTGAAGCATGATTTATCTTATTACCCATTCAAGGTGTCGCTTCAGACACCCGATCGGTGCATTTTTAATTTCCTGCTTACGTGCATCGTGAGTTTTATTTTGGGACTGACTAAGTGATCGTGGATTATTTAGTGCATGATTATCACCTGCTATGTTATACCTGTTTTCATGATGTTTGCGAGTACATTCAAAAGTACTCACTGGCTTGTCCCTGGCTATTGTCTTGGCCAGATTTCTTGCGTGGAGAGGAGCGTTGCGACGACAGCCCCGGAACCTACGCAATGGAGATAGCAGCCTCGCGAAGATAGGAGCTATCCTGGTCAGCTGTTCCTGTGGGAAATGGAGTCCCATAGACGCAGATGAACCACAAACCGCTTCCGCCATCAACCACTAGAAACCAATTGTTGTACTCATAGGCCACAATGGTCTTGTACTACATATTTTGTACTTTGCTTGGAATTTCTGTATCAAGTTGGTGCCTCATCAGCTAACAGTAATCCTGGGGCTGGTGAGTACAAGGGCCATTTTTTGGGAAATTAATATCCCGAAAACCGGTCCTGACAAACTTGGCATCAGAGCCAGGCTGACCATTGGCTAATCCTATCTTAGCCAGGTCAAAAAACCTAGGTTAACCAACCCACCAAACCATAACCCAACCCCGGCCAAGCTTCTCGTGTAAGATAGCCACACAGTGACCCCGACGCTTTTGACAGTCGGTGCCCAACCTATCAGTCTAGCATGTCAATCACGCGCCAGTGACCGACACCTAAAATGTCTCATTCGCAAGCGTGCGAAGGAAGACTCCGTCCCCTTTTTCTATAAAAAGGGCACGCTAGCCTCAACCCAGCACAGCCCAGCCTCTACCCCAAACCAAGCTACAATGCCTGGACCCATTGTTCACAATGAGACCACAGCAACCAACCTTGGAGGTTTTGTGACCGTGCTCGCAAACCTCACCCGCCGTGCCTATGCATTAGAAGAGCCTCCAGAATATGTTGTGTACCAAGGACCCATGAGCGGTGAGAGCCGTCAGTTCTGGGCCACTGTGCACATCTATGGTAGGGGTCTATCACCAGAACGCCCCTACAGGTTCATTGGAAGGACAACTTCCTTTGAGCCACAAGCCATCCAGCTAGCTGCTAGAGAAGCTATAGTTCAACTCCGACACTTGTCGCCCAGAGTTAATTGTCGCTCATTCTACTACTACCCCAGCCGTGACGGGTATGGTAGGCCGCCCCAGGTTGCCAACGGAGATCACGAGACGGATCCTGCATTGTTGCATCTTGTGCGCTATGTAAGTGCACTAGAGGAACTGTTCGATCAAATCACCCTTGATCTGATCGCAGCTCGTGGAGAACTGGTTTGCCGAGCCCCGGCAAGAAGAGAAGATGAGCCCGAAGCCGACAACCCAGTCGTGCTATTTGGACAGCCGATCGAGTCCTTGAGGTCTGCCCCAGCCATCGACCAAAATGATTTGGTGTCCCCAGAAGCACTTCGTCGCCTTTTGGGAACACACTCCAACGGGATTGTGGCCAACAATCCCCGGATGGTTATCATCGCTACCCCGACCTTGCAGCCCCTCAACCTCATCCAGCTAATCCCGACGGTGAAACCCGTGGAGAAGCCTCGACGTCCACAAGGCAAGCCCGCTTAGATATTAACGAAGTAGACTAAGTCACTCGAGTAGTACCGAGCCTTGGTATTTCTACGCCTTGTAATTGTGTGATCCTGTATCACCATAATTGAATGCTGGCTGCTTGTGCGCCCCTATTTTTGAATAGTAGCCTTGCATAAGTACGTCATCATACAGTTGCATTTTTAAATTCCGGGCGCAGCTACCAAAACCACCCCGACGGCGCCCACAGTAATGCGTCACTTTTGTGGGATATGTGTATCTGTAGCATTGACCCCGACCCCATAGAACAGAACCGACAAACTAGTTACCCTTCACCACGGTAAATAACCCAGCCCCAATGCTATATAAAAGGCCACCCCGTGACCTTGCCAAGCACCCCTCACCTTGTGCACAACACTCACAGCCATTTCTTGCCATGCCGATCCCCAGTATTTATCTGAGAACTCCAGATGCCACCCCAGGTAGTTTTGTCAAAATATTGTGGGACTTTACCTGCAGTACCATGAGTGCTATCCATCCACCCCAGTACGAGTTGCTCAAATCGAGGATCACCCCATCCACCTCGAAGTATTGGGCAGTGGTGCACATCCCTCCCACAAACCCAAACCAAGACCCAACGGAAGTCTCCTTTGTGGGGAAATCTATGCCAACTCCGCAAATGGCCATAGAAGCTGCTGTGTACGAAACGCTTGCTCGTCTTCGATTCGCGGTACCCTATGCCAGCGAACGAGGATATTATTATTTCCCGAGCCGTGCGGCACCCGGAGAAGTAGCATCTTTTCCCGGTGAACGAATTGAGAGAGACCCGGTACTGGCCAACCTTGCCCAGTATGTTATCGCTCAAGAACGTTTGACTCAGCGGGAAATGGACTATCTCCAGAGCCTCGTTGATTTAAATCCTCAGATCGCTATTGGCAGACCAATGAGACCCGACCAGGAGAGACGCATTCATCGGCTTGTCAACCCGCTTCCCCCGATAGAAGAGGAGTGTGCCCCAGTACCAGAGACGTTTTCTCAGGACCCTGTCCATTTACCGTTTTTATTGTAGACGTCACCGCTATGTTTATTATCCTAGTATTTATTTGTGTGTTGTAACTTGTGCGTGGTATCCAAAATTTGTGCGACGGATCAAATATTTGGTTTCAATTATGTGAGTAGTTTTACTGCTGTTAATTTTGATTTAACTAATTTTCACTCATGATAAATTTTGAAGTGAGATTTCTTTCCCTGAGTTGCTGCAGCATATACCTCTTCACGACATAGATTTTATTCACGCAGCACCATTACAGCAGACTCACAACCACAGCCACTCGGCCTCGTGCGCTAATTACAAATCCTCGTACACATTTTGCACCTAACTGTTCACACCCGAGCACACCACAGTCTCAGTAGGAGAGATTTGTGAGTAATTATTCGGGTGCAAGTGGCCTCCAGCACACTGACAGCAGTTGGCACTCGATGCCGTACCTAATCCTCGTGATCACCGCCACCGCGAAGAGCTAACACTCGAGCGGCAACATCACGACGATCATCACGGATCATCGTGCACAGGAGCACGGAGAACCCCAGCAACGTCGCCAAACCTCCGCACATCAGGACCACGTACCAGTCCGGCATCACCTCCGCCATTAGAGCCTCGTCTCGAGCTCCTGCAAACAGAAAGGGAGGAGAATGAAGGAGAGGGAGAAGCGAGGCCAGGTGTGAGTAAGAAGAAGGAGCACCGCGATCATTTTATAGCTCGAGATCGGTGTACGGTGGGCGAAGTCCACCAGCACCGCTTGTCGCTCGATCGCCGGTGTTCGGAGGCGAATCCGCGAGTAGTGCCGACAGTGCACTGGCCCGCGAGGTGAGTGCACGCTGCACCGGCAGCTAGCACGCCGCGCACTACCGCAGTACGGCCTAGATGCCCTACGCGCTAGACGTCGCCGATGGAGAAAGCGCGGGAAAGCACGCGAGAGAGAGGAAGAAGAGAGAGCCCGAGGTAGAAGAAGAGGCCGACAGCGGGCCCCGGGTCCACCTGTCAGCCAGAGAGAGCACTGTGCTCTCGGGTATGACCAGCGTATTTTAGAAATTTAGAATTTATTCTAAATTTACTGTATCCAACGTAGAAATATCTCAACCATGGATTTTTCCACACAGCGCCAGTATACCACACTGTAGTTTTACACCACTTATTGCTCACTCAGTGTAGCCACATTTTATTGCATAAGTAGGATGATTTTTTTTGGTAAGAGCGATGTTTGTTCAAAACAGCTTTTAACAAATCTTGAGGACGAGATTTTTCTTAAGGGGGGTAGTGTTGTAACACCCCAAGATTTTGACCTTGTTTTATTAATTAAAATTTTGCCAGGAAATTAATTTTTTATTTTCTGGATTTATCTTTTGATTTCAGAACCCCTCTTCTCTTTAATATTGTGGGTTTTTACCTCAGGTGGGAACTTTCCAAAAATATTATTGGACTTGTATACTCTCTCAATAAAACAATTCTTTATCAATGGATTTATTTGCATAATTGTTTTTCCTGAGCTTTATTCTTTTAAAATTATTTTTCATAAATTTGGAGCCTCTTGTGCACCGCAACCATTTGATAAATACATTTAAGATTTTCACCAAAATTTGGGGATGTCATGTGATGTTTCCACATCACTTTTATGCAAAAATATCTTTTGGTCATTGGAGATTTTGAGCTCTACACCAAATTTTCAAATCTGGTCCAGTAGGTATTTTTGCACTACAACCTATTTAAATATTTCTTTAAAAATTCCTTCAGGTGTTTGGAGATGTCAGTAAATGCATATAATTCAACTTCATGCAAAAACCCATGAGTGTTCTTTGAAAAATTTGAGCAAATCATCCTCTTTTCCTCTCTGGTCCAGTTTGGCTTTTTCTACTGCAACCCTAATTTATTTTGCTCTAGTGCCCATGAGCTTTTTCCTGCTTGTAGCCCTCCCTACAAAACCCTTAAGTCCAGGAGAGTGGACCCGTTGGAGTATTTTTGGTTCATGCAATTACAGCCTTTAGTTTCTGTCCAGGATTGGTTTTCTCAAAAACTTGCACTAACTAGTTTCTAGTTTTGCCAAACTAACCTTGCCACCATCACCTACATCTAAAGAGACACCGGTCTGGAGTTTTTGGCCACTCCAAGAGTTGCCTAGATGCACTTAGCATTCTGTCGAACAACTTGAGTGCATGGATAGATTTGGCATGATTATTAGTTTGCATTGTGAACTTGATCCCCTGACCTAGCAAGCTTGTCCACTGATCTCCTTGCAAACCCTATCCTAGACCTGGTAATCCCCAGCCCCACCCAAGCCTCCTGGCATGCCTTGGCATTTTGCCGAACACCTCGCGTGCGTACGCTGGGCGCGCCCAGAGCGCACGTTTTGCACGCGCGCGCACCGAGTCGCCGCGTTCCACTGTTGTCGCCCCGCGCTCGTTCTGGCCCTTCCCCACCCGCAGCCAACGCGCCCCGACTCCTCCCTCGCCGCAGAGCCACCCTGGCCCCCTCCTGGCGCCCTACAGCGCCACCGACGCAAGCCGCCACCGCCGCTCCGACAGCTCCCGCCGTGGACGGCGCCGCCCGAGCCACAGCCGCGCGCCAGCTCGCCCTGAACAGCTCGAGCTCATCCCCTCGCCCTGCCAGACCCCGCCAGCCATCGCCACGATGCCCTGCAGCTACAGAACGGTAGTTCGCAGGCATCCTTATCCACGGCCGCCTCGGAACTGGCCCCAACCGCCTATAAAAGGGACCCCGAGCTCGACCAGGCACCCAGGCGACCTCAAGCCACTCCACCAAAGCTCCCACGGCCAGCCAGCAACGGCGGGAGGCCTTCTTTCCCATCTCCGGCAGGTTCGGCCGCCGCCACGCTCCGGCCCCGCTCGTCGCAACCAGAGCCGCACCCGTCCAACCAGTGCCACCATCCCCTTCCCCTCGGTCTCGCGGAGCCACCCAACACCTCAAACTCGCTCGGGGACCACCGTAGCGCGAAGTCCCAATTCTCCCGAAGCCGCCATCCGCCGCGGAGCTCGCCGCCGGCGACTCCCTCCGTCCCCGCCACCCTCTCGACCACCGGGAGGACCGCCCTGGAACCACGGATCCATCCCTGCCCTCCGGAGCCCGCGAAGAGCCGCCAATCACCGGCATCGATCGCCGGAGTCCCGCCTCCGCTCGGGCAGAGGAAGAGGAGGCAGAGGCGACTGGTCAAACCTGACCAGTGGGCCCAAGGGACCCACTGTCAGTGACCCACGAGTCGACCCACGCTGGCTTAAGTGGAAACGCATTCCACCGAGTATGCCTTCGCTAGCGGAAAGCGTAAGCCCCCGAACCGTTTTCTTTTTCTGACTTTTATTAAAACAGAACTTTGACTAAACTTTGACTGGCTATAACTTTTTAAATATAAGTCCAAATGACTTGATTCTTTTTCTGTTGTTTCTCAAATTCTGTCTAGTTTATTTTAGTATTTATTTGAAAATTTTCCAAACAACTTTTTTGTACTGTTTTAAAACTATGTGTTAATTTGAATATTTTCAAAAATAGGAATTTGGAGGGGAGATTATAACTTCCAAAAGTTTTGGAGTGCACCTCACCCCTCCACACCTTGAAGGCAAGCATTCTTGAACTCAGATATGATACAAGTTGGGTGCTATTTTGCTAGAATATTTTAGAACTCCATCATTTATGCTAATGTGGAGTGGTGTTATTTTATGTGGAATCATACTCATGCATATTAGCACACGATGAAAAAAATCTGTTAGGTATGTAACATTGGTGACAGTAGCTACTTCTCATGCCACATGTGCCTGATGTTAGTTCGGAGGGAGTCCGAAAGGAGGTTATGTTCCGGAGAACACAACCCCGTGACTGACGTCTCGTTGTGGCGAGAATGTGCAGTAAGGCATGATGGGGCATGAGGGGTGGTGACCCTGTCGGGAAACTATGAAGGAAATTGCTATGGTAACCATGCAGGGAATACTTAAACCTCCTGAGTCGGCTGTAGATCGAGTCTTGTTCCGGTAACCTCCCATACTTGTTTCGTACTACCACTTGTCCCTGCCATAGGTAGGGTACGGTTCAGTAAGTTGTCAACCCCTGTCTTGTACACACAAAATAGAGGGGCCGTGATGAGGGTTCCATGGCCATGGATTAAAGCCAGTCATCCGGTCAGGGGGCATGGGTGTTTCCGGTTGTAGCCGAGGGGAGTGGCTTCCCTAGTTTGCGCGCATTATAAATTTTGTGATCCCATGCTAATCGAGGTTGTAGCCTCCCCAGTTAGAGTTTTGCTTGACAGGTGTCGTGGGTGATTCCAGACACCGGTAAGTTAAGCTGGTGTGTGCAGGTCAGGCGTGTTTTCAATTAAAGGACCGTAGACGGAATTAGTCCCGATGGACTAAAGAAATCCGTTACTCGTGGGAAAAGAGTACACCCTCTGCAGAGATTATACATCTATTCGAATAGATGTGTCCATGGTTAAGGACTACAGTCTGGGATGGGTCAAGTGTCGGTCTTAGTGTCGGTCTTCGGAGGAGAAAAACCGTTAAACCAGAACTTGGATCATGACTTGTGACTTGTGATGATTATGATTATTATTATTATGGACTAACCCATTATATTATTTGAATTATTGAATATCCCTGGGACGGTTCTACCTCCTGGATATTCACTGTGATCATTCTCTTATAAGCCCTTTATGTGGTGTCGCACAGACGCCCGACTGTGGCATGCTTATTATTTAAATTATTTATAAGCCCTTTATGTGGTGTCGCTCAGACGCCCGACTGTGGCATGCTTGTTATTTAAATTATTTATAAGCCCTTTATGTGGTGTCGCTCCGACGCCCGACTGTGGCATGCTTGTTATTTAAATTATTTATAAGCCCTTTATGTGGTGTCGCATAGACGCCCGACTGTGGCATGCTTGTTATTTCTTTTATTTATAAGCCCTTTTTGTGGTGTCACTCAGACGCCCGACTGAAGCATGATTTATCTTATTACCCATTCAAGGTGTCGCTTCAGACACCCGATCGGTGCATTTTTAATTTCCTGCTTACGTGCATCGTGAGTTTTATTTTGGGACTGACTAAGTGATCGTGGATTATTTAGTGCATGATTATCACCTGCTATGTTATACCTGTTTTCATGATGTTTGCGAGTACATTCAAAAGTACTCACTGGCTTGTCCCTGGCTATTGTCTTGGCCAGATTTCTTGCGTGGAGAGGAGCGTTGCGACGACAGCCCCGGAACCTACGCAATGGAGATAGCAGCCTCGCGAAGATAGGAGCTATCCTGGTCAGCTGTTCCTGTGGGAAATGGAGTCCCATAGACGCAGATGAACCACAAACCGCTTCCGCCATCAACCACTAGAAACCAATTGTTGTACTCATAGGCCACAATGGTCTTGTACTACATATTTTGTACTTTGCTTGGAATTTCTGTATCAAGTTGGTGCCTCATCAGCTAACAGTAATCCTGGGGCTGGTGAGTACAAGGGCCATTTTTTGGGAAATTAATATCCCGAAAACCGGTCCTGACAAACTTGGCATCAGAGCCAGGCTGACCATTAGCTAATCCTATCTTAGCCAGGTCAAAAAACCTAGGTTAACCAACCCACCAAACCATAACCCAACCCCGGCCAAGCTTCTCGTGTAAGATAGCCACACAGTGACCCCGACGCTTTTGACAGTCGGTGCCCAACCTATCAGTCTAGCATGTCAATCACGCGCCAGTGACCGACACCTAAAATGTCTCATTCGCAAGCGTGCGAAGGAAGACTCCGTCCCCTTTTTCTATAAAAAGGGCACGCTAGCCTCAACCCAGCACAGCCCAGCCTCTACCCCAAACCAAGCTACAATGCCTGGACCCATTGTTCACAATGAGACCACAGCAACCAACCTTGGAGGTTTTGTGACCGTGCTCGCAAACCTCACCCGCCGTGCCTATGCATTAGAAGAGCCTCCAGAATATGTTGTGTACCAAGGACCCATGAGCGGTGAGAGCCGTCAGTTCTGGGCCACTGTGCACATCTATGGTAGGGGTCTATCACCAGAACGCCCCTACAGGTTCACTGGAAGGACAACTTCCTTTGAGCCACAAGCCATCCAGCTAGCTGCTAGAGAAGCTATAGTTCAACTCCGACACTTGTCGCCCAGAGTTAATTGTCGCTCATTCTACTACTACCCCAGCCGTGACGGATATGGTAGGCCGCCCCAGGTTGCCAACGGAGATCACGAGACGGATCCTGCATTGTTGCATCTTGTGCGCTATGTAAGTGCACTAGAGGAACTGTTCGATTAAATCACCCTTGATCTGATCGCAGCTCGTGGAGAACTGGTTCGCCGAGCCCCGGCAAGAATAGAAGATGAGCCCGAAGCCGACAACCCAGTCGTGCTGTTCGGACAGCCGATCGAGTCCTTGAGGTCTGCCCCAGCCATCGACCAAAATGATTTGGTGTCCCCAGAAGCACTTCGTCGCCTTTTGGGAACACACTCCAACGGGATTGTGGCCAACAATCCCCGGGATGGTTATCATCGCTACCCCGACCTTGCAGCCCCTCAACCTCATCCAGCTAATCCCGACGGTGAAACCCATGGAGAAGCCTCGACGTCCACAAGGCAAGCCCGCTTAGATATTAACGAAGTAGACTAAGTCACTCGAGTAGTACCGAGCCTTGGTATTTCTACGCCTTGTAATTGTGTGATCCTGTATCACCATAATTGAATGCTGGCTGCTTGTGCGCCCCTATTTTTGAATAGTAGCCTTGCATAAGTACGTCAGCATATAGTTGCATTTTTAAATTCCGGGCGCAGCTACCAAAACCACCCCGACGGCGCCCACAGTAATGCGTCACTTTTGTGGGATATGTGTATCTGTAGCATTGACCCCGACCCCATAGAACAGAACCGACAAACTAGTTACCCTTCACCACGGTAAATAACCCAGCCCCAATGCTATATAAAAGGCCACCCCGTGACCTTGCCAAGCACCCCTCACCTTGTGCACAACACTCACAGCCATTTCTTGCCATGCCGATCCCCAGTATTTATCTGAGAACTCCAGATGCCACCCCAGGTAGTTTTGTCAAAATATTGTGGGACTTTACCTGCAGTACCATGAGTGCTATCCATCCACCCCAGTACGAGTTGCTCAAATCGAGGATCACCCCATCCACCTCGAAGTATTGGGCAGTGGTGCACATCCCTCCCACAAACCCAAACCAAGACCCAACGGAAGTCTCCTTTGTGGGGAAATCTATGCCAACTCCGCAAATGGCCATAGAAGCTGCTGTGTACGAAACGCTTGCTCGTCTTCGATTCGCGGTACCCTATGCCAGCGAACGAGGATATTATTATTTCCCGAGCCGTGCGGCACCCGGAGAAGTAGCATCTTTTCCCGGTGAACGAATTGAGAGAGACCCGGTACTGGCCAACCATGCCCAGTATGTTATCGCTCAAGAACGTTTGACTCAGCGGGAAATGGACTATCTCCAGAGCCTCGTTGATTTAAATCCTCAGATCGCTATTGGCAGACCAATGAGACCCGACCAGGAGAGACGCATTCATCGGCTTGTCAACCCGCTTCCCCCGATAGAAGAGGAGTGTGCCCCAGTACCAGAGACGTTTTCTCAGGACCCTGTCCATTTACCGTTTTTATTGTAGACGTCACCGCTATGTTTATTATCCTAGTATTTATTTGTGTGTTGTAACTTGTGCGTGGTATCCAAAATTTGTGCGACGGATCAAATATTTGGTTTCAATTATGTGAGTAGTTTTACTGCTGTTAATTTTGATTTAACTAATTTTCACTCATGATAAATTTTGAAGTGAGATTTCTTTCCCTGAGTTGCTGCAGCATATACCTCTTCACGACATAGATTTTATTCACGCAGCACCATTACAGCAGACTCACAACCACAGCCACTCGACCTCGTGCGCTAATTACAAATCCTCGTACACATTTTGCACCTAACTGTTCACACCCGAGCACACCACAGTCTCAGTAGGAGAGATTTGTGAGTAATTATTCGGGTGCAAGTGGCCTCCAGCACACTGACAGCAGTTGGCACTCGATGCCGTACCTAATCCTCGTGATCACCGCCACCGCGAAGAGCTAACACTCGAGCGGCAACATCACGACGATCATCACGGATCATCGTGCACAGGAGCACGGAGAACCCCAGCAACGTCGCCAAACCTCCGCACATCAGGACCACGTACCAGTCCGGCATCACCTCCGCCATTAGAGCCTCGTCTCGAGCTCCTGCAAACAGAAAGGGAGGAGAATGAAGGAGAGGGAGAAGCGAGGCCAGGTGTGAGTAAGAAGAAGGAGCACCGCGATCATTTTATAGCTCGAGATCGGTGTACGGTGGGTGAAGTCCACCAGCACCGCTTGTCGCTCGATCGCCGGTGTTCGGAGGCGAATCCGCGAGTAGTGCCGACAGTGCACTGGCCCGCGAGGTGAGTGCACGCTGCACCGGCAGCTAGCACGCCGCGCACTACCGCAGTACGGCCTAGATGCCCTACGCGCTAGACGTCGCCGATGGAGAAAGCGCGGGAAAGCACGCGAGAGAGAGGAAGAAGAGAGAGCCCGAGGTAGAAGAAGAGGCCGACAGCGGGCCCCGGGTCCACCTGTCAGCCAGAGAGAGCACTGTGCTCTCGGGTACGACCAGCGTATTTTAGAAATTTAGAATTTATTCTAAATTTACTGTATCCAACGTAGAAATATCTCAACCATGGATTTTTCCACACAGCGCCAGTATACCACACTGTAGTTTTACACCACTTATTGCTCACTCAGTGTAGCCACATTTTATTGCATAAGTAGGATGATTTTTTTTGGTAAGAGCGATGTTTGTTCAAAACAGCTTTTAACAAATCTCGAGGACGAGATTTTTCTTAAGGGGGGTAGTGTTGTAACACCCCAAGATTTTGACCTTGTTTTATTAATTAAAATTTTGCCAGGAAATTAATTTTTTATTTTCTGGATTTATCTTTTGATTTCAGAACCCCTCTTCTCTTTAATATTGTGGGTTTTTACCTCAGGTGGGAACTTTCCAAAAATATTATTGGACTTGTATACTCTCTCAATAAAACAATTCTTTATCAATGGATTTATTTGCATAATTGTTTTTCCTGAGCTTTATTCTTTTAAAATGATTTTTCATAAATTTGGAGCCTCTTGTGCACTGCAACCATTTGATAAATACATTTAAGATTTTCACCAAAATTTGGGGATGTCATGTGATGTTTCCACATCACTTTTATGCAAAAATATCTTTTGGTCATTGGAGATTTTGAGCTCTACACCAAATTTTCAAATCTGGTCCAGTAGGTATTTTTGCACTAAAACCTATTTAAATATTTCTTTAAAAATTCCTTCACGTGTTTGGAGATGTCAGTAAATGCATATAATTCAACTTCACGCAAAAACCCATGAGTGTTCTTTGAAAAATTTGAGCAAATCATCCTCTTTTGCTCTCTGGTCCAGTTTGGCTTTTTCTACTGCAACCCTAATTTATTTTGCTCTAGTGCCCATGAGCTTTTTCCTGCTTGTAGTCCTCCCTACAAAACCCTTAAGTCCAGGAGAGTGGACCCATTGGAGTATTTTTGGTTCATGCAATTACAGCCTTTAGTTTCTGTCCAGGATTGGTTTTCTCAAAAACTTGCACTAACTAGTTTCTAGTTTGCCAAACTAACCTTGCCACCATCACCTACATCTAAAGAGACACTGGTCTGGAGTTTTTGGCCACTCCAAGAGTTGCCTAGATGCACTTAGCATTCTGTCGAACACCTTGAGTGCATGGACAGATTTGGCATGATTATTAGTTTGCATTGTGAACTTGATCCCCTGACCTAGCAAGCTTGTCCACTGATCTCCTTGCAAACCCTAGCCTAGACCTGGTAATCCCCAGCCCCACCCAAGCCTCCTAGCATGCCTTGGCGTTTTGCCGAACACCTCGCGTGCGTGCGCTGGGCGCGCCCAGAGCGCACGTTTTGCACGCGCGCACACCGAGTCGCCGCGTTCCACTGCTGTCGCCCCACGCTCGTTCTGGCCCTTCCCCACTCGCAGCCAACGCGCCCTGACTCCTCCCTCGCCGCAGAGCCACCCTGGCCCCCTCCTGGCGCCCTACAGCGCCACCGACGCAAGCCGCCACCGCCGCTCCGACAGCTCCTACCGTGGACGGCGCCGCCCGAGCCACAGCCGCGCGCCAGCTCGCCCTGAACAGCTCGAGCTCATCCCCTCGCCCTGCCAGACCCCGCCAGCCATCGCCACGTCGCCCTGCAGCTACAGAACGGCGGTTCGCCGGCATCCTTATCCACGGCCGCCGCGGAACCGGCCCCAACCGCCTATAAAAGGGACCCCGAGATCGACCAGGCACCCAGGCGACCTCAAGCCACTCCACCAAAGCTCCCACGGCCAGCCAACAACGGCTGGAGGCCTTCTTCCCATCTCCGGCAGGTTCGGCCGCCGCCACGCTCCGGCCCCGCTCGTCGCAACCAGAGCCGCACCCGTCCAACCAGTGCCACCATCCCCTTCCCCTCGGTCTCGCGGAGCCACCCAACACCTCAAACTCGCTTGGGGACCACCGTAGCGCGAAGTCCCAATTCTCCCGAAGCCGCCGTCCGCCGCGAAGCTCGCCGCCGGTGACTCCCTCCGTCCCCGCCACCCTCTCGACCACCGGGAGGACCGCCCTGGAACCGCGGATCCATCCCTGCCCTCCGGAGCCCGCGAAGAGCCACCAATCACCGGCATCGATCGCCGGAGTCCCGCCTCCGCTCGGGCAGAGGAAGAGGAGGGAGAGGCGACTGGTCAAACCTGACCAGTGGGCCCAAGGGACCCACTGTCAGTGACCCACGAGTCGACCCACGCTGGCTTAAGTGGAAACGCATTCCACCGAGTACGCCTTCGCTAGCGGAAAGCGTAAGCCCCCGAACCGTTTTCTTTTTCTGATTTTTATTAAAACAGAACTTTGACTAAACTTTGACTGGCTATAACTTTTTAAATATAAGTCCAAATGACTTGATTCTTTTTCTGTTGTTTCTCAAATTCTGTCTAGTTTATTTTAGTATTTATTTTAAAATTTTCCAAACAACTTTTTTGTACTGTTTTAAAACTATGTGTTAATTTGAATATTTTCAAAAATAGGAATTTGGAGGGGAGATTATAACTTCCAAAAGTTTTGGAGTGCACCTCACCCCTCCACACCTTGAAGGCAAGCATTCTTGAACTCAGATATGATACAAGTTGGGTGCTATTTTGCTAGAATATTTTAGAACTCCATCATTTATGCTAATGTGGAGTGGTGTTATTTTATGTGGATTCATACTCATGCATATTAGCACACGGTGAAAAACAATTCTGTTAGGTATGTAACATTGGTGACAGTAGCTACTTCTCATGCCACATGTGCCTGATGTTAGTTCGGAGGGAGTCCGAAAGGAGGTTATGTTCCGGAGAACACAACCCCGTGACTGACGTCTCGTTGTGGCGAGAATGTGCAGTAAGGCATGATGGGGCATGAGGGGTGGTGACCCTGTCGGGAAACTATGAAGGAAATTGCTATGCTAACCATGTAGGGAATAATTAAACCTCCTGAGTCGGCCGTAGATCGAGTCTTGTTCCGGTAACCTCCCATACTTGTTTCGTACTACCACTTGTCCCTGCCATAGGTAGGGTACGGTTCAGTAAGTTGTCAACCCCTGTCTTGTACACACCAAATAGAGGGGCCGTGATGAGGGTTCCATGGCCATGGATTAAAGCCAGTCATCCGGTCAGGGGGCATGGGTGTTTCCGGTTGTAGCCGAGGGGAGTGGCTTCCCTAGTTTGCGCGCGTTATAAATTTTGTGATCCCATGCTAATCGAGGTTGTAGCGTCCCCACTTAGAGTTTTGCTTGACAGGTGTCGTGGGTGATTCCAGACACCGGTAAGTTAAGCTGGTGTGTGCGGGTCAGGTGTGTTTTCAATTAAAAGACCGTAGACGGAATTAGTCCCGATGGACTAAAGAAATCCGTTACTCGTGGAAAAAGAGTACACCCTCTGCAGAGATTATACATCTATTCGAATAGCCGTGTCCATGGTTAAGGACTACAGTCTGGGATGGGTCAAGTGTCGGTCTTAGTGTCGGTCTTCGGAGGAGAAAAACTGTTAAACCAGAACTTGGATCATGACTTGTGACTTGTGATGATTATGATTATTATTACTATGGACTAACCCATTATATTATTTGAATTATTGAATATCCCTGGGACGGTTCTACCTCCTGGATATTCACTGTGATCATTCTCTTATAAGCCCTTTATGTGGTGTCGCACAAACGCCCGACTGTGGCATGCTTATTATTTAAATTATTTATAAGCCCTTTATGTGGTGTCGCTCAGATGCCCGACTGTGGCATGCTTGTTATTTAAATTATTTATAAGCCCTTTATGTGGTGTCGCTCGGACGCCCGACTGTGGCATGCTTGTTATTTAAATTATTTATGAGCCCTTTATGTGGTGTCGCATAGACGCCCGACTGTGGCATGCTTGTTATTTCTTTTATTTATAAGCCCTTTTTGTGGTGTCGCTCAGACGCCCGACTGAGGCATGATTTATCTTATTACCCATTCAAGGTGTCGCTTCAGACACCCGATCGGTGCATTTTTAATTTCCTGCTTACGTGCATCGTGAGTTTTATTTTGGGACTGACTAAGTGATCGTGGATTATTTAGTGCATGATTATCACCTGCTATGTTATACCTGTTTTCATGATGTTTGCGAGTACATTCAAAAGTACTCACTGGCTTGTCCCTGGCTATTGTCTTGGCCAGATTTCTTGCGTGGAGAGGAGCGTTGCGACGACAGCCCCGGAACCTATGCAATGGAGATAGCAGCCTCGCAAAGATAGGAGTTATCCTGGTCAGCTGTTCCTGTGGGAAATGGAGTCCCATAGACGCAGATGAACCACAAACCGCTTCCGCCATCAACCACTAGAAACCAATTGTTGTACTCATAGGCCACAATGGTCTTGTACTACATATTTTGTACTTTGCTTGGAATTTCTGTATCAAGTTGGTGCCTCATCAGCTAACAGTAATCCTGGGGTTGGTGAGCACAAGGGCCATTTTCTGGGAAATTAATATCCCGAAAACCGGTCCTGACATAAATGCACAAGGTTTCCTCCCATTTACTATTTCACCTTTGCTAGAGGTCAGTAGCCCGCCTGGATTTCAATTCAGGGTCAGTCGAATCATAGTTAAAAGAAGCAGCACCCGCTTAGGTGCGCGGAGCACCTAGTCCGCATGTTTGCATCAGTGTCTATCATAGGGGTGTGGGGCGCATGAGCTGCTTGCGCCTGATTTGGAGGTCGGTGGGGCATGAAGGGATGGCCGGGGCGGTGCCAAGCACGGCGGTGCGGTGAGGTCAAGGGGAGGGCGGAGGCAGGGGACTGGGCCAGTGGTCGCTGGCGTTTCGAGGAAGATCATAACACTGACTGGCTAGAGGTAGATGAAGGCGATCTGCCCGTTCTTTGTACATCGGACGGTGCAGAAAAAATGGACTGGCTTATTTGTTTTCAGTTGATTGTTATTTTCATAGGACCACACCTTGTGGTGTGCTGGAGGAGCATCTGCATTTCCCAGCCATCCGTGTGCTCATATTTCAAAATCCTAGAATCTAGTAATTTCATGCGCCATGCATGTTGTAGAGCTATCATATGCCTCCCGTTATTTATTTCTCACCGACCTGCTATCAGCTACCTTTACACTGTACTACTTGTGCACACCCTTCACCCATACTCACACTATTTTTTTATGCATGGGTATTTCAGACTCTGACGCGGTGTTGATGAATACAAAAAAGAAAAGACAGAAGTCACTCCAATGTAATTCGAAGTTAAGCACTAAGCGTCTCAGCGCTCTAAAGGGTGCAGTGCCAGCAGATGGAGACAGTAAACATAGCTCTGCTGTTGATGATCTCAATTGCCACACACAACCATCCCAAGTGCTTGCTTTAACTTCGCACTATCAAATGTGGTTGCATGTTGCATATGGTGTCTAGCTTGTATTGTTTCCAATTTGGTTAAATCGCATCAGCTTACTTTACACATTATACCTTTGATAATGACATGCCTTCCTGTTTTTGATACATACTACATATGTCTATTAACCATGTTCGTACATCAAACTAATGCTCTTTTGTATCCCTCATCAATCACTTATGACGAGACAGTCACCTGAGTGGGTTACTGTGAGACGCGCTACTCGTTTAAAGAGTGCAATGTCATCCTCCCCACATGATTCTCAAGAAACAGCAAGGCTAAATGAAGATAGTCAACGTAGCTCTCTAGTTGATGACCACAATTCCCCCACACCACCATCGCAGGTGCTTGCTCTTACTTGGTAGTGTGATATGTGGTTGCATGTTGCATATGGTGTCTACCTTGTAATGCTTCTAATTAGGGTAAATTGCATCTGCTTAGTTAACACATTATACTTGTGAATATGACATGCGTTCTTGTTTTTGGTACATATTACGTCTTTGTATTAACCATGTTCTTAATCGAACTACTTTTCTTGTGTATCCCTCATCAATCACTTCTGACGAGACACCTTCAAGTTGACAATGTAATATTGGTTGCATCTTGCATATCATTTCAAACATGTATTGCCTCTAATTTGTTGAAGTGCCACTTATAATGAGACACATCTAACTTGGTAGAGTGATTTTGGTTGGATCTTTCATATGGTGTCTAGATTACATTGCTTCCAATTTGTTGAAATGCCTTCTGCTTAGCGTTTTTCGTACATATTCCATCATCCTACTATGTGGTTGCCATACATAAAAGTTGTGTTCATCAGTATCATGCATCAACGAATTTGGAAGTGCGAATTTCGTTCCTTTTTCTTGTGTGTTTACTTGACAAGGAAAAATCTAAAAGGACGAAGGCACGGAATGATGGTGGTCCTCTAGAGCAACCGAACAGATGATCTCTGCAGATTCTCCTGCTACTCCTACTGCAGTGCAAGTTCCAAATCCCATCTCCCCTACTCCACAACCCCAGGTGCTTGCCATAACATGGCAGTGTGATATCTGGTTGCACGTTGCATATGGTGCCTAGCTTGTATTGCTCCTAATTTGTTAAATTGCATCTCCTTAGCTTACACATTATACATGTGAATATGAAACGCCTTCCTGTTTTTAGTGCATACTACATCTGCCTATCACACCATGTTCTTACATCAAACTACTGTTCTTGTGTATCCTGCATCTATCGCTTATGATGAGACAGTCACGCCCGTGGGTTAGTATGAGACGCGCTACTCTTATAAAGAGTGCAGTTTCATCCTCTCCACATGATTCTCAAGAAACAGCAAGCCTAATTGAAGATATTGAACGTAGCTCTGCACTTGAAGACCGCACTTCCCCTACACCACCATCGCAGGTGCTTGCTCTAACTTCGCAGTGTGATATGTGGTTGCATGTTGCATACGGTGTCTAGCTTGTAATGCTTCTAATTAGGGTAAATTGCACCTGCTTAGTTTACACATTATACCTGTGAATATGACATGCCTTCCTATTTTTGGTACACGCTACATCTATGTGTTAACCATGTTCTTACATGAACCTCTCTTCTATATCCTGCATCAATCACTTACGATGAGACACCTTTATTCGTTGCATATTGCATATTATTTCTAGCCTGTTGTGATGTATTGCTTCTAATTTGGTCAAATACATTTGTTAGCCCACCCTTTTAATTTGGCAGAGTGATATTGGTTTCATCTTTCATATGGTTTCTAGCATGCATTGCTTCTAACTAGTTCAAACACCTTGTGCTTAGTTTACACTTTACACATAATACATGTCAATATGTCATGCCGTCCTGTTTTTCATACATATTCCATCCTCCCATCATGTGGCTGTCTTACATGAAAGTAGTGCTCGTCAGTATCATGCATCAATGAGTTCTGAAGAGCAAATTTTATTCCTTTTTCTTGTGGGTTTGACTTGACAAGGCAAAATCAAAAAAGAGGAAGGAAAAGAGTAAGAAAGGCGATGATGGTGGTCCTCTGCAGCAACGTAAACGGAGCATCTGTACGGATTCTCCTTGTACTGCTAGTGCATTACAAGTTCCAAGTCTCCACTCCCCTACTCCACCATCCAAGGTGCTTGCTATAACTTGGCAGTGTGATATCTGGTTGCATGTTGCATATGGTGTCTAGCTTGTATTGCTCCTAATTAGTGTAAACTGCATCTACTTAGCTTACACATGATACGTGTGAATATGACACGCTTTCCTGTTTTTGGTACATAATATATCTGTCTATCACACCATGTTCTTACATGAAACTACTCTTCTTGTGTATCCTGCGTCAGTCACATATGATGGGACACCTTTAAGTTGGCAGTGTGATATTGGTTTGCGCCTTGAATATAATTTCTAGCATGTAGTGCTTCTAGTTTGATGAACGCCACCTATGACGAGACAGTTTTAACTTGGCAGAGTGATATTGATTGCACCTTCCATATGGTGTCTAGCTTGCAGTGCTTCTAATTTGTTGAAGTGCCTTCTGCTTAGTTACCATATCTTAGGTGTGAATATGTCAAGCCGTCCAGTTTTTCGTACATATTCCATCCTCGTATCATGACTTTGCCTTTCATCAGAGTAGTGCTCGTCAGTATCATGCACGAATGAGTTCTGAAGAGCGAATTTTATTCCTTTTTCTTGTCGGTTTGACCTCACAATGCAAAATCAATAAAGTGGAAGGAAATTGGTAAGGCATTGGATGATGGTGGTCCTTCCGAGCAACTGAAATGGAGGGTCTCTACAGATTCTACTCCGCCATCCTCCCAACAAGATTCGCAAGACAACGCAAGGCTAGACAGTCAACGTAGCTGTGTAGATGATGAGCACATCTCCCCTACTCCACCGTCACAGGTGCTTCCTCTAACTTGGCACTATTATATGTGGTTGCATGTTGCGTGTGATGTCTAGCTTGTATTGCTTCTAACTTTGTTGAATTGCATCTGCTTACTTTACACATAATGCCTGTGAATATGACACGTGTTCCTGTTTCTAGAACATACTATATCTGATCACACCATGTTCTTACGTCAGACTACTGTTCTTGCATATCCCGCATCAGTCAATTATGATAAGGCGCCTTTAAGTCGCCACTGTGATATTGGTTGTGTCTTGCATATGATTTCTAGCATGTACTGCTTCTAATTTGTTGAAACGCCAGACAGTTTGAACTTGGCAGAGTGATATTGGTTGCACCTTTCCTATGGTGTCTAGCTTGCAGTGCTTCTAATTTGTTGAAATGCCTTCTGCTTAGTTACCACTTACCACATCATAGGTGTGAATATGTCACGCCGTCCTGTTTTTCGTGCATATTCCATCCTCGTATCATGTGTTTGCCTTTCATCCGAGTAGTGTTCGTCAGTATCATGCCTGAATGAGTTCTGAAGAGCGAATTTTATTACTTTTTCTTATTGGTTTGACTTCACAATGCAAAATCAATACATCTGAAAGGAAATTAGTCCGGCAGTGGATGATGGTGGTCCTTCGGAGCAACTCGAACGGAGGGTCTCTACAGATTCTACTCCGCCATCCTACCAACAAGATTCGCAAGACAACACAAGGTTGGACAGTCAACGTAGCTGTGTAGATGTTGAGCACATCTCCCCTACTCCACCATCATAGGTGCTTGCTCTAACTTGGCACTATTATATGTGGTTGCATGTTGTGTATGATGTCTAGCTTGTATTGCTTCTAACTTTGTTGAATTGCATCTGCTTACTTTACACATAATGCCTGTGAATATGACACATGTTCCTGTTTCTAGAACATTGTCAGATCACGGGTTCCGGCAAAACCCTCAAGGTTCGAACACTGGGGTGCGCGCGAAGATTTCCTCCCTACCGGTCCACGCCCTAGCTCGCTAAGATCTCGCGGACGAACTCGACGAACTCACAGCACAAAGGACACAAGATTTATACTGGTTTGGGCCACTATTGTGGTGTAATACCCTACTCCAGTGTGGTGGTGGTGGATTGCCTCTTGGGCTGATGGTGAATAGTACAAGGGGAAGAACAGCCTCCTGAGGTTGAGGTGTTCTTGTGCTTGACGAACTTGTGTGGGTGAGATGCCCCTAAAATGAGTTGTCCTCTACGGTGGTGGCTAGCTCTACTTATATAGGCCCTGGTCCTCTCCCCAAATATTGAGCGGGAAGGGAGCTGACAACGGCCAATTTGAAAGGGGACAGCTAGTACAGCTTATCCTGACAAAAGCGGTCTTCGCCTGCGAAAGGCTCTGGTGGTGACGCCGTCTTGGGCTCCATGGTGACCTCCTTCCTGCCGTCCTGTTGGTCTTGGTCTCGTTGCACTGATATGGAAACCTTTGCTTGATGCCTCGGTAATCCGCGCCTGCGCTTGCCTCCTTAGCACCAAAGAGGAAACAAGGATGCTATGCGCTGGCGCCCGCCTGATCTTGATCGTCATGGCTCACGTCACGAGAGCCTCGCGAGGTTTTCCCTGCCTTGATTTCTCTGCTCCTCGCGAGGCAACCTAGTGAGGCCGCCCCCGAGGAGGTCTTGCATCGTCCGCCTCGTGAGGCTTGGCCCTTCGCGAGGGTCTTGAATGTCTCGTTGATGAAGATGGGTCGTACAGGCCTGCAGCACAGCCACGCCATGGGCCGCAGGCAGGCAAGTCTGGGGACCCCCGTTCCCAGAACGCTGACAGTAGCCCCCGGGCCCAAGGCGCGCTCGGGCTTGGCTTCGAGGCGAAGCCAAAGGTCAAGCGCGGAGCACCGCGGGCCCCAAAAGGCTGTGGCCTTGGTCGACGCGTGGCGGTTGATTGGACATAGGCGTCTCCGCTTCCCCGCGCTGCCTCGGCAACTGCTCGACTTGACAAGTCCCTGCGAGATGCAAGGAAAATCATCATTACCTGTGATCGTGGGTGGCGCCGGTTGGCCTTCTTCCGTTATAAATGGAAAGGGGGGCAGAGCCCCCGTCGCCCATCTCTTTGCAGTCCGCTTGCTTCTTCCTCCTTGCTCCACTGCTAGCTGTGATGGCGCCGATCCGTAGGTTCTCCGCCAAGGAGAAAGGAAAGGCTCCCCGCGACGAGCCAGGGCCGCTTCCGCCGATAAAGAGGCCAGCCCACCGTCGCGGCATTGTCGTGAGGGCGGAAGTGACGAGGCCCTGGTGCGAACGGCCGCCTCCAGGGTATCCGCTGCCCTTGTACGCCCAAGACGAGGGCTCAGGAAGAAGGGCCGGCGAGCGGCGCCACCATGCCATGGCGACACGCGCCGTCGCCCCTGGTATCCATGATGCGGACTCCTCCCGCGAGCTCGTGCTATGGGCGCCGATGCCTCCAAGATCTTGGATCCGCTTCCCGTGGTTCTTCTCTGACGTGATGCCGCTGAGGGGGCCCCTCGAGCTCTAGCTGCAGCATGCTGACTACGATGCTCCGGCAACCGGAGCAGAGGTCAAAGCGGTCTCCACCGGCAAGATCTTCATGACCCGCGGCTGGGGCGAGGTCGCGCGGGTTTGTTGTGCGAAGGGTGCCCTCACGATCCACTTCGAGTATGACGGTGCCTCCACGCTTTTCTTCAAGGTCTTCGACGCGGAGGGCCGCCACCTGGACTGTTGCCTTGGAGAGGAGCGCCAGGATGATGCGCGCTCCGCTCACGGCTACTCCAGTAGCAGCGACTCCGGGGAATCCAGCGGTTCTCCTGAGCTCTACAAGACCCCGGAGACGAGTGACGACAGCTACGTGCCCCCGAGCTCTCGTCGCGCTCGAAACCGGGCTACGGCGTCCAGCCGCCGCCGCCGCTGATCTGGATGGGGTTGGCGCCGGCCTCCCGCGGCCCACTGTTGATGATGGCGTCAGCCACGGGAGGGTGTAGATAGGATTTCCCTAAGTTCTCGTCTTTTGTTCCCTGCGAAGAATCAAGGAGTACCCCGTGGGGGTGTGTAAAGGGTCTGCAATGTCTTTTGTTGATACTATCCTTGTTATGAAAATTTGCGAACGCATGCCCTGTTAAGGCTCGGTCTCCCCTTTCCAACCTCGCGATAGCTTGTTGCTCTATGCTGACAGGTCCCGGTCCCCAGGCAGGCTGCAGTCGTCGCTGGTATGCCAGGTCGCGTGCCGTGGTCAAGGACAGGAGGTGAGCGGCCCGAGGTCCAGTAAGAGCCCCTGAGGCGCGATGCTCGGGAGGTCCCCTTTAGCGCTCAAGCAGCCATGGTAAGGCAAGAAAGGGGGGCGACGTGGCCGCAACAGGGATGCGGCACGCGTAACACCTAGGCTCCAACAATTAGTTGGCCCAAGTGCGGGACTTATCTTGGTAGTTTGGGGCCGAGGTCTTGAGATGCGCCAGGCTCGTGCGCAAGCTTCCGCAGCGTAGCTTGGTCAGGCCCATACGAGTCTCCCCTTCTCCCATGTTCTCCTTAGTGCTCTACGTCCTCAGGTCCCGGCCCTCAAGCGAGCTCAGCCGTCGCTGGTATGCCAGGTTGTGTGCCGTGGTCAAGGCCAGGGGGTGAGGGCTGGAGAGCTAGTAAGAGCTCTTGAGTCACGATGCTCAGGAGCCCCCCTTTTAACGCGCAAGCGAATTATACGGGAGAAGAGGAAGCTCGCGGGGCCGCCTACTATCCTCCTCATGAGATCCCTGCAAACCAGCACAAGGAGAAACATGGTTTGCCGTTATGGTTGCCAGCCTGCCACTGGCTGCTCCACGAGGAAATGAAGGCACTGAGGGCCTAGTGAGGTGACGTGCGCGGAGCGTGCTGCGGGCCAGAGCTCGACCGCTCAGGTTTGCCGACGTGGCAGGGACGGACCCGTGCACCAGCGCCGTGCCGGCGTGTGTAGGCCCCGTGACGGGTGGCGATTGAGCAGGTGATAATCACAGGTAGATTACGCATGAAAGGCGGATCAGCTTGGGTAAATGCAGAAAGATACATGCCACTGGGTCAGGCTCGAGTGGCTTGGGGATGAAGCAGCCCGAGGGGTGCCCCCAGCAAGGTAAGCTAAAGACATAAGCAAAAGGGGTACATGCCACATGGACGGACCCATGCGGCCTGGGAATGATGCAGCCCGAGGGGCGCTCCCAGCTGAATGAACTTGGAAAATGTCACCTGGTTCTGTTGATGAAGGGATGTCGAAGCAGCTGAAGGTACGCTGCGATGGGGCTGCTCCTCATGAGCCACCGGGGCCTTGAACCTCGGGAGGTTCTGGGGGCCCAGGCGGTTCCTTGAGGACTGTCTCCATCTCCGCCAGGATGGCGTGGTACCTGGCCTCTTGAGCTGCCAGGATGCGCTGCAAGTTGCGCTGATAGGCTGACGACACGCTCGGCAAGCCGAAAGGCATGCGAACGTAGCTTTGTGGTGGACCATTGCAACGGTCCACGCGCGAAGGCCAGAAGAGCTCCTGAGATGCGACCCTGTTGAGCCCTGGGATGTCGATGCAGAAGCGCAGCCTGGCATCCTCGCCTGGATGGGGAGCCGCGCTTCGTGAGCGGCGGTTGCCGCGCATGGCCCTTGCGTCTTGCAGTTCCTGAGTGGTCTTGGCGATGAACTCCTGAGCGGTGGGAGTTCCTTGCCTTGTGTCCTCCTGAGTGAAACGTGCCGTGAAGCACGCCTCCAAGTGGTGCCTGAGTGCCTCCCTCGTGATGTTGGCAAGGTCTGAGGCTCCATAAGAGAGCCCCCTAGCCCTGCCCGAGGAGGGCGCTGGGCGCACCTTCCTATGCAATGGAGGGAGGCGCCCCTAGAGCGGGCACTGATCCTGACGAGGTTCCAGCCGCGACCCACCCTCCTGAGGTCCGGCACGGCACAGCTGCTTCTTCTTCTTCTTGGGGGTGGCCTCTGGAGGGCCCTCGCCCTTGCTGTCGGGGTCATCGATTGCTGCAGCTTGAAAGGCACGCTCGAGGGAGCACACCGCATCTCTTTCTTCGCATGGGACCGTGATGATTCCGCCGCTTCCCTGCATCTTGAGGACATTGTAGCCGTGGTGTGTCACTGCCACGAACTTGGCCAGGGCTGGATACCCAAGGATGGCGTTGTAGGGCAGACGGATGTGCGCGACGTCGAAGTCGATGAGCTCGGTGCGGTAGTTCTTGCGTTCTCCGAAGGTGACAGGGAGGCGGATCTGCCCTATCGGTGTGGTGGAGCCGTCGGTCACTCCTGAGAAAGGCTTGGTAGGCTGAAGCCGATCATACGGCACTTGGAGGTTGTTGAACGTGTCGACGGACAGGATGTTGAGCCCTGCGCGCCGTCGATGAGGGTCTTGGTGACTTGCACGTTGCTGATAACTGGTGAACAAAGCATCGGGAGGGCGCCAGCGGTGGCTGCGCACTTGAGCTGATCTGCCGAGTTGAAGGTGATGGTGCATTGGGAACACCTGAGCGGGCGCGTGGCCCAAGGCTTGGGGAGGACTGCATTCACTTCACGAGCAGACTGTTTGAAGATACGCTGCGAGGCTGGGGCCTGGGCTCCGCCCAAGATACAGGCGATAGCGCGCGGCTCCTGGAAGCCCCCAGCCCCCTCGTCCTGATGGTGGTCGTCATTCCTTCTTGGCGGTGGCGGCAGCGGGGGAAGACCGGCGTTGCCCTGAGGACGATCCTCACGAGGCTGGTCCCTCCAGGCGCCCTCGCGAGGGTGATCCTGCCAGCGGTCCTCGTGAAGCCGGTCGTGCCACTCCTGGCGCGGGCCACGGTCGTCCCAGCGCCCGCCACCACGTCCTCCTCCTCGGCCATAGCCCCGGTCGCTGCGCTCGGGCGTCGACCGAAGCGTCCTTCATGAATGGCTCTGAGCTCTTGACAGTCGCTGGTGTTGTGGGTATTCAGGTTATGGAAGGCGCAGAACGGTCGGCTGCTTTTGGGTGACTCGGGTTGGTCTCTGCCTCGCTTGGTGTCCGGCTCCGCTGCGAGCACAGACACTCCCTTGTGCTTCACGTCCTTGGCCTTGGCTTTCTTCTCCTCCGGGTCCGCAGCCGGCAGCTCGAGAAGGGAGAGGCACCCTTCCTCAGCTCTTGCGCACTTGGTTGCCAGGTTGAACAGCTCCTGAGATGTACACAACTCCTCGTGGATAGCGAGCTCTTCCTTCATCTTGACGTCGCGGATGCCATCAGAGAACGAGGAGATGATGGCCTCGTCCATCATCTTGGGGATCTTGACACGAATGTTGTTGAAGCGCTGGATGTACTTCTGGAGGGTCTCTCCTGGTTGTTGCTTGACGCGGCGCAGGTCACCCGCGGCCGGCGGGCGGTCGCGAGTGCCCTGGAAGTTAGCGACGAAGCGGTCGCGCATCTCGTCCCAGGAGGATATCGAGCCTGGAGGCAGGTTCAGGAGCCACGAATGGGCGCCGTCTTTGAGTGCCATAGGGAACCAGTTCGCCATGACTTTCTCGTCGCCGTTGGCCGCCTCGATGCTTAGCTCGTAGACCTGCAAGAACTCCACGGGGTCGGGGGTGTCGTCGTAGCGAGGGGGCAGATCTGGCTTGAACTTGCCTGGCCAGGCGACGATACGCAGCTCGGGGGTAAAGGCGCGGCAGCCGGCCATGGTCGCCGGGGCCCGTCTTGGAGGTGGAGCTTGGTCTTGGAGCCCATACGCCGCTACGGCAAGTGGCGCGGCGGCCTGCCGCGGCAGACGATCCTGGCGCGGTGGTGCGAGAAGTGGCGGAGCGTTCTCTTGCGGTCGAGGAACTTCTTGACAGCTTCTTTCTTCACGCGCGGGCGCCGGATGCGGTGGATCGCGCCGCGGAGCCGCACGCCTTGGTACCAAGGCGCTGTCTTGGGGTAGAGGTGGTGGAGGTGCTCCGTGAGCTACGTCGCCTGTAGTTGGCGGAGGATGAGGCGGAGAGAGGGACGGAGCAGGAGAGCCTCCTGCGGCGCGGACAAGCTCGGCGATGCGGTCAAGCTAATTCTCATAGAGGTCGTCGACTGGGCGGTAGCGCAGGAGCTCGTGTGCCATGAAGAGCGCGGCCCGTGCGTCCATGGGAGTGCGATGAGCGTGGGACGACGAACCAGCGGGAGTCAGCGATGGAGTGCCGGTGTGGCCGTCCCGCCGCACCGAGGGGTGCAGCAAGGATGCTTGCTGCTCGTTCCCCGCCGGGGCAGTGGCGGCGTTGGCGGCAGGAGACGGAGAACGACGAGGTGCCCCACCGACGGGAGCCGTCTGAGCGACGCAGGTGGCTAGGGCAGCCCGGCGCTCAGCACGAGCACGGCGAGCGTCGCCATGGAGACGACGGAGCAACTAGACACAAAACGACAGAAACGAAGCTCCGGCGCACCCCTACCTGGCGTGCCAACTGTCGGATCACGGGTTCCGGCAAAATCCACAAGGTTCGAACACTGGGGTGCGCGTGAAGATTTCCTCCCTACCGGTCCACGCGCTAGCTCGCTAAGATCTCACGGACGAACTCGACTAACTCACAGCACAAAGCGCACAAGATTTATACTGGTTCGGGCCACCGTTGTGGTGTAATACCCTACTCCAGTGTGGTGGTGGTGGATTGCCTCTTGGGCTGATGGTGAACAATACAAGGGGAAGAACAGCCTCCTGAGGTTGAGGTGTTCTTGTGCTTGACGAACTTGTGTGGGTGAGATGCCCCTAAAATGAATTGTCCTCTACGGTGGTGGCTAGCTCTACTTATATAGGCCATGGTCCTCTCCCCAAATATTGAGCGGGAAGGGAGCCAACAATGGCCAATTTGAAAGGGGACAGCTAGTACAGCTTATCCTGACAAAAGCGGTCTTCGCCTGCGAAAGGCTCTGGTGGTGACGTCGTCTTGGGCTCCATGGTGACCTCTGTCATGCCGTCCTACTGGTCTTGGTCTCGTTGCACTGATATGGAAACCTTTGCTTGATGCCTCGGTACTCCGCGCCTGCGCTTGCCTCCTTAGCACCAAAGAGGAAACAAGGACGCTGCGCGCGCTGGCGCTCGCCTGGCGCCCGCCTGATCTTGATCGTCATGGCTCACGTCACGAGAGCCTCGCGAGGTTTGCCCTGCCTTGATTTCTCCGCTCCTCGCGAGGCAGCCTAGTGAGGCCGCCCCCGAGGAGGTCTTGTGTCATCCGCCTCGTGAGGCTTGGCCCCTCGCGAGGGTCTTGAATGTCTCGTTGATGAAGATGGGTCGTACAGGCCTGCAGCACAGCCACGCCGTGGGCCGCAGGCAGGCAAGTCTGGGGACCCCCGTTCCCAGAACGCCGACAAACATACGTGTAGATGATGAGCACATCTCCCCTACTCCACCATCACAGGTGCTTGCTCTAACTTGGAACTGTTATATGTGGTTGCGTGTTCCATATGATGTCTAGTTTGTATTGCTTCTGATTTTGTGGAATTGCATCTGCGTAGCTTACAACTTATACCTGCAACGATCACTTACCCATAAGACACATTTAACTTGGGAGTGTGATGTAGGTTGCATCTTGCATTGTCTTCTAGCTTGTACTGCTTCTAATTTCTTGAAATGGCACTTATGACGAGACACTTTTTACCTGATAGAGTGATATTGGTTGCATGTTCATATGGTGCCTAGCTTTCATTTCCTCTAATTTTGTTGAAATGCCTTCTGCTTACTGTTTTTCATACATATTCCATCCTCCTATCGTACGTCTGAATATGCAATGTTGTCTTCTTTTTGTATATATTCCATCCTCCTATCCTGCGCTTGCCTTACATCAAAGTAGTGTTCGTCTGTATCATGCATCAACCAGTTATGCAGAGCTAATTTTATTCATCTTCTTTTGGTTTTGACTTCATAAGGCAATATCAGAAAATAGGAAGGAAAAGAGTATGTTAGGGGATGTTGGTGGTCCTCCGGACCGACGCAAACAGAGACTCTCTAGATTTGCCACTGCTACTGCTAATGAAGTTGAAGTCCCAAGTCTACATGATAAGTTCATCTCCCGTAGTCCACCATCGCAGGTGCTTGCTCTAAGTTGACCGTGTGATAATTGGTTTCATGTTGCATATGTTGTCTAGCCTGTATTTCTTCTATTTTAATTAAATTGCACCTGCTGAGTTTATACGTTATACATGTGCATATGACATGCCTTTCTGTGTCTAGAATACACTGCATCTATCAATCATACCATGTTCTTACATCAAAGTACTGCTGTTGTGTATCCCACATCAGTCACTCATGATTGCACGCTTTTAACATGGCAGTTTGATAGTGGTCGCATCTTGCATTGATTTCTATGTTGTACTGCTTCTAATTTTTCGAAATTCCACTTATGACAAGACACTTTTAACTAGGCAGAGTGATATTGGTTGCATCTTTCATATGGTGTCTAGCTTGCATTACTTCTATTTTCTTGAAAATCCTTCTGCTTAGTTTACACATCGTAGCTGTGAATATGTCACGCCATCCTGTTTTTCTTACATATTCCATCCTCATACGGTTGTCTTACATCAAAGTATTGCTTGTCTGTATCATGCATCAATGAGTTCTGAAGAGCGATTTTATTCTTTCGTGTTGTGGGTATGCCTTGACATGGCAAAGTCAAAAAAGATCAAGGAAAAGAATATAGTAGGGAATGGTGTTACTCGTCGGGTGAAACGGAAAAGGATCTGCCCTCGAGATTCTGCTGGTACTTATAGTGCAGTAGAAGGTCCAAGTCCACCGGCTAAATCTACAAACACAGTATCACCTGCTCCACCAGCTGCAGCATCCGCTTCAACTGTACCAGCATCTCAACGAGTTACTCGTTCATTTGCTCCGGAACTGGCCATTTCCCAAGCTGCATTCACACCTAACACTACTTCTGAAGCACTGCTGACATAACAGGACTTGGCAAGATCAGATGAACCTCATGAGCATCAACACCAAGACGGTACCTGACCGAGTCAAGTTGCAGTTGCATGCTCCTTTATATGTACTCTCACAATTTGATGTGCACTAACACTTTCCATATTTGTTGTTGAACTAGCACCACGGCGCAAGCAAAAACAAACATCAGGTATAATGCTTGACAGATTAACAAAATCTAAAGGAGGAAGAATGGAGATCCATTTTGAGGCAGGTTTAAAAAGGCCACGTGATGCTACAGAGTCAGCCAAGTTAGTATCAGAGGTAGCCATTGCCGTTAGGTATCATGCATGTATCCTCCCAACGTGGATCCAGTACAGGAATGAGAAAGACAATACCCAGTTTAACACCTTCCTTGACCATTTATCCGTAAGTAATGTTATTCATCGCAGTTTGTAATATTGTCTTGCTCTGTGCCATACTTTCTAGCTTCCTCCTAATAAGACTCACATTCTTTTTTCAACAGATGAGGTTCAAGTTGGATCCGAAAGATGATGCAACTAAACAAGCATGCACTCATGTTTTTCAGTCTGCTCTGCGACAGTATCGGTACCACCTTAGAAAATCTCACTTTGAAGGCAAGGCTAACAATGAAATCGCCCAAACATCTCTAGTGCAATATATTACAGATGAAGACTGGCAGCCCTTGTTAAACACTGGTCTGATCCAAAGTATCAGGTAGGGTATATGTATTTGATTAGACCACATATTGAACTTGTATTTATGTATGTGCCTTACAAGTGTATCTTCTTCTAGGCTAACTGTTTGAAGAACAAGACCAATCGTTTTAAAGTGAAATTCCAACAGACAGCAGGATCTCGTAGCTATATTGCACACTGCGAGGCTCTTGTAAATAGCTGATACTTCCTTCTTTTTTCTGTGCCATATTATCGTATCTATATTGACTTGTTCCAAATACAGAGGAAAACCCGTGCGGACCAAAAAGAACCTGAACCGAATGCAGTGCAAATCTTCAGGGATTGCCACACCAGCAAGATGAAGGGCATGAGCACACCAGTTCAGGCCGCTGTTGTAAGTCCTTAGTCCTCCTGCCTTTGAACTGACTGGTACTGTGATGTGTTCATTTAACTGCTTGGTTTGCAGCCAATGTCAGTTACTCTGTTCACTTTTATACACAGTTGTCTTAACGTATCATTTCACCTTACATGGTTTAAAAGAGATGAAGGATATTCTTTTGGTCTTGATCTGTAATCTAGTTGTGATGTTCACGTGCGCACACAATGATAGAATAGCCTGTTTGTTTTATATCTGTTTCCCCATGATATGAATGATGTCATACTATGTTCATCCTACTTTAAACCATGTCTCTTTATCCTTAGATGTCAACGAATGTGAGGAAATAGACAATACAGTAGGCATGCTACATGGACATATGTTCCGAAAGTGATTTTATTATGTAGTTGGCACTACAATACATGCTAATGTATTACAGAAGTTCACCAAAATAAGTTATGTATAAACGTGAAACCTACTTTGTTTGTTTTTGTCTCATCAGTAACTTATCCGGTACACTAATCTACAAGTTCAAACTTTCAGCAAGCTATGGAACAAATGATTGAACAGCCACAACCACCTGAAGGTGACGAGGCTACCACAGGCACAATGTCACCTCTTACTGCAGTGCGTCAGTATCTCTCCACTAACAGTGCAAAAAGCACCTTCCTGAGTAATTCTGGGTTGGTTGTCAAGGTAACCTCGTCCAAATCGCCTACTGAACAAAATCTTCCGGCTAGACAGAGTGATATATCTGTGCTCCAGACACAAGTCCAATCCCTAATGGACGTTGTGTCGGAAACAAAAATAGTGGTTGACAAATGTCGTGAAGATATGAATGGTTTTGAAACCAGACTATCAGACATTTACTTCGTTGTTCAAGAGCAATGGCGGAAAAAAGGGGAAGATCGTGCTGCTCCATCAAATTCTACAGCCTGAAACATAAGCACTCAGGTCAAATGATATGTGCTTCTATACATCTGATGGTGCATTTATCTGCAAGGATTGTAAACTTTATGCCAACAGGCCTTTTGTTGTATGGTTGGAATTTATTTTGTTGTGATACAGCATTTATGATGCTGCCAAAGGCTGTAGTAATTATGACGCTTTTTTTGTATAGTGTAGGTTTATCTTAGTAATGTATTCGGCCGAAAGCTTCGTAGGAGCCCAACATTCCAACATTCGTCGGGCCCATTCCAATTGGGCTAAAAACAATTCTGGGCCAAAATTTGCATGTAGCCCACTAAAAATATCTGGGCCTAAATCTGAAGGAAATATGCCCTAGAGGCAATAATAAAGTTATTATTTATTTCCTTATTTCATGATAAATGTTTATTATTCATGCTAGAATTGTATTAACCGGAAACTTAGTACATGTGTGAATACATAGACAAACAAAGTGTCACTAGTATGCCTCTACTTGACTAGCTCGTTGAATCAAAGATGGTTAACTTTCCTAGCCATAGACATGAGTTGTTTTTTGATTAACGGGATCACATCATTAGAGAATGATGTGATTGACTTGACCCATTCCGTTAGCTTAGCACTTGATCGTTTAGTATGTTGCTATTGCTTTCTTCATGACTTATACATGTTCCTATGACTATGAGATTATGCAACTCCCGTTTACCGGAGGAACACTTTGTGTGCTACCAAACGTCACAACGTAACTGGGTGATTATAAAGGTGCTCTACAGGTGTCTCCGAAGGTACTTGTTGGGTTGGCGTATTTCGAGATTAGGATTTGTCGCTCCGATTGTTGGAGAGGTATCTCTGGGCCCACTCGGTAATGCACATCACTATAAGCCTTGCAAGCATTGTAACTAATAAGTTAGTTGCGGGATGATGTGTTACGGAATGAGTAAAGAGACTTGCCGGTAACGAGATTGAACTAGGTATTGAGATACCGACGATCGAATCTCGGGCAAGTAACATACCGATGACAAAGGGAACAACGTATGTTGTTATGCGGTTTGACCGATAAAGATCTTCGTAGAATATGTAGGAGCCAATATGAGCATCCAGGTTCCACTATTGGTCATTGACCGGAGACGTGTCTCGGTCATGTCTACATAGTTCTCGAACCCGTAGGGTCCGCACGCTTAAAGTTCGGTGACGATTTATATTATGAGTTATGTGTTTTTATGTACCGAAGGTAGTTCGGAGTCCCGGATGAGATTGGGGACATGACGAGGAGTCTTGAAATGGTCAAGACGTAAAGATCGATATATTGGATTACTATATTCGGACATCGGAAAGGTTCCGAGTGATTCGGGTATTTTTCGGAGTACCGGAGAGTTACGGGAATTCGCCGGGGAGTATTTGGGACTTATTGGGCTTTAGGGGAAAGAGAGGGGAGGCTGCGCGCACCCCCAAGGCCTAGTCCGAATTGGACTAGGGGGAGGGGCTGCGCCCCCTCCTTCCTTCTCTTCTCTTTTCCCTTTCCTTCTCTCCTACTCCTACTACTTGGAAGGGCTCCTAGTTCTACTAGGAAAGGGGGAATCCTACTCCCGATGGGAGTAGGACTCCCCTAGGGCGCGCCATAGAGAGGGCCGGCCCTCCCCCACCTCCACTCCTTTATATACAGGGGAGGGGGGCACCCCATAGACACAACAATTGATCTCTTGATCTCTTAGCCGTATGCGGTGCCCCCCTCCACCATATTCCACCTCGGTCATATCGTAGCGGTGCTTAGACGAAGCCCTGCATTGGTAGCAACATCATCACCGTCATCACGCCGTCGTGCTGACGGAACTCTGCCGCAAAGCTCTGCTGGATCGGAGTTCGTGGGACGTCATCGAGCTGAACGTGTGCAGAACTCGGAGGTGCCGTGCGTTCGGTACTTGGATCGGTCGGATCGTGAAGACGTACGACTACATCAACCGCGTTGTCATAACGCTTCCGCTTTCGGTCTACGAGGGTACGTGGACACACTCTCCCCTCTCGTTGCTATGCATCACCATGTTCCTGTGTGTGCGTAGGAAATTTTTTGAAATTACTACGTTCCCCAACAGTGGTATCAGAGCCTGGTTTTATGCGTAGATGTTATATGCATGAGTAGAACACAAGTGAGTTGTGGGCGATACAAGTCATACTGCTTACCAGCATGTCATACTTTGGTTTGGCGGTATTGTTGGATGAAGCGGCCCGGACCAACATTACGCGTACGCTTACGCGAGACTGGTTCTACCGACATGCTTTGCACATAGGTGGCTGGCGGGTGTCAGTTTCTCCAACTTTAGTTGAACCGAGTGTGGCTACGCCCGGTCCTTGAGAAGGTTAAAACAGCACCAACTTGACGAACTATCGTTGTGGTTTTGATGCGTAGGTAAGAACGGTTCTTGCTCAGCCCGTAGCAGCCACGTAAAACTTGCAACAACAAAGTAGAGGACGTCTAACTTGTTTTTGCAGGGCATGTTGTGATGTGATTCGGTCAAGACGTGATGAGATATAAGTTGTTGTATGAGATGATCATGTTTTGTTGAAGTTATCGGCAAGTGGCAGAAGCCTTATGGTTGTCTCTTTATTGCATAAGATGCAAGCGCCAAATAATTGCTTTACTTTATCGCTATGCGATAGCAATAGTTGCAAGAGCAATAGTTGGCGAGACGACCATGTGACGACACATTGATATAGATCAAGATGATGGAGATCATGGTGTCGTGCCAGTGACGATGGTGATCATGATGGTGCTTCGGAGATGGAGATCAAAGGCGCAAGATGATCATGGCCATATCATGTCACATATTTTGATTGCATGTGATGTTTATCTTTTATGCATCTTATTTTGCTTAGATCGATGGTAGCATTATAAGATGATCTCTCACTAAATTTCAAGGTATAAGTGTTCTCCCTGAGTATGCACCATTGCGAAAGTTCTTCGTGCTGAGACACCACGTGATGATCGGGTGTGATAGGCTCTACGTTCAAATACAACGGGTGCAAAACAGTTGCACACGCAGAATACTCAGGTTAAACTTGACGAGCCTAGCATATGCAGATATGGCCTCGGAACACTGAGATCGAAAGATCGAGCGTGAATCATATAGTAGATATGATCAACATAGTGATGTTCACCATTGATACTACTCCATCTCACGTGATGATCGGACATGGTTTAGTTGATATGGATCACGTGATCACTTAGATGATTAGAGGGGTGTCTATCTAAGTGGGAGTTCTTAAGTAATATGATTAATTGAACTTTAATTTATCATGAACTTAGTCCTGGTAGTATTAGCATATCTATGTTGTAGATCAATAGCTCGCGTTGTTGCTTCCCTATGTTTATTTTGATATGTTCCTAGAGAAAAACTATGTTGAAAGATGTTAGTAGCAATGATGCGGATTGGATCCGTGATCTGAGGATTATCCTCATTGCTGCACAGAAGAATTATGTCCTTAATGTACCGCTAGGTGACGGACCTATTGCAGGAGCATATGCAGACATTATGAACGTTTGGCAAAGCTCGGTATTGTGACGCCCCCGATTCAATCGTACACTAATCATACACGCAAACGTGTACGATCAAGATCAGGGACTCACGGGAAGATATCACAACACAACTCTAAAAATAAAATAAGTCATACAAGCATCATAATACAAGCCAAGGGCCTCGAGGGCTCGAATACAAGTGCTCGATCATAGACGAGTCAGCGGAAGCAACAATATCTGAGTACAGACATAAGTTAAACAAGTTGCCATAAGATGGCTAGCACAAACTGGGATATAGATCGAAAGAGGCGCAGGCCTCCTGCCTGGGATCCTCCTAAACTACTCCTGGTCATCATCAGCGGCCTGCACGTAGTAGTAGGCACCTCCAGTGTAGTAGGAGTCATCGTCAACTGTGGCGTCTGGCTCCTGGGCTCCGGCATCTGGTTGCGACAACCAGGTAGAAGGGAAAGGGGGGAAAGAGGGAGAAAAGCAACCGTGAGTACTCATCCAAAGTACTCGCAAGCAAGGAGCTACACTACATATGCATGGGTATATGTGTAAAGGGCCATATCGGTGGACTGAACTGCAGAAAGCCAGAATAAGAGGGGGGATAGCTAATCCTGTCGAAGACTACGCTTCTGGCCGCCTCCATCTTGCAGCATGTAGAAGAGAGTAGATTGAAGTCCTCCAAGTAGCATCGCATAGCATAATCCTACCCGACAATCCTCTCCTCGTCGACCTGTGAGAGAGCGATCACCGGGTTGTATCTGGCACTTGGAAGGGTGTGTTTTATTAAGTATCCGGTTCTAGCTGTCATAAGGTCAAGGTACAACTCCAAGTCGTCCTGTTACCGAAGATCACGGCTATTCGAATAGATAAACTTCCCTGCAGGGGTGCACCACATTACCCGACACGCTCGATCCCATTTGGCCGGACACACTTTCCTGGGTCATGCCCGGCCTCGGAAGATCAACACGTCGCAGTCCTACCTAGGCTCAACAGAGAGGTCAGCACGCCGGTCTAAATCCTATGCGCGCAGGGGTCTGGGCCCATCGCCCATTGCACACCTGCACGTTGCGTACGCGGCCGGAAGCAGACCTAGCGTCCCTAATACAAGAGCAGGCGTTCCAGTCCAATCCGACGCGCGCCGCTCAGTCGCTGACGTCAAAAAGAGCTTCGGCTGATACCACGACGCCGGTTGCCCATATCTTGTCCCACGTTACGGTTAGTGCGTATAAGGTCAACGACCCAACTCAGATCAAATACCAAGATCTCGTTAAGCGTGTTATTATGAAGTAACCGCGGACACCGACCAGGGCCAGGCCCACCTCTCTCCTAGGTGGTCTCAACTTGCCCTGTCGCTCCGCCACAAAGATCCACTCGCGGGTACTCCTACGAGCCAACCCGACTTTAGTCACCACAGGTATCATATATCTTATGTATATAAGTATATACCCGTGACCACCTCCCGAGTGATCACGGCCCGATAGTATAGCATGGCAGACGGACAAGAATGTAGGGCCACAGATGGAATACTAGCATCCTATACTAAGCATGTAGGATTGCAGGTAAAGGTAACAACAGTAGTAGCAAGGACAGGCTATGCATCAGGATAGGATTAACGGAAAGCAGTAACATGCTACACTACTCTAATGCAAGCAGTAGAGAGTAGAATAGGTGATATCTGGTGATCAAGGGGGGGGGCTTGCCTGGTTACTCTGGCAAGTAGGAGGGGTCGTCAACTCCGTAGTCGAACTGGGCAGCAGCAGCGTCGGTATCGGAGTCTAGCGAGAGAAGAGGGGGAAGAAACAATAAATATAATGCAAACATATGCATGACGATGTATGACATGACAATGAGCGTTGTTAGGGGTGCCCAATCGCGGTAGTAGGTGATACCGGCGAAGGGGGGAAAACATCCGGGAAAGTATCCCCGGTGTTTCGCGTTTCCGGACAGATGAACCGGAGGGGGAAAGTTGCATGTTCGATATGTTAGGGATGTGTGGTGAACGAACGGGCTGCGTATCCGGATTCATCTCATCGTTCTAAGCAACTTTCATGTAGAAAGTATTTTCATCCGAGTTACGGATTATTTTATATGATTTTCTAAAGTTTTAATCATTTTCTGAGTTTAATTATTTATTTAAATCCAACATTATCCAGAACAGTATGGGATGACGTCAACATGACGTACGTGTGATATCAGCAGTCAACCGTGCGGTTGACTGGAGTCAAAACTGACTTGTGGGTCCAGTGGGACCCACATGTCATTGAGACAGAGGTGAAATAGGATTAGTTTTAGACTAATTAGATTTAACTAAGTGCGGGCCCCATTAGTTAGTGACTAATTAGCCTAGATTAACTATTTTAACTAATTTAATTATTTTTTTGAGTGGGGGCCACTGGTCAGCTGCTGGGACCAGCCCATTCAGCAAGTTGACCATGGTCAACTGGGCCAGCCGGGCCCGTGGGGCCACCAGGCAGTGACCCAGGGGTGGCCCCAGGTGTGCCAGCTCAGCGGAGCCGCCGGAGTAGCTCCAACGAGCTCGCGCGCAGCGGCCGAATGCCGGCGAGCGTTGGGTTTCGCCTACGGAGCACCAAAACGAGCGCCGTCTCTTGCGTTCGAACGAGGAGAGTGCCCCGCGTCTAGTGGTGGCGGTGGCGTGGCCGGAGGTGGCCGGAAGCGACGGCGGCGAGCACATCGGCGGACGGCCGGAGTCGGGCGTGAGGGCAAATGGTGGCATGGGGCACGGTTTTACGCGCGGTTGGGTGTGTTCGAACGCACACGACAGCGCGCGTCGAGTGGCGGTGGTCGCAGGCACGGGAGTGGCCGAAGACAAGCAGTTCGACGTCACCGACGGCGGGGTGTTTTGGGCGAGCAACGGCAACGGCGATGTGGCGCGCTATTGGGCAAACGGGAGGGCTAGTCGGGCCCTACTCGACGCGGCGAGTTCAACGGAAACACGCCCGTGACCATTTGGTCACCAGAGACTCGTCGGCGACGAGCTCCGCGGTGCTGCGTTCGGGCGCTCCAGCGGCAGCTAGCTAGGGCGTGCGAGAGAGCAAACGGAAGAGCCGGAGGGGTGGAGCTCACCGAGCGGCACACACGAAAGGCCCTTGGGGGTTTAGTAGCTGTAGAGTCGACGACGCTCGTCGGAGACGCGCCGGGGATCCGAGGAAGAAGACGAGGCCGGGGCAGCGTTCGTGGGCGCCCGGCGTCCTGCAGCTCGTCGGGGAGGCGTCGTCGAGGGAGGTGGAGCGAGCGGACACGTCGGAGAGGCGCGGAGGTCGCGGTGGCCGCGAGTTCTACGGCGGCGAGGCCATGGCGGCGCTCGGATGCGGTGGGGAACGAGGGGGAGAGCGAGGTGGATCTGAGGGGGAAGGCGCAGAGGCCGAGAGGGAGAGCGGGGGCGAGTGGGAGGCGGGATCGAGGAGGCGGGGGCGTGGCGGCCTTATCCTCTCCTCGACGCCGGCGAGGGGGTCCGATGGCGACGTGCCCCTGTTCCGACCTGGGTCGGGGGAACAGGGAAGGGAGACGGGGCAGTGGGGCTGGGCCGGCGGTTGGCAAGCTGGGCCAGGTGGGCCGGTCTGGCCTGTGAGCTGGGCCGCCTGGTCCAGTGGGGGGCTCTTTTCCTTTCCTTTTCTTTTGCTTTGTTTTATTCCTTTTCTTTATTTTTCTTTTCTGCTTTAACTCACTTTAAGTATTTAGACATTTTCTAAAAATGTGTTTACTTCACCATAATTACCTATGCAATATTTGGCACCCACCGAACATTTTTGTTTTGACTTTTGAAAACTATGGGTGTTTGTCACTAATTCATTTTTGAATTTGCAATGTTTTTGAACTACCACTTGATTAGCAATAGTAACATAGATGACATGGCATCATCAGGAGAGTTTTACTGTAGCCTAATTATCCGGGCGTTACAGGTATGATGACTACTTGATAGTTTAGTGCACCATGCTTTACGGCTTAGAACCGGGACTTCAAAATTGTTTTGAAACGTCACAGAGCATATGAGATGTTCCAAGAGATGAAATTAGTATTTCAGACTCATGCCCGTGTCAAGAGGTATGAGACCTCTGACAGTACTTTGCCTACAAGATGGAGGAGAATAGCTCAACCAGTGAGCATGTACTCAGATTGTCTGGGTACTACAATTGCTTGAATCAAGTGGGAGGTAATCTTCCAGATAAGATAGTAATTGACAAAGTTCTCTAGTCACTATCACCAAGTTACTAGAACTTCATGATGAACTATAATATGCAAGGGATGACGAAAACAATTCCCAAGCTCTTTGCGATGCTAAAATCGGTGAAGGTAGAAATCAAGAAGAGCATCAAGTGTTGATGGTTGACAAAGACCACTAGTTTCAAGAAAAGGGCAAAGGGAAGATGGGGAACTTCAAGAAGAACGGCAAGCAAGTTGCTGCTCAAGTGAAGAAGCCCAAGTCTGGACCTAAGCCTGAAACTGAGTGCTTCTACTGCAAAGGGACTGGTCACTGGAAGCGGAACTGCCCCAAGTATTTGGCAGATAAGAAGGATGGGAAAGTGAACAAAAGTATATTTGATATACATGTTATTGATGTGTATTTTACTAGTTTTTATAGCAACCCCTCGGTATTTGATACTGGTTCAGTGGCTAAGAGTAGTAACTCGAAACGGGAGTTGCAGAATAAACAGAGACTAGTTGAGGGTGAAGTGACGATGTGTGTTGGAAGTGGTTCCAAGATTGATATGATCATCATCGCACACTCCCTATACTTTCGGGATTAGTGTTAAACCTAAATAAATGTTATTTGGCGTTTGCGTTGAGCATGAATATGATTTGATCATGTTTATTGCAATACAGTTATTCATTTAAAGTCAGAGAATAATTGTTGTTTTGTTTACATGAATAAAACCTTCGATGGTCATACACCCAATGAAAATAGTTTGTTGGATCTCGATCGTAGTGATACACATATTCATCATATTGATGCCAAAAGATGCAAAGTTGATAATGATAGTGCAACTTATTTGTGGCACTGCCATTTGGGTCATATCGGTGTAAAGCGCATGAAGAAACTCCACAAAGATGGATTTTTGGAATCACTTGGTTATGAATCATTTGATGCTTGCGAACCGTGCCTTTTGGGCAAGATGACTAAGACTCCGTTCTCCGGAACAATGGAGCAAGCAACTGACTTATTGGATATAATACATACTGATGTATGCGGTCCGATGAGTGTTAAGGCTCACGGCAAGTATCGTTATTTTCTGACCTCCACAGATGATTTGAGCAGATATGGGTATATCTACTTGATGAAACACAAGTCTGAAACATTTGAAAAGTTCAAAGAATTTCAGAGGGAAGTGGAGAATCATCGTAACAAGAAAATAGAAGTTTCTACGATATGATCGCAGAGCAAAACTATTTGAGTTACGAAGTTTTGCCTTCAGTTAAAACAATGTGAAATAGTTTCACTACTCACGCCATCCGGAACACAATAGCGTAATGGTGTGTCCGAACATCATAACCGTACTTTATTAGATAAGGTGCGATATATGATGTCTCTTACCAATTTTACCAATATCGTTTTGGGGTTATGCATTAGAGACAGCTACATTCACGTTAAAAAGGGCACCATCTAAATCCGTTGAGACGACACCTTATGAACTGTGGTTTGGCAAGAAACCAAAGTTGTCGTTTCTTAAAGTTTGGGGCTGCGATGCTTATGTGAAAAAGTTTCATCCTGATAAGCTCAAACCCAAATCGGAGAAGTGCGTCTTCATAGGATACCCAAAAGTAACTGTTGGGTACACCTTCTATCACAGATCCGAAGGCAAGATCTTTGTTGCTAAGAATGGATCCTTTCTAGAGAAGGAGTTTCTCTCGAAAGAAGTGAGTGGGAGGAAAGTAGAGCTTGATAAGGTAATTGTACCTTCTCCCGAATTGGAAAGTAGTTCATCACAGAAATCAGTTCCAGTGATTCCTACACCAATTAGTGAGGAAGTTAATGATGATGATCATGAAACTTCAGATCAAGTTATTACAGAAACTCGTAGGTCTTCCAAAGTAGGGTCCGCACCAGTGTGGTACGGCAATCCTATTCTAGAAGTCATGTTACTAGACCATGATGAACCTACGAACTATGAGGAAGCGATGATGAGCCCAGATTCCGCGAAATGGCTTGAGGCCATAAAATCTGAGATGGGATCCATATATGAGAACAAAGTGTGGACTTTGATTGACTTGTCCGATGATCGGCAAGCCATAGAAAATAAATGGATCTTCAAGAGGAAGACGGACGCTGATAGTAGTGTTACTATCTACAAAGCTAGACTTGTCGAAAAAGGTTTTTGACAAAGTTCAAGGTGTTGACTACGATGAGATTTTCTCACTCGTGGCGATGCTTAAGTCTGTCCGAATCATGTTAGCAAGTTGCCACATTTTATGAAATCTGGCAAATGGATGTCAAAACTGCATTCCGTAATGGATTTCTTAAAAGAAGTTGTATATGATGCAACAAGAAGGTTTTGTCGATCCTAAAGGTACTAACAAAATGTGCAAGCTCCAGCGATCCATCTATGGACTGGTGCAAGCATCTCGGAGTTGGAATATACGCTTTGATGAGTTGATCAAAGCATATAGTTTTATACAGACTTGCAGTGAAGCCTGTATTTACAAGAAAGTGAGTGGGAGCACTACAGCATTTCTGATAAATATATGTGAATGACATATTGTTGATCAGAAATAATGTAGAACTTTCTGGAAAGCATAAAGGAGTATTTGAAAGGAGTTTTTCAAAAGAAAAACCTCAGTAAAGCTATTTACATATTGAGCATCAAGATCTATTGAGATAGATCAAGACGCTTGATAAGATTTTTCAATGAGTACATACCTTGATAAGATTTTGAAGTAGTTCAAAATGGAACAGTCAAAGAAGGAGTTCTTGCCTGTGTTGTAAGGTGTGAAGTTGAGTAAGACTCAAAACCCGACCATGGCAGAAAATAGAAAGAGAATGAAAATTCATTCCCTATGCCTCAGTCATAGGTTCTATAAAGTATGCTATGTTGTGTACCAGACCTATTGTATACCTTGCTCTGAGTTTGGCGAGGGAGTACAATTTTTGATCTAGGAGTAGATCACTGGACAGCGGTCAAGAATATCCTTAGTGAGGACTAAGGAAATATTTCTCGATTATGGAGGTGATAAAAGAGCTCGTCGTAAAGAGTTACGTCGATGCAAGCTTTTACACCGATCCAGATGACTCTAAGTCTCAATCTGGATACATATTGAAAGTGGGAGCAATTAGCTAGAGTAGCTCAGTGCAGAGCATTGTAGACATAGAAATTTGCAAAATACTTACGGATCTGAATGTGACAGACCCGTTGACTAAACTTCTCTCACGAGCAAAACATGATCACACCTTAGTACTCTTTGGGTGTTAATCACATATCGATGTGAACTAGATTACTGACTCTAGTAAACCCTTTGGGTGTTGGTCACATGACGATGTGAACTATGGGTGTTAGTCACATCTAGATGTGAATATTAGTGTTAAATCACATGGTGATGTGAACTAGATTATTGACTCTAGTGCAAGTGGGAGACTGAAGGAAATATGCCCTAGAGGCAATAATAAAGTTATTATTTATTTCCTTATTTCATGATAAATGTTTATTATTCATGCTAGAATTGTATTAACCGAAAACTTAGTACATGTGTGAATACATAGATAAACAAAGTGTCACTAGTATGCCTCTACTTGACTAGCTCGTTGCATCAAATATGGTTAAGTTTCCTAGCCATAGACATGAGTTGTCATTTGATTAACGGGATCACATCATTAGAGAATGATGTGATTGACTTGACTCATTCCGTTAGCTTAGCACTTGATCGTTTAGTATGTTGCTTTTTCTTTCTTCATGACTTATACATGTTCCTATGACTATGAGATTATGCAACTCCCGTTTACCGGAGGAACACTTTGTGTGCTACCAAACGTCACAACGTAACTGGGTGATTATAAAGGTGCTCTACAGGTGTCTCCGAAGGTACTTGTTGGGTTGGCGTATTTCGAGATTAGGATTTGTCGCTCTGATTGTTGGAGGGGTATCTCTGGGCCCACTCGGTAATGCACATCACTATAAGCCTTGCAAGCATTGTAACTAATAAGTTAGTTGCGGGATGATGTGTTACGGAACGAGTAAAGAGACTTGCCGGTAACGAGATTGAACTAGGTATTGAGATACCGACGATCGAATCTCGAGCAAGTAACATACCGATGAGAAAGGGAACAACGTATGTTGTTATGCGGTTTGACCGATAAAGTTCTTCGTAGAATATGTAGGAGCCAATATGAGCATCCATGTTCCGCTATTGGTTATTGACCGGAGACGTGTCTCGGTCATGTCTACATAGTTCTCGAACCCGTAGGGTCCACACGCTTAAAGTTCGGTGACGATTTATATTATGAGTTATGTGTTTTTATGTACCGAAGGTAGTTCGGAGTCCCGGATGAGACTGGCGACATGAAGAGGAGTCTCGAAATGGTCGAGACGTAAAGATCGATATATTGGACGACTATATTCGGACATCGGAAAGGTTCCGAGTGATTCGGGTATTTTTCGGAGTACCGGAGAGTTACGGGAATTCGCCGGGGAGTATTTGGGCCTTATTGGGCTTTAGGGGAAAGAGAGGGGAGGCTGTGCGCACCCCCAAGGCCTAGTCCGAATTGGACTAGGGGGAGGGGCTGCGCCCCCTCCTTCCTTCTCTTCTCTTTTCCCTTTCCTTCTTTCCTACTCCTACTACTTGGAAGGGCTCCTAGTTCTACTAGGAAAGGGGGAATCCTACTCCCGATGGGAGTAGGACTCCCCAAGGGCGCGCCATAGAGATGGCCAGCCCTCCCCCTCCTCTAGTCCTTTATATACGGGGGAGGGGGACACCCCATAGATACAACAATTGATCTCTCTATCTCTTAGCCGTGTGCGGTGCCCCCTCCACCATATTCCACCTCGGTCATATCGTAGCGGTGCTTAGGCGAAGCCCTGCGTCAGTAGCAACATCATCACTGTCATCACGCCGTCGTGCTGACGGAACTCTCCCGCAAAGCTCTGCTGGATCGAAGTTCGTGGGACGTCATCGAGCTGAACGTGTGCAGAACTCGGAGGTGCCGTGCGTTCGGTACTTGGATCGGTCGGATCGTGAAGACATACGACTACATCAACCGCGTTGTCATAACGCTTCCGCTTTCGGTCTACGAGGGTACGTGGACACACTCTCCCCTCTCGTTGCTATGCATCACCATGATCCTGTGTGTGCGTAGGAAATTTTTTCAAATTACTATGTTCCCCAACAAAATCAGCATAAGCTTTCATATTTTTCTAGTAGGCCTGTGCCCATAGTGGGCCTTTAACAGGCCTAAATATAATTTGGGCCCTGTAGCGACCAGACCTCAAATGGTCTGTGCTGCTGTGCACCAGTGTCATCCCTGGATCAGTAATGCTGACACACACAGTACAAATGGAGGATTTATAACAGAGTAGCAATCACACACTTATTACATCGAATATCTCCGAAGAGATTAAGTATGATAAACATGGCTTAAGGCCATCTAACAACGATAACAGCGGAAGACTTGGAAGATAAGTGAGTCCATCAACTCCAGCGGCATCACTGAGTATAAGACCACGACCTAAGGCACCTTACTCGTCGTCTGAAAAGTCTGCAACATGAAACGTTGCAGCCCGAAAACGGGTCAGCACATAGAATATGCTGGCAAAGTAACACATAGAGAGTAATAAACAGTAATGATACTATACTACATGCATATATGGCTGGTGGAAAGCTCTATGGTTACAGTTTTGCGAAAAGCCAATTTTATCCTACTGCAAAGGAATAAATTTTATTTAACTATCATGGTGGTTGTTAAACATTGAGAAGGTACCTCCAACTCAATCCCAATTAAGTGTCATCATTAACCCAACAAAATTAATTAAAGGTAACATGGTGATGAGATTCAAATGAAAATCCAGGTACTAGATACTCAAGTTGTCCATAACCGGGGACACGGCTAACCATGATTAGTTTGTACACTCTGCAGAGGTTTGCGCACTTTTCCCCACAAGACTCGATCGCCTCCGCTTGATTCTCGCACTACATGATGTTTGAGAAACGGATGACCGAGACACAGTCTTTCAGAAACAATCACTCTTTACTCTGGATGGACCGGTACACCTACTTTCCCCTACATCTGCTAGCCCACCTCTTCAAGAGATCTTGTAACCTGCTCAACTATGCTAGAGCCCATAATAGCTTGTGGCTGCACACGGAAGTTTCTAGCATGAATGATCTTATGATCCCTTTGAGCCTGGGTGGCGGTCCTTATACAAACAGACAACACTGGGTTCTCCAGGTGCCTCAATCCACCCAGATGTGAGTTTTAGTTGCCACCTTAAGTTGAACCATTAATAAACATCTCACATCTGTCATGAATATCTCTCAAACCCAATCCACGTCTACGAGCATAGCATGGCAATATAATAGCAACGTAGAAGTAACTCCCAAGGGTTTGATAATAAACAGGGCAATAGGTACTACCTCATCAACTACTTCCCAATACCCACATGTTATCAATCCTACTCATGCAATGTTTGAGGAATAGATCTAATGCAATAAAACTGGGTATGAAAGGTATGATCAAAGTGTTACTTGCCTTGCTGATGATCCGCAAAACCTAACGAGTCGAAGTAACAAGCGGCACACTCCGGGTACTCTATCGCAAACAAACAAGCATACAATCAGTACTCATCTAATGCACAGTTAAAGCTCGAATGAAAGATCCAACCAGAGCGTTCAACTTAAGAACTCCGGTTTGCAAAAAGAATCAACTCGAAAGAAACAACGAAAGTCAAACTGCGAAAGAAAGAAGCTTCGTTTACCAATCTGGATCTAGGTCAAATTTTACTGTAGCAAAACTTGTTTGAGTAGGTTAAACGGAAAGAGAATTTCGAGACGAAACTCTAGGCGCTTGAATCGCCTGATTCCGATAAACGAGCGAGAAGTTAAACAGAAACAAAGATTCGATCAGAAATCGAATCTGAGATAATCGCAGAAAAATCCGACGAAAAAGAAAAATGGACGAACGCTTAAAGAATGGACGTTCGTTAACAGAGAAAAAAACCGACGAACGCGTTCGTTAAAACGAACGGTTTGGTGAACGCTCGCAAAATAATAAAACCAAAAAAAACGATCTAGGGTTTTTTTAAAACAAAGGGTTTTTTTTAGAAGAAAACCGGCAAACCGGACGGCATCGAGGTCTACCTCGTCGGGGCGGCTCCGGCGGGGCTCCGGTGAGGGCGGCGGGTGCGGCGGGGGTGCGGGGCTCGGGGGGGCGAGGGGCGGCGAGGCGGCAGGGTTCGGCGGCGAACGGCGGCGGCTCGGCTCGGCTCCGGCGGCGAACGGCGGCGGCTCGGCTCGGCTCCGGCGGCGGCGGGGCGGGCAAGTGCGGCGGCGGCGGCGGGCGAGGTGAGGGAGAGAGAGAGGGGGGTATTTATAGGAGGGAGGGGGGCTCCGGTGGCTTGGGGAGGGGGAAAACCGAGCGGGAGGCGGCTCCCGTGTCCATGGCGGACACGGCGACGGCGGCGGCCGTGCGCGGAGAGGAGAGGGGCGCGGGGTGGGCCGGCGCCCTGGGCTCGGCCCAGCGCGGGCGCGCGCGCAGTTTTTTTTTAAACGTTCAGCGGAAAATAATTCGTAGAAAAATAAATAAAAATCAGAAAAATATAAAATAAATTTTCCCCGTCTAGTTAGAAACTCTAGAATAGGGTGAACATTTTTTTTAAAACCAAATAAATATTTTGAAAACATGCAATATTTTTAATGCAATAAAATTGCAAATAAAATCCAAATAAATTCCAATAAATGATTTTAACATTTTTCCTCCAGTATTTCAATTGTTTTGGAGAAGTCATATTTTCTCCTCTCATTTATTTTTAAAATTGAAATATTTTCCGGAGAAAAAAATAATTAAAATAAAATCCTCGTCTTATTATTTGATGAAAATCAAATATGAAAATTTTAGAAAATCCCCAACTGTCTCCGAGGGTCCTTGAGTTGCTTAGGATTTATCGAGGATTTGTCAAAATGCAATAAAACATGATATGCAATGATGATCTATGTATAACATACCAAATTGAAAATTTGGGATGTTACAAACCTACCCCCCTTAAGATGAATCTCGCCCTCGAGATTCGGGTTGGCTAGAAAACAGGTGGGAGTGGTCTTTCCGTAGGTCTTCCTCTCGCTCCCAGGTGGCTTCATCCTCCGTGTGGTGACTCCACTGGACTTTGCAAAACTTGATAACCTTGCTGCGGGTAACTCGGCTGGCATACTCAAGAATCTTAACTGGTTTCTCCTCGTAGGTCAAATCACTTTCCAACTGAATCGCTTCCAGTGGCACAGTATCTCTCAGCGGTATCTCAGCCATTTCTGCGTGGCACTTCTTCAACTGGGAAACGTGAAATACATCATGAACTCCAGACAGTCCTTCGGGCAATTCCAGCTTGTAAGCAACCTCTCGCATACGTTCCAACACTCTGTATGGTCCGATAAAACGGGGCGCTAACTTTCCCTTAACTCCAAAGCGCTTCACTCCTCGAAGTGGTGATACTCGAAGATACACTCTGTCTCCGACTTCATGAACTGTCTCCTTTCGTTTAGAATCACCATAACTCTTCTGCCTGGACTGGGCTACCTTGAGCCTATCGCGAATCAACCTCACTTTCTGTTCAGACTCCTTAATCAAATCTGGTCCAAACAACTGGCGGTCTCCAACTTCGTCCCATAACAACGGTGTTCTACACCTCCTTCCGTACAAAGCTTCGAAAGGGGCCATCTTCAAACTGGTTTGATAACTGTTGTTATACGAAAACTCCGCATATGGCAAATTGTCGTCCCAACTAGAACCATAATCTAGTGCACATGCTCTCAACATGTCCTCCAAAATCTGGTTGACTCTCTCGGTCTGTCCATCTGTCTGTGGGTGAAATGTTGTACTAAATTCCAGCCTGGTTCCCAATGTTTCATGTAACTGCTTCCAAAACTTCGAGGTAAATTGGGTTCCTCTGTCTGATACAATGGTCCTCGGAACTCCATGCAAACATACGATCCTGCTCATGTATATCTTTGCCAACTTAGCACTGGTGTAAGTGGTCTTCACTGGAATGAAATGAGCCACTTTCGTCAAACGGTCGACTACAACCCATATCGAGTCATAGCCTGAACGAGTCCTGGGTAATCCTGTGATAAAATCCATGCCTATTTTATCCCACTTCCATTCGGGTATCGGCAATGGTTGTAGCAATCCTGCTGGCTTCTGATGCTCTGCCTTCACTCTCTGACACACATCACAAACTGCTACATATTCTGCAATATCCTTCTTCATTCCGGTCCACCAGAAAGTATTGTTCAGATCCAAATACATCTTGGTATTCCCTGGGTGAATCGAGTACGGTGAATCATGGGCTTCTTGCAAAATCAACTTCCTGATCTCCGGATCATTTGGCACATATACACGGTCCTCAAACCATAAGGTATCGTGCTCATCCTCACGAAATCCCTTGGCTTTTCCTTTGCTCATCTTCTCCTTTATCTCTTCAATCTCCTTGTCTGTCTTCTGAGCTTCTCTGATCCTTTCCATCAAGGTAGACTGAATCTCCAATGTCGCTAAATAGCCTCTTGGGACTATCTCCAAACATAGCTCGCGAAGGTCCTCGGCTAACTTCTGAGGTAACTCTCCTGTCATGAGGGTGTTGATATGACTCTTGCGGCTCAACGCGTCTGCTACTACGTTAGCCTTTCCAGGGTGATAATGCAATCTCATATCATAATCTTTAATGAGCTCCAACCATCTCCTCTGTCTGAGATTTAACTCCTTCTGCGTGAAAATGTACTTCAAACTCTTGTGATCCGTGTACACCTCACAATGGTTTCCGATGAGAAAATGTCTCCATGTCTTCAATGCATGCACCACGGCTGCTAATTCCAAATCATGCGTAGCATAATTCTTCTCATGGGGTTTAAGTTGTCGTGAAGCATATGACACAACTCTTCCTTCCTGCATAAGCACTGCTCCAAGTCCTTGACGAGAAGCGTCGCAATATACTTCATAGTCCTTGCGTTGATCGGGCAGAATCAACACTGGTGATGTAACCAATCGTTTCTTCAACTCTTGGAAACTAGCTTCACATTCCTCAGTCCAATTGAATTTGGTGTCCTTCTTCAATAGCTCATTCATGGGCTTAGCAATCTTCGAGAAATTCTCGATGAATCTCCGGTAGTATCCTGCAAGTCCAAGAAAACTCCGGATTTCTCCAATGGTCGTGGGTGCTTCCCAACTTGTCACTGTGTCGACCTTGGCAGGGTCTACTGCTATTCCTTCTCCAGAAATAACACGTCCAAGGAATCCAACTTCCTTCAGCCAAAATTCACACTCGCTGAACTTGGCATATAACTGATGTTCTCTAAGCTTCTCAAGTACCAATCGTAAATGCTCCTCATGCTCTTCCTCGTTCTTGGAAAAGATTAAAATATCATCAATGAACACCACGACGAACTTATCCAGAAACTCCATAAACACTTTGTTCATCAGGTTCATGAAATAGGCAGGTGCATTAGTCAGTCCAAATGACATAACGGTATACTCATACAATCCATATCTGGTGGTAAAAGCCGTCTTGGGTATATCCTGCTCTCGAATCTTTAACTGATGGTATCCTGATCGTAGATCGATCTTGGAAAATACTCTAGCTCCTTGTAGGCGGTCAAACAAATCATTGATCATCGGCAGTGGGTACTTGTTTTTTGATGGTCACTTCATTCAATCCTCGGTAATCAACAACCATCCTCAGTGATCCATCTTTCTTCTCCACTAGAAGTACTGGTGATCCCCAAGGTGACGAACTTGGGCGAATATAGCCTTTATCCAGTAACTCCTTGATCTGCTTCTTAATTTCCTCCAAATCTTTTGCGGGCATCCTGTACGGTCTCTTAGATATTAGCCCTGTGCCTGGCAAAATTTCAATCAAGAACTCAATGTCTCTATCTGGTGGCATGCCTGGCAACTCTTCTGGAAATACATCCGGATAATCCTTTACCACTGGTACTTCCTCCGGTACAACTCCTGATAAGGAATTTACTTGAGTCCTCTGCGGCATATGCCGGGATACATACTTGATCCTTTTTCCTTCCGGGGTGGTAAGCAAAATCGTCTTGCTGGCACAATCGATGTTTCCTCCATACAACGATAGCCAATCCATTCCCAAAATCACATCCAAACCTTGCGATTCCAAAACAATGAGGTCTGAGGGGAAAACATGCCTTCCAATGGCCAATGGTATCTGAAAACATCCTTGGGTTGCCATATACTCTGCTCCTGGCGAGGTTACTAACATAGGGGTTTTGAGAACTTGGGTGGACATCTTAAACTTATTCACGAATCCCCTTGATATGTATGAATGCGATGCACCAGTATCGAAAAGAACGGTTGCAGTAAATGACTTAACCAAAAACTTACCTATTACTGCATCAGGCTGAGCTTCAACCTCCTCCACGCTCACGTGGTTCACATGTCCTTTGTTGAACGGGTTCGGCTTCTTCCCAGAGCTTCCATTGCCATTTCCATTTTGGGCTTCAGGACAATCAGTTGCATAATGTCCCGTCTTCTGGCACTTGAAACAAGTAATGTGACTTAGATCCCTCTTGGTTGGGGTAGATGGGTTGGTGCGGTTCTGTCCGTTGTTTCCTCCATTCCCATTACCATTCTTGGAGCCATTATGGTTGTGCGAACTACCTCCTCCATGGGTATGCTGAAACTGTCCTCCCGGCTTCGGGGTAAATCGTGGCTTCTGCTGGGCTCCAGAATTGTACTTCCCTTGTCCATACTTCCTCTTGCGGTTTTCAATCTGCTGTTGCTTCCCTTCAATCATGAGAGCTCTATCTACCAGCTCCTGGTAGTTGTTGAAGGTTGCTACCATCAACTGCATACTCAGTTCATCATTCAGCCCTTCCAAAAATTTCTCCTGCTTGGCAGCATCTGTAGCAACGTCATCTGGTGCATAACGTGCTAGCTTACTGAAATCCTCCACATACTGGCCTACGGTGCGTCCTCCTTGGCGTAGGTTACGAAACTCACGCTTCTTCATAGCCATAGCTCCTGCTGAAACATGAGCTGTACGGAAAGCTTGCTGAAACTGGTCCCATGTGACAGTGTCAATAGGGTGCGTGCCTGTATAATTCTCCCACCATGATGCTGCGGGTCCATCAAGCTGATGTGCGGCAAAACGCACTCTTTCCGCATCTGTGCATCCTGCAGTGGTCAACTCCCTTCCAACTTTGCGGAGCCAATCATCTGCAACAATCGGCTCGGTGCTACTAGAAAACACCGGCGGGTTTAGCCTTAAGAAACGGGCTAAGTGATGAACAGGTGGTGGTGGCGGTGGGTTGTTGTTGTTGTTGTTGCCTTGGTTCTGCACTAACACTTGCATCAGGGCATTCTGTTGCTGAATCAACTGGGTGATCTCTGGCGGGAAAACAAATCCGGTGTCGCGTCTCGGAGGCACCTGATAGGTTTAGAAAAGATGAGAGTTAAGAATAGAATGAGGTCTAGAGGGAAAACACTACCCATATGCTCATGAGACAAATACAATCAATATCACTCAATCAATTCAAACAAGGCAAAACAATCGATCTAACTAGCGTTACAAAGTGCTTGAACTATACTATTAAATGGGGGGAAACTACTACTGATATGGTGGTCTACTAGAAATTCTGATCCGTTGAAGACTCCATGATGTCTGCTCCAGCTTCATCAACCCAGTCGTCTTCACTTGGTTACGAGTCAGTGTCATCGATGATGATGTAGTTATCCGGACAAGTGCATTCGTCGACTTTTGCTTTTGGCACTGGATTTCCCATGAATACTCCAATCTTCTTCTCCAGGTCGTCATTCTTCCCTACTAGTGCGTTGATTTCCTCCAAATAATCTTCGCGTGTAGCCTTGAGTTCTTCTTGGAGCTCCTTGATCTTGGTTAATGCCTTCTTCAGTTCTTCCTTGCCCGTGCACATCTGGTTCTCCTGGCGACGAATATGTTGGTTCTGCTCCTGGATGAAAGCTGCAATTGATCCATCCTTCTTGGTCCTGATCATCTCCCATTGCGCGTCTCGGCGTTCACAAATTTGGTAAATCGTATCCTTAAGCTCCTGGTGGTAGACTTCTCCAATGCGTCCCATGGCGATGTGTGCGGCCATGCTCTTCCCTAAACTCCAAGTTGGTGCTTCGAAAACCAATCTTATGGCACTAAACATCCTTCCTGGAATGATAACTTGAATTTTCCAGCTCTCCTCTTCGGGTAATGTGGCGTTGTAGGTTCTAGTGATGCTTGGTATTCCTATGTTCAAGTACTTGGTGACTTCCTTCAAGTGTCGACCAAACGGCGTGTCTTCATCTGGTTGCATGAACTTGCTCCTTGCATTCGCCATTCCTAAAAGAGTAGAAAGTGGAGAGGGGTCAGAAATGAGAAGAGAGAAGTTGTCTAGGGCTTAAGCTCAGTGGTCGTGTCCTACAGTCAACCTGGCTCTAATACCAACTTTGTAGCGACCAGACCTCAAATGGTCTGTGCTGCTGTGCACCAGTGTCATCCCTGGATCAGTAATGCTGACACGCACAGTACAAATGGAGGATTTATAACAGAGTAGCAATCACACACTTATTACATCGAATATCTCCGAAGAGATTAAGTATGATAAACATGGCTTAAGGCCATCTAACAACGATAACAGCGGAAGACTTGGAAGATAAGTGAGTCCATCAACTCCAGCGGCATCACTGAGTATAAGACCACGACCTAAGGCACCTTACTCGTCGTCTGAAAAGTCTGCAACATGAAACGTTGCAGCCCGAAAACGGGTCAGCACATAGAATATGCTGGCAAAGTAACACATAGAGAGTAATGAACAGTAATGATACTATACTACATGCATATATGGCTGGTGGAAAGCTCTATGGTTACAGTTTTGCGAAAAGCCAATTTTATCCTACTGCAAAGGAATAAATTTTATTTAACTATCATGGTGGTTGTTAAACATTGAGAAGGTACCTCCAACTCAATCCCAATTAAGTGTCATCATTAACCCAACAAAATTAATTAAAGGTAACATGGTGATGAGATTCAAATGAAAATCCAGGTACTAGATACTCAAGTTGTCCATAACCGGGGACACGGCTAACCATGATTAGTTTGTACACTCTGCAGAGGTTTGCGCACTTTTCCCCACAAGACTCGATCGCCTCCGCTTGATTCTCGCACTACATGATGTTTGAGAAACGGATGACCGAGACACAGTCTTTCAGAAACAATCACTCTTTACTCTGGATGGACCGGTACACCTACTTTCCCCTACATCTGCTAGCCCACCTCTTCAAGAGATCTTGTAACCTGCTCAACTATGCTAGAGCCCATAATAGCTTGTGGCTGCACACGGAAGTTTCTAGCATGAATGATCTTATGATCCCTTTGAGCCTGGGTGGCGGTCCTTATACAAACAGACAACACTGGGTTCTCCAGGTGCCTCAATCCACCCAGATGTGAGTTTTAGTTGCCACCTTAAGTTGAACCATTAATAAACATCTCACATCTGTCATGAATATCTCTCAAACCCAATCCACGTCTACGAGCATAGCATGGCAATATAATAGCAACGTAGAAGTAACTCCCAAGGGTTTGATAATAAACAGGGCAATAGGTACTACCTCATCAACTACTTCCCAATACCCACATGTTATCAATCCTACTCATGCAATGTTTGAGGAATAGATCTAATGCAATAAAACTGGGTATGAAAGGTATGATCAAAGTGTTACTTGCCTTGCTGATGATCCGCAAAACCTAACGAGTCGAAGTAACAAGCGGCACACTCCGGGTACTCTATCGCAAACAAACAAGCATACAATCAGTACTCATCTAATGCACAGGTAAAGCTCGAATGAAGGATCCAACCAGAACGTTCAACTTAAGAACTCCGGTTTGCAAAAAGAATCAACTCGAAAGAAACAACGAAAGTCAAACTGCAAAAGAAAGAAGCTTCGTTTACCAATCTGGATCTAGGTCAAATTTTACTGTAGCAAAACTTGTTTGAGTAGGTTAAACGGAAAGAGAATTTCGAGACGAAACTCTAGGCGCTTGAATCGCCTGATTCCAATAAACGAGCGAGAAGTTAAACAGAAACAAAGATTCGATCAGAAATCGAATCTGAGATAATCACAGAAAAATACGACGAAAAAGAAAAACAGACGAACGCTTAAAGAACGGACGTTCGTTAACAGAGAAAAAAAAACCGACGAACGCGTTCGTTAAAACGAACGGTTCGGTGAACGCTCGCAAAATAATCAAACCAAAAAAAACGATTTAGGGTTTTTTTTAACAAAGGGTTTTTTTTAGAAGAAAACCGGCAAACCGAACGGCATCGAGGTCTACCTCGTCGGGGCGGCTCCGGCGGGGCTCCGGTGAGAGCGGCGGGTGCGGCGGGGGTGCGGGGCTCGGGGGGGCGAGGGGCGGCGAGGCGGCGGGGTTCGGCAGCGAACGGCGGCGGCTCGGCTCGGCTCCGGCGGAGGCGGGGCGGGCAAGTGCGGCGGCGGCGGCGTGCGAGGTGAGGGAGAGAGAGAGGGGGTATTTATAGGAGGGAGGGGGCTCCGGTGGCTTGGGGAGGGGGCAAACCGAGCGGGAGGCGGCTCCCGTGTCCATGGCGGACACGGCGACGGCGGCGGCCGTGCGCGGAGAGGAGAGGGGCGCGGGGTGGGCCGGCGCCCTGGGCTCGGCCCAGCGCGGGCGCGCGCGCAGTTGTTTTTTTTTTAAACGTTCCGCGAAAAATAATTCGTAGAAAAATAAATAAAAATCAGAAAAATATAAAATAAATTTTCCCCGTCTAGTTAGAAAATCTAGAATAGTGTGAACATTTATTTAACACCAAATAAATATTTTTAAAACATGCAATATTTTTAATGCAATAAAATTGCAAATAAAATCCAAATAAATTCCAATAAATGATTTTAACATTTTTCCTCCAGTATTTCAATTGTTTTGGAGAAGTCATATTTTCTCCTCTCATTTATTTTTAAAATTGAAATATTTTTCCGGAGAAAAAATAATTAAAATAAAATCCTCGTCTTATTATTTGATGAAAATCAAATATGAAAATTTTAGAAAATCCCCAACTCTCTCCGAGGGTCCTTGAGTTGCTTAGGATTTATCGAGGATTTGTCAAAATGCAATAAAACATGATATGCAATGATGATCTATGTATAATATACCAAATTGAAAATTTGGGATGTTACAGGCCCTCAGTAATAATAGGCCGTTTCCATGTGTAAATATCTCGAGCCCATAAAAAACATGGGCCTTTAATAGGCCGAAAGTAAGATTGGGCCCTGATTGTGGCAAATAACCCACTGGTCTTAGCAGGCCGAAATGATGGCCCATTTACAATGCGGATCGTCCACAGGCCGAAATTCAGACGGGCCGTAAATGCGCCGACCTACTACACGGGCCTTTAACAGGCCGGAAGTTCGGTCGGGCCTTATTAGTGTCATTTTTATATGGGCCGTTAGTAGGCCCGATGTGGCGTTGGGCCACATATGGCCCATGGATTTCGTCCGACATTAACAGGCTGAAAGTCACAACAGGCTGAAAGTGGCCCAAATCTGTAGTGGGCCTCTAACAGGCCGAATGTCAGACATGGCCGAATATGACCCATATCCTTCACGGTCGTTTATGGGCCGAAAGTTTCAATGGCGTATAAATGGGCCCAAATGAAGCAGGACCTTTAACAGGCCGGAAACACACCGGGCCATAATTCGACCCAAATTCTTAGCGGACTATTAACGGGCCAGAAGTGACCATGGGCCGCGATGATGACAAGTTTAGGATGGGCCGTTGACGGGCTGATTTGACACTAGTCGTATGGGCCTTAACTGAGAATGTTGGGCCTTTAGCTGGGCCGGCCCATTATGGTCTGCAAAATCTTGTGGGCCTTTAGCTGGGCCGGCCCATTATGGCCCGCTAAATCTTGTGGGCCTTTAGTTGGGCCGGCCCATTATGGCCCACTAAATCTTGTGGGCCTTTAGTTGGGCCGGCCCATTTAATCTTTATGGGCCACTTTTGCGCCTGTCCACGAGTCAACGTATCACAGGCGCATGTCGGCCATTGGATGAGTGACACATGTCCCAACAGTGAGCAAACACGTGTTTCCTCCGGCCAATGAGTATTTTACACGTGGAAAATCCCCATTGGTCCGGGTTGTTAATGGGTTATCGGATCCAAAACCGGACCCGATAGCTTAACGGCGTTCCGTTACGGTGGATGCCACGTGTCACCCTTGACAAAGGCACTTCTATGACGCGCGATTTATCGTCATGGAAGTGGACACTTCCGTGATGATAATTTTGGTAATGTCATGGAACACTTCTACGACAGCACAGGTATGACTATCTTGATTCTGTCATAAAATTGTCATGGATGTACATGCATGACAGAAAACGTGACCTACTGTGACAAACACGTATCATCATGGAAGTGTATTTTTTGTAGTGTGTCAAAGAAAACGATCGAGTAGTTCCCAATATTTTCCATGCTAGATATATCATAGGCGGTTCCCAAACAGAAAATAAAGTTTATTCCTTTTTCCACCATACTTTCACATTCCACCGCTAACCGAATCCACGGGTACCGTCCATACCAACACTTTCCAAGGAATTTATTATTTGACAATATAAAGTAAATTCATTTTTCATTTTGGGATTGGGCATCCCTAATACCTTTGCCGTACTCTTGTGCAATGACAAGTGAATAAACACTCATCTTGAGAATACCACATCTAGCATGGAAAAATATCAGCCACCCCCTACCGTTTCATGAGAGGTACGAGCACACAAAAAGGAAATTTATTTTGAAAATTAGAGATGGCACATACAAATTGCTTAGAACGACATGGAAATACCGCATATAGGTAGGTTGTAACGCCCCGGATCCGATGCGCCAGGTGTCTGCCAGTCATTCGCCTTCGTTGCCATGTCATTTGCTTGCGTGTTGCATTTTGCCATGTCATCATCTGCATTTCATTTGCATGTCTTTCAAAACTTGCATCCGTCCAGGTCCTCCCAGTTCTCTCCGTTGTCCGTTCCGACCCCTTTCACACTCGCACGCGCCCGCGGCACCTCCGAAATATTATTTTATTAGTGGCATAAAATGTGCTCGGAATGGGATGAAAGTTGGCGTGCGGTCTTATTATAGTGTAGGTAGATCGCTTGTCAAGTTTCATCGCATTCGGAGTCCGTTTGATGCCCCAACGGATAACTATAGCGGCAGTATAGTCGGTCTATCGTCGGACGTTCTCGGTCTCCGAAAACCATTGTCGGGCTGCACTCTTTCTCTTCTCTCCCCTCAGCCCAAGCCTTTTCTTCACAGCCCACCTAGGCCTGTCTAACCACCCCCCCTCTCGATCGGGTCCGTCGGATCGCGATCGGAGGCTCCAAAACGCTCCAAAACCCCCAAAACATAGCCCCTACCCTATATATTCTCACCCACATGCCATTTTTGGCATCCACCTACCTCCCTCCTTGTTTTCCGCGCCCCTCCAGCCTGCAGCCGCCGCCCCCCTCCTCTGAATCCGCGCCGGCCACCTCGTCGCCGCCACTTGGCGCGCCTGGATTGGCTCAGGCGCCGCCCGCCACCGCCCGTGGCCACTCAGGCGCGGCCACGTAGCCTCCCTGCACCGTCCCCCGCGCCTCCAACCGCCGCGGCCCGCCCAGGCCCGGGCCAGGCCCGCGAAGCCCATCGGGGCCCGCGCCCGAGCCCGCGCGAGCCCGAACCGCCGCCGCCGCCCGTGGTCGCCCGCGCTTGGCCCCCGCGCCGCCTTCTCCTTCCTCCCGCTCCCCGACGTCCGCTCCCCGCCGCCTCGGGTGCCGCCGTCCGCCGCCATGGCGACCTCTCCCGCCGCCGCCTTGCTCCTCCACTAACCTCGTCGTCGCACCGCCGCGCCCCCGCCGGGTCTCGTCGTCATCGCCCGCCTCCCGCGCCTCCCCGTCGTCGCGGGAGCTCACCGGAGCCGCCCCGCCGCTCGCCGGAGTCTCCTCCGGCCTGATCCACCGGGGTGGATGAGATCCACCACCATGCCGAACCAAAAACCTCCCCCGTACCCGGATCTGCTCGTCCCCGAACCACCCCGTCCCGTTTTCTGAGAGGTGAAAATCTACTAAGTCCCGAAAATTGTTGCATTATGTTGCCCTATTCATCATGCCATAACTTCGTGCTCGGTGCTCCGATTCATGCATATGATATATCGAAATGTTCGTCATGAGATGCTCTTCATTTTGTCCCATAGTTCCATGCTTGTTAGAGATCATCTTGATGCCCTAATCATCATTGCAAGAGTGCTATATGATGTTAACTGCTGTCTGTTATCAGAACTTGATGAATTGTCTTTTTCGTTGCATTTTGTGTGTGCATCCTATGAGCATGAGCTCTACCTGTGTTTTGAACTACATTATGCCATATTTACAGTGGTGCTTGTCTTGTATTTTTTTGATCTATGTGGTGACTAGCACAAGCATGCAAAGTAGCCTCCATTTTTTTGAACCAGTTTTTGCTATGCCAGTTGCTTCGTTCTATCGCTTTGCTGCGCTACCTATCACTTGCTCTTCAAGCCTCCCAATTTGCCATGAACCTCTAATCTTGTAACCCTTCCTAGCAAACCATTGTTTGGCTATGTTACCGCTTTGCTCAGCCCCTCTTATAGCGCTGCTAGTTGCAGGTGAAGATGAAGATTGCTCCATTTGGAATATGTTTATGTTGGGATATCACAATATCTCTTATATTATTAATGCATCTATATACTTGGTAAAGGGTGGCAAGCTCGGCCTTATGCCTGGTGTTTTGTTCCACTCTTGCCGCCCTAGTTTCCGTCATACCGGTGTTATGTTCCTTGATTTTGCGTCCCTTACGCGGTTGGGTGATTTATGGGACCCCCTTGACAGTTCGCTTTGAATAAAACTCTTCCAGCAAGGCCCAACCTTGGTTTTACATTTGCCTCACCTAGCCTTTTTCCCTTGGGAGTCGTGCTCTCAAGGGTCATCTTTATTTACCCCCCCCCCCGGGGCCAGTGCTCCTTCGAGTGTTGGTCCAACCTGTCAGTCGCCGGTGGCCACTAGGGGCAAATCTGGGCTGGCCTACCGGAAGCTTGGACAATCCGGTGTGCCCTGAGAACGAGATATGTGCAGCTCCTATCAGGATTTGTCGGCACATTCAGGCGGCTTTGCTGGTCTTGTTTTACCATTGTCGAAATGTCTTGTAACCGGGATTCCGAGACTGATCGGGTCTTCCCGGGAGAAGGAATATCCTTCGTTGACCGTGAAAGCTTATAATGGGCTAAGTTGGGACACCCCTGCAGGGTATTATCTTTCGAAAGCCGTGCCTGCGGTTATGTGGTGGATGGAATTTGTTAATATTCGGTTGTAGAGAACTTGACACTTGACCTTAATTAAAACGCATCAACCGCGTGTGTAGCCGTGATGGTCTCTTCTCGGCGGAGTCCGGGAAGTGAACACGATTTCTGGGTTATGTTTGACGTAAGTAGGTGTTCAGGATCACTTCTTGATCATTGCTAGTTCACGTCCGTTCCTTTGCTTCTCTTCTCGCTCTTGTTTGCGTAAGTTAGCCACCATACTTGCTTAGTCGCTGCTGCAACCTCACCACTTTACCCCTTCCTTACCCATTAAGATTTGCTAGTCTTGATACCCATGGTAATGGGATTGCTGAGTTCTCGTGGCTCACAGATTACTACAACACCAGTTGCAGGTACAGGTTTTGCGATGATCATGACGCGAGAGCGATGTTTACTTGTTTGGAGTTCTTCTTCTGCTTCTTCTTCGATCAGGGGATAGGTTCCAGGTCGGCATCCTGGGCTAGCAGGGTGGATGTCGTTTGAGCTTTTGTTTGTGTTTCATCCGTAGTCGGATGTTGATCTTATGTATGATGTATTGATGTATTCTTGCGGCATTTGTATGCCTTGTATGTATCCCCATATATTATGTAATGTTGATGTAATGATATCCACCTTGCAAAAGCGTTTCAATATGCGGGTTTATCCTTGGTGGGACCTTCGAGTTCCTCGCGGATAGGATCGTATATTGGGCGTGACATAGGTATAGTGGACTCATATGGAAAAACTGGGTTTAAGGATTTTGGATGCACAATTAGTAATCCCACTTAGTACAAGCGAAGGCTAGCAAAAGATTGAGAAGCATCCAACCAAGAAATGAAAAATCTCATAAGCAAGCATTAAGCATAACTAACACCGAATAATGCACCACAAGTAGGATGTAATTTCATTGCATAACTATTGACTTTCGTGCTTGCATAGGGAATCACTAATGTTAACATCAATATTCTTACTAAACCATAATTACTCATCAACATGACTCACCTATCATATCATCATATCGCAAAACTATTACAAAGAATCAAGTTTATTTTGTCCAATGATCTTCATGAAATTTTTTATTATATCCCTCTTGAATATCTATCACTTTGGGGCTAGTTTCATATGTTGCTTTTGACAGCTCAAACAAATCTAAGTGAAGAACATGAGCATAAATTTTTTCTTCTCTCAAAGTAATATAAGTGTAGCAAGACAGAATTTCTTCAAAATTTTACTAACTCTCAAATAAATCTAAGTGAAGCATGAGAGCATTTCTTCAAAAATATTAAAGCACACCGTGCTCAAAAAGATATAAGTGAAGCACTAGAGCAATTCGATAGCTCAAAAAATTTAAGTGTAGCACATAGAGAAATTCTAACAAATCATAGCATAATTTTGGCTCTCTCAAATAGGTGTGTTCAGCAAGGATACTTGACTCAAACTAAAAAGAAAAACAAGCAAACACTCATATAATACAAGACGCTCCAAGCAAAACTCTTGATATATGACGAATAAAAATATAGCTCCAAGTAAAATACCGATGGTCTTTAGAAGAAAGAGGGGATGCCACTCGGGGCATCCCCAAGCGTAGTTGATTGTTCCTCTTTGGATAATAATTTGGGGTGCCATGGGGCATCCCCAAGCTTAGTCTCTTCTTACTCCGTATTCCTTCATCCATCGTGATCTCACCCAAAACTTCAATCACACAAAACTCTACAAAACCTTCATGAGATCCGTTAGTATAACAAAGCAAATCACCACTCTAAGTACTATTGCAAACCCATTCATATTTTATTTTTGCATTATATCAACTGTATTCCAACTTTACTATGGCTCATATGAAGGAAATATGCCCTAGAGGCAATAATAAAGTTATTATTTATTTCCTTATATCATGATAAATGTTTATTATTCATGCTAGAATTGTATTAACCGGAAACTTGATACATGTGTGAATACATAGACAAACAGAGTGTCACTACTATGCCTCTACTTGACTAGCTCGTTGATCAAAGATGGTTATGTTTCCTAGCCATAGACATGAGTTGTCATTTGATTAACGGGATCACATCATTAGGAGAATGATGTGATTGACTTGACCCATTCCGTTAGCTTAGCACTCGATCGTTTAGTATGTTGCTATTGCTTTCTTCATGACTTATACCTGTTCCTATGACTATGAGATTATGCAACTCCTGTTTACCGGAGGAACACTTTGTGTGCTACCAAACGTCACAACGTAAATGGGTGATTATAAAGGTGCTCTACATGTGTCTCCAAAGGTACTTGTTGGGTTGGCGTATTTCGAGATTAGGATTTGTCACTCCGATTGTCGGAGAGGTATCTCTGGGCCCACTCAGTAATACACATCACTATAAGCCTTGCAAGCATTGTGACTAATGAGTTAGTTGCGGGATGATGTATTACGGAACGAGTAAAGAGACTTGCCGGTAACGAGATTGAACTAGGTATCGAGATATCGATGATCGAATCTCGGGCAAGTAACATACCGATGGCAAAGGGAACAAAGTATGTTGTTATGCGGTCTGACCGATAAAGATCTTCGTAGAATATGTGGGAACCAATATGAGCATCCAGGTTCCGCTACTGGTTATTGACCGGAGAGGTGTCTCGGTCATGTCTACATAGTTCTCGAACCCGTAGGGTCCGCACGCTTAACGTTACGATGACAGTTATATTATGAGTTTACATGTTTTGATGTACCGAAGGTTGTTCGGAGTCCCGGATGTGATCACGGACATGACGAGGAGTCTCGAAATGGTCGAGACATAAAGATTGATATATTGGACGGCTATATTCGGACACCGGAAGTGTTCCGGGTGATTTCGGAGAAAACCGGAGTGCCGGAGGGTTACCGGAACCCCCCCCCCCCCCGGGAGAAGTAATGGGCCTTATGGGCCTTAGTGGAGAGAGAGAGGAGCAGCCAGGAGGGGCCGCGCGCCCTCTCCCCCTCTGGTCCGAATTGGACTAGGAGAGGGGGGGCGGCGCCCCCCTTTCCTTCTCCCTCTCCCCCTTCCTTTCCCCCTCCTAGTAGGAGTAGGAAAGAGGGGAGTCCTACTCCTACTAGGAGGAGGACTCCCCCCCCTTGGCACGCCCTCCTACTAGGCCGGCCGCCTCCCCCCTTGCTCCTTTATATACGGGGGCAGGGGCACCCCATAGACACAACAATTGATCCTTGAGATCTCTTAGCCGTGTGCGGTGCCCCCCTCCACCATATTTTTTCTTGAAGAATAACGATAGTGGGAGAGGCTCCCACTGACTTTGTATTACTCACAAAGGAAAAATTACATATGTGTTACAAAGGGTTTTGTGCCCCCCGGCCATGCTAGCTATCCACGGTCCTAGTGACCCAAATTTACAATGTAATTAGACAGGAAAGGATGAAGTTCCTCTCGGCAGTTATGTGTAAGCAGCTCCAAGAGATGCTTGAATCTAGCTAGCCATGCTCCATAGGAGCGCTGAATCCCTCTAAAGTGTTGATTGTTTCTCTCCATCCAAAGACTCCAAGCAGCCAAGAGAAAGATATCCATGAAGAGAGGTTGTCTCCAATTAGCCCTACCTCCATGCAGAAGAACCAGTCTGTTGTCATCTATCGGCCATGTCATTCCAACTACATCCCAGCAGCGTTGACTAAAGGGGCAGTTGAAGAACAAATGTTCTCGATAATATCGTAGCGGTGCTTAGGCGAAGCCCTGCGTCGGTAGAACATCATCATCATCACCACGCCGTCGTGCTGACGAAACTCTCCCTCAACACTCGGCTGGATCGGAGCTCGAGGGACGTCATCGAGCTGAACGTGTGCTGAACTCGGAGGTGCCGTACGTTCGGTACTTGATCGGTCGGATCGTGAAGACGTACGACTACATCAACCGCGTTGTGTTAACGCTTCCGCTATCGGTCTACGAGGGTACGTGGACAACACTCTCCCCTCTCGTTGCTATGCATCACCATGATCTTGCGTGTTCGTAGGAAATTTTTTGAAATTACTACGTTCCCCAACAGTGGCATCCGAGCCTGGTTTTATGCGTTGATGTTATATGCACGAGTAGAACACAAGTGAGTTGTGGGCGATATAAGTCATACTGCTTACCAGCATGTCATATTTTGGTTCAGCGATATTGTGAGATGAAGCGGCCCGGACCGACATTACGCGTACGCTTACGCGAGACTGGTTTCACTGTTATGAGCACTCGTTGCTTAAAGGTGACTGGCGGGTGTCTGTCTCTCTCACTTTAGTTGAACCGAGTGTGGCTACGCCCGGTCCTTGCGAAGGTTAAAACAGCACCAACTTGACAAACTATCGTTGTTGTTTTGATGCGTAGGTAAGAACGGTTCTTACTAAGCCCGTAGCAGCCACGTAAAACTTGCAACAACAAAGTAGAGGACGTCTAACTTGTTTTTGCAGGGCATGTTGTGATGTGATATGGTCAAGACATGATGCTATATTTTATTGTATGAGATGATCATGTTTTGTAACCGAGTTATCGGCAACTGGCAGGAGCCATATGGTTGTCGCTTTATTGTATGAAATGCAATCGCCATGTAATTGTTTTACTTTATCACTAAGCGGTAGCGATAGTCGTAAAAGCAATAGTTGGCGAGACGACAAACGATGCTACGATGGAGATCAAGGTGTCGCGCCGGTGACGATGGTGATCATGATGGTGCTTCGGAGATGGAGATCACAAGCACAAGATGATGATGGCCATATCATATCACTTATATTGATTGCATGTGATGTTTATCTTTTATGCATCTTATCTTGCTTTGATTGACGGTAGCATTATAAGATGATCTCTCACTAAAATTGCAAGATAAAAGTGTTCTCCCTGAGTATGCACCATTGCAAAAGTTCTTCGTGCTGAGACACCACGTGATGATCGGGTGTGATAGGTTCTACGTTCAAATACAACGGGTGCAAAACAGTTGCACACGCGGAATACTCAGGTTAAACTTGACGAGCCTAGCATATGCAGATATGGCCTCGGAACACTAAGACCGAAAGGTCGAGCGTGAATCATATAGTAGATATGATCAACATAGTGATGTTCACCATTGAAAACTACTCCATTTCACGTGATGATCGGTTATGGTTTAGTTGATTTGGATCACGTAATCACTTAGATGGTTAGAGGGATGTCTATCTAAGTGGGAGTTCTTAAGTAATATGATTAATAGAACTTAAAATTATCATGAACTTAGTACCTGATAGTATCTTGCTTGTCTATGTTAATTGTAGATAGATGGCCCGTGCTGTTGTTCCGTTGAATTTAATGCGTTCCTTGAGAAAGCAAAGTTGAAAGATGATGGTAGCAATTACACGGACTGGGTCCGTAACTTGAGGATTATCCTCATTGCTGCACAGAAAAATTACGTCCTGGAAGCACCGCTGGGTGCCAGGCCTGCTGCAAGAGCAACGCCAGAAGTTATGAACGTCTGGCAGAGCAAAGCTGATGACTACTCAATAGTTCAGTATGCCATGCTTTACGGCTTATAACCGGGTCTTCAACGATGTTTTGAACGTCATGGAGCATATGAGATGTTCCAGGAGTTGAAGTTAATATTTCAAGCAAATGCCCGGATTGAGAGATATGAAGTCTCCAATAAGTTCTACAGCTGCAAGATGGAAGAGAATAGTTCTGTCAGTGAGCATATACTCAAAATGTCTGGGTATAATAATCACTTGATTCAACTGGGAGTTAATCTTCCGGATGATAGCGTCATTGACAGAATTCTTCAATCACTGCCACCAAGCTACAAGATCTTCGTGATGAACTATAACATGCAAGGGATGGATAAGACAATTCCCGAGCTCTTCGCAATGCTAAAGGCAGCGGAGGTAGAAATCAAAAAGGAGCATCAAGTGTTGATGGTCAATAAGACCACTAGTTTCAAGAAAAAGGGCAAAGGGAAGAAGAAGGGGAAATTCAAGAAGAACAGCAAGCAAGTTGCAGTTCAGGAGAAGAAACCCAAGTCTGGACCTAAGCCTGAAACTGAGTGCTTCTACTGCAAGCAGATTGGTCACTGGAAGCGGAACTGCCCCAAGTATTTGGCGGATAAGAAGGATGGCAAGGTGAACAAAGGTATATGTGATATACATGTTATTGATGTGTACCTTACTAATGCTCGCAGTAGCACCTGGGTATTTGATACTGGTTCTGTTGCTAATATTTGCAACTCGAAACAGGGGCTACGGATTAAGCGAACACTGGTCAAGGACGAGGTGACGATGCGCGTGGGAAACGGTTCCAAAGTCGATGTGATCGCCGTCGGCACGCTACCTCCACATCTACCTTCGGGATTAGTATTAGACCTAAATAATTGTTATTTGGTGCCAGCGTTGAGCATGAACATTATATCTAGATCTTGTTTAATGCGAGACGGTTATTCATTTAAATCAGAGAATAATGGTTGTTCTATTTATATGAGTAATATCTTTTATGGTCATGCACCCTTGAAGAGTGGTCTATTTTTAATGAATCTCGGTAGTAGTGACACACATATTCATAATGTCGAAGCCAAAAGATGCAGAGTTGATAATGATAGTGCAACTTATTTGTGGCACTGCCGTTTAGGTCATATCGGTGTAAAGCGCATGAAGAAACTCCATAATGATGGACTTTTGGAATCACTTGATTATGAATCACTTGGTACTTGCGAACCGTGCCTCATGGGCAAGATGACTAAAACACCGTTCTCCGGAACTACGGAGAGAGCAACTAATTTGTTGGAAATCATACATACAGATGTATGTGGTCCGATGAATATTGAGGCTCGTGGCGGATATAGTTATTTTCTCACCTTCACAGATGATTTGAGCAGATATGGGTATATCTACTTAATGAAACATAAGTCTGAAACATTTGAAAAGTTCAAAGAATTTCAGAGCGAAGTTGAAAATCATCGTAACAAGAAAATAAAGTTTCTACGATCAGATCATGGAGGAGAATATTTGACTTACGAGTTTGGCCTACATTTGAAACAATGTGGAATAGTTTCGCAACTCACGCCACCCAGAACACCACAGCGTAATGGTGTGTCCGAACGTCGTAATCGTACTTTACTAGATATGGTGCGATCTATGATGTCTCTTACTGATTTACCACTATCGTTTTGGGGTTATGCTTTAGAGACGGCTGCATTCACTCTAAATAGGGCACCATCGAAATCCGTTGAAACGACGCCTTATGAACTATGGTTTGGCAAGAAACCAAAGTTGTCGTATCTTAAAGTTTGGGGTTGCGACGCTTATGTGAAGAAACTTCAGCCTGATAAGCTCGAACCTAAATCGGAGAAATGTGTCTTCATAGGATACCCAAAGGAGACTGTTGGGTACACCTTCTATCACAGATCTGAAGGCAAGACATTCGTTGCTAAGAATGGATCCTTTCTAGAGAAGGAGTTTCTCTCGAAAGAAGTGAGTGGGAGGAAAGTAGAACTTGATGAGGTAACTGTACCTGCTCCCTTATTGGAAAGTAGATCATCACAGAAACCAGTTTCTGCGACACCTACACCAATTAGTGAGGAAGTTAATGATAATGATCATGAAACTTCAGATCAAGTTATTACTGAACCTCGTAGGTCAACCAGATCAAGATCCGCACCAGAGTGGTACGGTAATCCTGTTCTGGAGGTTATGTTGCTAGACCATGACGAACCTACGAACTATGAAGAAGCAATGGTGAGCCCAGATTCCGCAAAATGGCTTGAGGCCATGAAATCTGAGATGGGATCCATGTATGAGAACAAAGTATGGACTTTGATTGACTTGCCCAATGATCGGCGAGCCATAAAAAATAAATGGATCTTCAAGAGGAAGACGGACGCTGATAGTAGTGTTACTATCTACAAAGCTAGACTTGTCGGAAAAAGGTTTTTGACAAAGTTCAAAGTGTTGAATACGATGAGATTTTCTCACTCGCAGCAATGCTTAAGTCTGTCCGAATCATGTTAGCAATTGCCGCATTTTATGAAATCTGGCAAATGGATAAACAAAACTGCATTCCTTAATGGATTCATTAAAGAAGAGTTGTATATGATGCAACCAGAAGGTTTTGTCAATCCTAAAGGTGCTAACAAAATATGCAACCTCCAGCGATCCATCTATGGACTGGTGCAAGCATCTCGGAGTTGGAATATACGCTTTGATAAGTTGATCAAAGCATATAGTTTTATACAGACTTGCGGTGAAGCCTGTATTTACAAGAAAGTGAGTGGGAGCACTACAGCATTTCTGATAAGTATATGTGAATGACATATTGTTGATCGGAAATAATGTAGAATTATTTTGCAAAGCATAAAGGAGTGTTTGAAAGGAGTTTTTCAAAGAAAGACCTCGTTCAAGCTGCTTACATATTGAGCATCAAGATCTATAGAGATAGATCAAGACGCTTGATAAGTTTTTTCAATGAGTACATACCTTAATAAGATTTTGAAGTAGTTCAAAATGGAACGGTCAAAGAAAGAGTTTCTTGCCTGTGTTACAAGGTGTGAAATTGAGTAAGACTCAAAGCCCGACCACGGCAGAAGATAGAAAAAGAATGAAAGTCATTCCCTATGCCTCGGCCATAGGTTCTATAAAGTATGCCATGCTGTGTACCAGATATATTGTATACCCTACACTGATTTTGGCAAGGGAGTACAATAGTGATCTAGGAGTAGATCACTGGACAGCGGTCAAAATTATCCTTACTGGAATAAGGATATGTTTCTCGATTATGGAAGTGACAAAAGGTTCGTCGTAAAGGGTTACGTCGATGCAAGTTTTGACACTAATCTAGATGACTCTAAGTCTCGGTCTAGATACATATTGAAAGAGGGAGCAATTAGCTAGAGTAGCTCCATGCAGAGCATTGTAGACATAGAAATTTGCAAAATACTTACGGATCTGAATGTGACAGACCCGTTGACTAAAATTATCTCACAAGCAAAACATGATCACACCTTAGTACTCTTTGGGTGTTAATCACATAAGCGATGTGAACTAGATTACTGACTCTAGTAAACCCTTTGGGTGTTGGTCACATGACGATGTGAACTATAGGTGTTAATCACATGGTGATGTGAACTATTGATGTTAAATCACATGGCGATGTGAAGTAGATTATTGACTCTAGTGCAAGTGGGAGACTGGAGGAAATATGCCCTAGAGGCAATAATAAAGTTATTATTTATTTCCTTATATCATGATAAATTTTTATTATTCATGCTAGAATTGTATTAACCGGAAACTTGATACATGTGTGAATACATAGACAAACAGAGTGTCACTAGTATGCCTCTACTTGACTAGCTCGTTGATCAAAGATTGTTATGTTTCCTAGCCATAGACATGAGTTGTCATTTGATTAACGGGATCACATCATTAGGAGAATGATGTGATTGACTTGACCCATTCCGTTAGCTTAGCACTCGATCGTTTAGTATGTTGCTATTGCTTTCTTCATGACTTATACATGTTCCTATGACTATGAGATTATGCAACTCCCGTTTACCGGAGGAACACTTTGTGTGCTACCAAACGTCACAACGTAAATGGGTGATTATAAAGGTGTTCTACAGGTGTCTCCAAAGGTACTTGTTGGGTTGGCGTATTTCGAGATTAGGATTTGTCACTCCGATTGTCGGAGAGGTATCTCTGGGCCCACTCAGTAATACACATCACTATAAGCCTTGGAAGCATTGTGACTAATGAGTTAGTTGCAGGATGATGTATTACGGAACGAGTAAAGAGACTTGCCGGTAACGAGATTGAACTAGGTATCGAGATACCGACGATGGAATCTCGGGCAAGTAACATACCGATGACAAAGGGAACAACGTATGTTGTTATGCGGTCTGACCGATAAAGATCTTCGTAGAATATGTGGGAACCAATATGAGCATCCAGGTTCCGCTATTGGTTATTGACCGGAGAGGTGTCTCGGTCATGTCTACATAGTTCTCGAACCCGTAGGGTCCGCACGCTTAACGTTACGATGACAGTTATATTATGAGTTTATATGTTTTGATGTACCGAAGGTTGTTCGGAGTCCCGGATGTGATCACGGACATGACGAGGATTCTCGAAATGGTCGAGACATAAAGATTGATATATTGGACGGCTATATTCGGACACCGGAAGTGTTCCAGGTGATTTCGGAGAAAACCGGAGTGCCGGAGGGTTACCGGAACCCCCCCGGGAGAAGTAATGGGCCTTATGGGCCTTAGTGGAGAGAGAGAGGAGCAGCCAGGAGGGGCCGCGTGCCCTCTCCCCCTCTGGTCCGAATTGGACTAGGAGAGGGGGGGCGGCGCCCCCCTTTCCTTCTCCCTCTCCCCCTTCCTTTCCCCCTCCTAGTAGGAGTAGGAAAGAGGGGAGTCCTACTCCTACTAGGAGGAGGACTCCTCCCCCTTGGCGCGCCCTCCTACTAGGCCGGCCGCCTCCCCCCTTGCTCCTTTATATACGGGGGCAGGGGCACCCCATAGACACAACAATTGATCCTTGAGATCTCTTAGACGTGTGCGGTGCCCCCCTCCACCATATTACACCTCGATAATATCGTAGCGGTGCTTAGGCGAAGCCCTGCGTCGGTAGAACATCATCATCATCACCACGCCGTCCTAGTTTCCGTCATACCGGTGTTATGTTCCTTGATTTTGCGTCCCTTACGCGGTTGGGTGATTTATGGGACCCCTTGACAGTTCGCTTTGAATAAAACTCTTCCAGCAAGGCCCAACATTGGTTTTACATTTGCCTCACCTAGCCTTTTTCCCTTGGGAGTCGCGCTCTCGAGGGTCATCTTTATTTACCCCCCCCCCCCCCCCCGGGGGGGGGCCAGTGCTCCTTCGAGTGTTGGTCCAACCTGTCAGTCGCCGGTGGCCACCAGGGGCAACTCTGGGCTGGCCTACCGGAAGCTTGGACAATCCTGTGTGCCCTGAGAACGAGATATGTGCAGCTCCTATCAGGATTTGTCGGCACATTCGGGCGGCTTTGCTGGTCTTGTTTTACCATTATCGAAATGTCTTGTAACCGGGATTCCGAGACTGATCGGGTCTTCCCGGGAGAAGGAATATCCTTCGTTGACCGTGAGAGCTTATAATGGGCTAAGTTGGGACACCCCTACAGGGTATTATCTTTCGAAAGCCGTGCCCGCGGTTATGTGGCAGATGGAATTTGTTAATATCCGGTTGTAGAGAACTTGACACTTGACCTTAATTAAAACGCATCAACCGCGTGTGTAGCCGTGATGGTCTCTTCTCGGCGGAGTCCGGGAAGTGAACACGGTTTCTGGGTTATGTTTGACGTAAGTAGGTGTTCAGGATCACTTCTTGCTCATTGCTAGTTCACGTCCGTTCCTTTGCTTCTCTTCTCGCTCTTGTTTGCGTAAGTTAGCCACCATACTTGCTTAGTCGCTGCTGCAACCTCACCACTTTACCCCTTGCTTACCCATTAAGATTTGCTAGTCTTGATACCCATGGTAATGGGATTGCTGAGTCCTCGTGGCTCACAGATTACTACAACACCAGTTGCAGGTACAGGTTTTGCGATGATCATGACGCGAGAGCGATGTTTACTTGTTTGGAGTTCTTCTTTTGCTTCTTCTTCGATCAGGGGATAGGTTCCAGGTCGGCATCCTGGGCTAGCAGGGTGGATGTCGTTTGAGCTTTTGTTTGTGTTTCATCCGTAGTCGGATGTTGATCTTATGTATGATGTATTGATGTATTCTTGCGGCATTTGTATGCCTTATATGTATCCCCATATATTATGTAATGTTGATGTAATGATATCCACCTTGCAAAAGCGTTTCAATATGCGGGTCTATCCTTGGTGGGACCTTCGAGTTCCTCGCGGATAGGATCGCATATTGGGCGTGACATAGGTATAGTGGACTCATATGGAAAAACTGGGTTTAAGGATTTTGGATGCACAATTAGTAATCCCACTTAGTACAAGTGAAGGCTAGCAAAAGATTGAGAAGCATCCAACCAAGAAACGAAAAATCTCATAAGCAAGCATTAAGCATAACTAACACCGATTAATGCACCACAAGTAGGATGTAATTTCATTGCATAACTATTGACTTTCGTGCTTGCATAGGGAATCACTAACCTTAACATCAATATTCTTACTAAACCATAATTACTCATCAACATGACTCACATATCATATCATCATATCACAAAACTATTACAAAGAATCAAGTTTATTTTGTCCAATGATCTTCATGAAAGTTTTTATTATATCCCTCTTGAATATCTATCACTTTGGGGCTAGTTTCATATGTTGCTTTTGACAGCTAAAACAAATCTAAGTGAAGAACATGAGCATAAATTTTTTCTTCTCTCAAAGTAATATAAGTGTAGCAAGACAGAATTTCTTCAAAATTTTACTAACTCTCAAATAAATCTAAGTGAAGCATGAGAGCATTTCTTCAAAAATATTAAAGCACGCCGTGCTCAAAAAGATATAAGTGAAGCACTAGAGCAATTCGATAGCTCAAAAAATTTAAGTGTAGCACATAGAGAAATTCTAACAAATCATAGCATAATTTTGGCTCTCTCAAATAGGTGTGTTCAGCAAGGATACTTGACTCAAACTAAAAAGCAAAACAAGCAAACACTCATATAATACAAGACGCTCCAAGCAAAACTCTTGATATGTGACGAATAAAAATATAGCTCCAAGTAAAATACCGATGGTCTTTAGAAGAAAGAGGGGATGCCACTCGGGGCATCCCCAAGCTTAGTTGCTTGTTCCTCTTTGGATAATAATTTGGGGTGCCATGGGGCATCCCCAAGCTTAGTCTCTTCTTACTCCTTATTCCTTCATCCATCGTGATCTCACCCAAAACTTCAATCACACAAAACTCTACAAAACCTTCATGAGATCCGTTAGTATAACAAAGCAAATCACCACTCTAAGTACTATTGCAAACCCAACATATTTTATTTTTGCATTATATCTACTGTATTCCAACTTTACTATGGCTCATACCCCCCGATAAAGTCCATATATTCATCAAAATAAGCACACAACGCAAAGAAAACAGAATATGTCAAAAACAGAACAGTCTATAGCAATGAAAACTTTGAATACTTATGTAACTCCAAAAATTCTGAAAAATTAGGACAATGTGGAAAATTTGTATATCAATCTTGGGTAAAAAAATTAGCAATTTATCACACTCTGGTGAATTTTATGATTTTCTGTACTGAGCACAAAAGTTTCTGTTTTCCAACAAGATCAAATCAACTATAATCGAAATCATCCCAAAGGCTTTGCTTGGCACAAACACTAATTTAAACCACAAAAACACATCTAACCAGAGGCATATTTGTGTATGTATTGGAAAACAACAAGAAAACCAAAAAGCAAAAAGATACAAGTTTGGTTGCCTCCCAACAAGCGCTATCGTTTTACGCCCTTAGCTAGGCATAACACATAGATCTAAGTGTTTTCATCTTTATTTTCCAACTCCTCAATAAAACACTTAGAATTCTTCAAAGATTTAGCATACAAATTTTCAATAACAATACTCTTAGGAACAAGTTCGAAGAATTCATTCTTGCAAAAAGGGTCTTTTATCACTTCAACAAAATCTGGGTGAATACTAATCATCTTAAGATCTTCTTTATTACAATTAGAAGTTGCACCCTTGTTTTTAGTGACTTTAGTAATCTTGCCAATTTTTATTGGAGTTTTTTTAATAGATTTAGCGCAAGAAAAAGCCGTGCTTAGATTACTAAAAATTTCTTCCAACTTATCAATTCTAGCGGGGCTCTCCTCTATTCTCTCGTTGAATGCGGGTTCTTTTTCTTTTAGTACCTTAAGAGCATCTCCCACTTTGGACCCAATTCTATTAGCAAGATTGTGCATCCTTTTATCTAATTTTTCAAAGTTTTCTTCAATGAGCATTTTCTTTTCAATAGCATCTAGCCTTTCGATAACATGCTCGAGAGTTAAAGTTGTTTCATTAATCATAAGAGGTGGTGAACCCACAAGATTTCCCATAGCATAAAAAGCATCGAGAGAAGGACACATCAAGAAATCCCCACCGGTAATCGTATCTAGGACGAATCTATACCAAGTAGTGATGCCCACATAAAAACAACGAAGAAGAACAATGGTAGATTGCTTACGAATAGATCTATTATGAGCATTGCAAATCCTATACCAAGCATCTTTTAGATTCTCCCCTCCCATTTGTTTAAAGTTAAGAACCTAGTTCTTGGGGGTACACGCAATAGAGGAAGAAATATCCGTAACAACAAAAGTGGCGAACAAGATTGCACGCAAAAACAGATCTAACGAGAAAACGGCGAACGAAAAAGAGGGTGAATAAAAGGACAAATTTTTGTGAAGTGGGGGAGATGAAAATGAGAGACAAATGGCAAATAATGTAAATTGCAAGGAGATGAGATTTGTGATTAGGAACCTGATAGATGTTGATGATGTCTCCCTGGCAACGGCGCCAGAAATTCCTTTTGATGCGGCTTGAACTACGTCGGTATTTCCCCAAAGAGGAAGGGATGATGCAGCACAACTATGGTAGGTATTTCCCTCAGTGATGAGACCAAGGTTATCGAACCAGTAGGAGAACCACGCAACACTATGTAAACGGTACCTGCACACAAAGAACAAATACTTGCAACCCGACACATAAGAGGGGTTGTCAATCCCTCCCGGGTAAAAGATTGGTAAATAGGTAGATGGGTAGATGCAAATGGAACAATGGCAAATAAAATTCAGCGACGTATTTTTGGGGTTTTGATAATATAGATCTGAAAATAAAAGTTGCAAATAAAGGAAAAAGCAAATAGCAATATAGATTTGAAAGCATATGATAGGAAAATAGACCCCGGGGCCGTAGATTTCACTAGTGGCTTCTCTCGGAAAATAGCAAACGGTGGGTAACAAATTACTGTTGGGCAATTGATAGAAAAGCAAATAATTATGATGATATCCAAGACAATGATCATGTATATAGGCATCACGTCCAAGATTAGTAGACCGACTCCTGCCAGCATCTACTACCATTACTCCACACATCGACCGCTATCTAGCATGCATCTAGTGTATTAAGTTCATGGAGAAATGGAGTAATGCAATAAGAACGATGACATGATGTAGACAAGATCTATTCATTTAGGAATAGACCCCATCTTTTTATCCTTAATAGCAATGATACATGCGTGCCTTGCTGCCCCTTCTGTCACTGGGAAAGGACACCGCAAGATTGAACCCATCACAAAACACCTCTTCCCATTGCAAGATAAATAGATCAAGTTGGCCAAACAAAACCCAAATATCGGAGAATAAATATGAGGCTATAATAATCAAGTATAGATATTAAAACAAGGCAAATATGATCATAAACTCACAATTCATCGGATCCCAACAAACACATCGCACAAAGTCATTACATCAAATAGATCTCCAAGAGAACTTTGTATTGAGAAACAAAGAGAGAAGAAGTCATTTAGCTACTGCCTACGGACCCGTATGTCTACAATGAACTACTCACACATCATTGGAGAGGCACCAATGAGGATGATGAACCCCTCCGTGATGGTGTCTAGATTGGATCTCGTGGTTCCGGAACTTGCGGCGACTGGAATTGTGTTTCGTCGACTCCCCTGGGGTTTTTGGATTTTCGTGGTATTTATAGAGCAAAGAGGCGACGCGGGAGGCGACCAAGGTGGGCATAACCCACCCCTAGGCGCGCCAAGGTGGGTTGTGCTCCCCTCGGAGCCCCCCTCTGGTACTTCTTTGGCCCAACAGGTGTCTTCTGGTCCAGAAAAATTCTCCAAAAAGTTTCGCTGCGTTTGGACTCCGTTTGGTATTGATTTTCTGCGAAGTAAAAAACAAGAAAACAACAACAACTGACACTGGGCACTATGTCAATAGGTTAGTCCCAAAAAATGATATAAAGTTGCTACAAAATGATTGTAAAACATCCAAGAATGATAATATAACAGCATGGAACAATAAAAAATTATAGATACGTTGGAGACGTATCATAAAGCAGCTTGTTTCTTATGAGCAGGAAAATATTTTCCAGAGAAGTAATATAGCATATCCTGGGGACTACGCACACAACTAGGATCAAGAGAATTAAACCATATCATAGCATCACCCTTTAACGAGAAAGGAAACAACTTAAGAATATAGTAGTAGCGAATTTTTTCCTCATGAGCAAATAGGGTGGCTATGTCATTTAATTTAGTAAGATGTGCCACAACAGTTTCGGATTCATAACCATGGAAAGGATCCGATTCAACCAAAGTAATTAACTTAGGATCGACAGAAATTCATAATCCTTATCAGGATTCAACCATGTGAAGTAGCAAACTAGGATCATACTGCATTCTAGCATTCAGAGATTTTTCTTTCAACTTGACAAGCAATTTCTTAAGATCCTCTCTATCTTTACAAGAAAAAAAGTCCCTAGCTACCTCTCCATCTATAACATAACCCTCGGGTATAAAAGGCAATTCATATCTAGGAGAGCTAGGTCTAACAGGTGTTTCAAAGTTTTTAGTTTCAATAATTTCATCAGTTTCAGAAATATCATCAGTTTCAGCATTCTCAATATCTTTAGCTCTAGCAAGTTGTTCATCGAGAAACTCACCCAGTGGTAAAGTATTATCAAGCAAAGTAGTAGTATCACCAAAAGCATCATGCATAGCAGAAGTAGCATCATCAATAACTTGCGACATATCAGAATCAATAGCAGGTGTAGGTATCGCAAGTTTACTCAAAACAGAAGGTGAATCAAGTGCAGAGCTTGATGGCAGTTCCTTACCTCCCCTCGTTCTAGAGGAAAAAATCTTGGTTTTGGTATCTTTCAAATTCTTCATAGTGATCAACAGATATAAATCCCAAGTGACTCAGAGAATAGAACTATGCTCCCCGGCAACGGCGCCAGGAAAAGGTCTCGATAACCCATAAGTATAGGGGATCACAACAGTTTTCGAGGGTAGTGTATTCAACCCAAATTTATTGATTCGACACAAGGGGAGCCAAAGAATATTCACGAGTATTAGCAGTTGAGTTGTCAATTCAACCACACCTGAAAGACTTAATATCTACAGCAAAGTATTTAGTAGAAAAGTAGTATGGAAGTAACGGTAATAGTGGCAAAAGTAACACTAGCAGTTTGTAGTGATTGTAACAGCAGCAGCGGCAAAGTAACTTAGCAAAGATCAATATGTGAAAAGCTCGTAGGCAATGGACTGGCAATGATAATTGTATTGGATGATATTCATCATGTAGCAGTCATAACCTAGGGTGACACAGAACTAGCTCCAATTCATCAATATAATGTAGGCATGTATTCCGTATATAGTCATACGTGCTTATGGAAAAGAACTTGCATGACATCTTTTGTCCTACCCTCCCGTGGCAGTGGGGTCCTAATGGAAACTAAAGGATATTAAGGCCTCCTTTTAATAGAGAACCGAAACAAAGCATTAGCACTTAGTGAATACATGAACTCCTCAAACTACGGTAATCACAGGAAAGAATCCCAATTATTGTCACCTTGGGGTATGCGGATCATAATTTGTAATAGGTGTCTAAAACTTGCAAGATAGGATCAAGAACACAAATATATTCATGAAAACATAATAGGTAGAGATCTGAAATCATGGCACTCGAGCCCTAGTGACAAGCATTAAGCATAGCAAAGTCATAGCAACATCAATCCCAGAACATAGTGGATACTAGGAATCAAACCCTAACAAAACTAACTCGATTACATGATAAATCTCATCCAACCCATCACCGTCCAGCAAGCCTACGATGGAATTACTCACGCACGGCGGTGAGCATTATGAAATTGGTGATGATTATGGCGATGAATCACCCTCTCCGGAGCCCCGAACGGACTCCAGATCAGCCCTCCCAGTGAAGAACAGGAGGCGCCAGCGGCTCCGTATCATAAAACGCGATGAATCCTTCTCTCTGATTTTTTTCTCCTCGAATAGGGTTATATAGAGTTGGAGTTAGGGTCGGAGGAGGTCCAGGGGCCCACAAGCCCTCTAGGCGCGCCCCGGGGGGGCACCCCCTCTGGTTAATTCTTGCGCCAATATTTTTTGTATATTCCACAAAAATTCTCCATAAATTTTTAGTTCAATCCGAGAACTTTTATTTCTGCACAACACCATGACAATTCTGCTGAAAACAGCGTCGGTCCGGATTAGTTCCATCCAAATCATGCAAGTTAGAGTCCAAAACGAGGGCAAAAGAGTTCAGAAAAGTAGATACGATGGAGACGTATCAACCGCCCGTGTCTCGTGCCCCCCTCCACTCCCCCCCCCCCCCCCGTGATCGCCCCGACGCCCGTGGCCGCGCCCGCTAAGTCCCGCGCGCCTAGAACCACCCCGCGGCCCCCTGCAGCCGCCCGCACCCAGCTGCGCGCCCTTGGCCCCGCGCTCGCTTGCCGCGGCGGTCTCTATCCCGCGCTTGCGCACGGCCTCGCCGCGTCTAGCCTCGCTCGCCACTCGCTGTCGCGCCTGCCCCGGCAGCCACCACTGCGTCCGCCTCCACTCGCCACCACCACCGATTCTGGCTGCCCCTTGAGGAGTCGTTACAACTACTCGACTCGTCGCGTCGCGCGCTTTCGAACGGGCCCGAAAACGCCCCGAACCAGTGGTCATAGCGGATTCCGGCGAGGTAGCTGGCGCCTCTTCGGCGCCGTCTGCTGACCTGGCCGCCACATGGCCCTACCGGTGTCGCTGCCATCGGGACACACGGGCTCTGTTGACCAGTCAACGGCTGCCATCGGAACCTATGTTTTGGAATTGATGGAATATTTAGTTTGGCGGGGCGGGGAGATGATGAAGTGTTTTTTTACAATCTGATGATTTGGGGGGCCTTACTCGATGTGATTCCGTGTGATCCGCTAAGAGACCCATATTTATGTGGAAAAAAAATCCGCGGTAGTTGCATGTACTATATTGGCGATACAGTATCACATGGCGACGTTTTCTTTTCTAGGTGGTGGGAGGGTGCGTGGGGTTCATATATTTTTATAGGATACCTCAATCTAATTGAAGACCTTCAAAATTAGGGAACAATAGTGAATTGAAGTAATTGGATGGGAGAGCTCCTTGAGAAATTGTTAATCCAGTGAAAATTGAGTGACTCAATTTTCAATTGAAGACCTTAATTAATTGTGAGACCTTAAAAATTAGGAAGCATAATGTATCGTATAAAACAATTGAACGAGAAAGCATTGAAAAATTGTTGACCCAGTCAAAATCGGGTGACCCATCTTTAATTGAATACCTCAATTAGCTATGAGGTCTTTAAAATTAAGGAGTTTAGTGTTATAGAGGATTCCTGAGTAAATTAATCAGAGAATCAATGAAATATGGGCAAAGCCTGGTTTTGGAACCTATGTTTTGGAATTGATGGAATATTTAGTTTGGCGGGGCGGGGAGATGATGAAGTGTTTTTTTACAATCTGATGATTTGGGGGGCCTTACTCGATGTGATTTCGTGTGATCCGCTAAGAGACCCATATTTATGTGAAAAAAATTCCGCGTCGATAGTTGCATGTACTATATCGGCGATACAGTATCACATGGCAACGTTTTCTTTTCTAGGTGGTGGGAGGGTGCGTGGGGTTCATATATTTTTATAGGATACCTCAATCTAATTGAAGACCCTCAAAATTAGGGAACAATAGTGAATTGAAGTAATTGGATGGGAGAGCTCCTTGAGAAATTGTTAATCCAGTGAAAATTGAGTGACTCAATTTTCAATTGAAGACCTCAATTAATTGTGAGACCTTAAAAATTAGGAAGCATAATGTATTGTATAAAACAATTGAACGAGAAAGCATTGAAAAATTGTTGACCCAGTCAAAATCGGGTGACCCAATTTGAATTGAACACCTCAACTAGCTGTGAGGTCTTTAAAATTAAGGAGTTTAGTGTTATAGAGGATCCTGAGTAAATTAATCAGAGAATCAATGAAATATGGGCAAAGCCTGCCCCCCCCCCCTCCTCAAGCCCATTGCCCCTCCTAAGATGTGGCCCAAGCTCTGCCACTGGTAGGTAGCATCTTAATTATTTTTCAAAAAAGAAAGTATAGTTTTCCCCTTCAAATCCTCCTTAATGGATCAATAACCCCCTCAACTTCAAAACCGGATTATTTTCCCCCTAAACTTTGCAAAACCGTATAAATCTCACCCTAGGTGGTTTTGGAGAGAATTGAAAGTGGTTTTGCTTCTATTTTCTCTCTTCTTACTTTCCATGTCGGTAGTACGTACGCACTAGATGTCAAAGGCCACGCGGTTCACGCCTTGTCGCGAGTTGACTCCCTTGGCGAAGACGAGCACCTCGCCACTCGGCGCTCGACCTCCTCGCCGTCCTCGCCGTCCCCGCCGCCTGAGATGATGATGACCGGGCGCCGGCTGGCTGGTCGGATCGACTGATTAATCTCATGTCATGGTCCGCGTTTGGGATCGGTGGTAGTACGTAGTATGTTTCTTCTTCTTTGATAGACTAGTAGTAGGATGGTTCGAGGACCGGATTAACTGGTTGGCAACGGAAATCACTGTAAAGAACTTACACGATGCGTCATTGTGTATGAAATTTTGGTTTGGTCAATAGATGCGCCCTTCTGCCATGTGGAATCGAGGCCTGTGCGTACGGCGCCGCTGACATTTTCAAGGGCCTTGTACGCCAGGGACACATGTCGTCGGTCTATCCATACTGGTCATGCATCCGCGCCAGCAATAAGCAGCTTGCCGGCCCAGCTGCACGCGCGCCGGCAATAAGCAGCTTGCCTGCCCAGCTGCACGCGCGCCGGCGACATGCCGTCACGCAGTGTCGCGCGCTCATTGCCGGTCGTGGCATCACCATGTCTCTCGCAGAAGTCCTCTGCTTCAGCCGCCTCGACCCCGCGGGGCTGCTCGTCGCGGCCGCGCGCTGCAGCTCGCCCTGCCACGTCGGCTGTACGCCCGCCTCTTCGCCGTCCGCGGACTACTGCGTCCACCACGCCGGCGGCGGCCAAAATTCACGATCTTTGCTGCCAGAGACTGAGGTCGTGCTTCTCCCGGACTGGCAGGTGCTCGTACTGCACTGCCCCGGGGCTGCCGCAGAAAACGCCGACGGATATCGTCGGTGTGTGCGCGCTCGGGAAGCTGCCGGCGTTTGGGCGCCGCTTGTACTCCTGCGCGCAGGCAGAGGCGGGTCCGCGCGCCGTGGCTCGTGATCTCCTCCCCGACCACGTAGTCGAAGGTTAGTACTGCCACCGTGGCGGCCGGTCATAGGAGATTATGAGGTGGAGCGGACGGCCAACAAGAAGCGTCACGAGACGGCCTAGGCCAAGGCGGCCGCCAAGCTCTTCGAGCTTGACCCAGACGGGAGGCCGCGCATGGTGGAGGGCACCGCGTCATGCGGCCTGGGGCTCACCGGCCAGACCCCGCCGGAGAGGAGGATGACTGGTGGGGGCGACTCATCGGAGTTGACTTTTATATGTCCAGTCAGCATCAATAACTCAAAACCACCTTAAATCATGTCCAATACCACCTTGGGGCTTGGTTGATCCGGTATAACAAATTTGAGGGGGTGATTAATCCGGTTTTGGACTTGAGGGGGAATTTGAACCAATTAGGCCTTATTTGGATGCTGAAGGAGATATTTCCAGGGAAATGACGCCCTCGGTGGAATATTCTTGACAAAACAAGAAACCCGTGAAAAATTCACACGAGCCTTTGGGAGAGCCGGGGACAGTACCATCTTCTTTCCTACCCACTTGATGCGGCCTTCCGCTATGTGCTGTGAAAGCATGCAGCTATCATTAATTGGTGGAGAGGTGAACCAGCACCCAGACCGAGTTGCGCGCCTGCGGCTCTACAGACAACAGGCCTCGCTCAATTCCAAAACGTCACGAGCGGTGCGTCGTGAGGAGAACGGGGAGAAGTCTCCCGACGTGACGAGGTGATGGTTTTCTACCCGGAAAATCGGGGTGGATCGGGGATGGAAAGGTCTTTCCTTGTTGACACCAAATGCACCTCCCACACAACCAGGGAGGAATTTACTCGCGGCATCCCCACCCAGGGAAATGACGGGGATCCCGGGAGGATCCCTTGAAACCAAACAAGGTCTTATAGAGATTTGAGGGGGAAAAACTATACTACAGTTGCACGTGCATTCTACTAGGGCTGGTCCATGACAAGAGCGTTTTTCTTTAAACAGGGGATCCATGACAAGAGCCTGTCCCAGATTGCCCGGTGGGAAAAGCCCACCAGCCCTCCCTCGCATCCAGCCCATCACGCATCCCTAAACAGGCCGAAAGCGAAAGCCGGCAGCGCTTCGCGAATCTTAAGGCAACACCATCCAACGGCTTGGAACATGACTGAGAGAGACTCCGTAGAATTTATTTAGGGCTTCCCTTGGACATCCGCTCGCCGCCGCAAGCTCCTGAGCTACTGTCCGCACAGCCATCGAACTCCCGAGCTAGCGGAGGCGCACGAGTAGAAACGGCCGGCTTCCTCTTTTTGCTGGTAAGATCTACTGGATCCCTAACTCTAGTCGCCGGCTGGCTAGCCCCTCACCACTCTCATCTCTAATTGCAAGGCTAGGTCTTCTAAGAAGCATAAGTTTTGACAGTGATGATCCCATATGACCGCAAGTGACCAGCAACAACAATCTAGGGAAGGTTGATTTGTTGTTGCTTTAGGGAGGTGGTTATGCTCTTTTGGTTCTGGGGATAGTTGACCTGTTTTTTCTCTCCTCACGTTGAGGTTCCTCTTAAGGTCCCTCATTCTCCCCCTCTTGGATTATTAGCTCTTGATTAATCATAGTTGGATGATATTTTGGTGTAGCTTTTATTGCCCACTCTTGGATTATTAGTTTTTGATCTTAGTTAGAGGATGTCCAGGCACTACCCTTTGGAACTAGAACTAGCCCAGTCCATTTTTTTTTTGCCTTAAGATATGTTTTATATTAAGTTTCATAGATATAGGCATTTATCCATCAATTTTTGCTATAAAAGGCATAATGGCCCTCTCTCTATCTTTGTTTTGTAGTACTAATTATGACTTGATTCATTTTGTATTTACACTGTACTTCATGGTAGTATTATAGCCCTTTGTGCTGGAAGCTTTGCTGTAAATTTGCGCCTAGTTTTTTGTTTTTGTTGTAGGCTATGGTTATTAGTAAGGGATAATATCTATCTTTATACTATCAAGAATGACGATTATTTTATTTGTTTTTTCTAGTTTATATATTATTAAGAATGATGTTGGTCAGTGTTTTCTTTGTTTCATGTCTTGGGATGTATATGACTTAACTATGAATTTTTCTTGTAAATTTTGTTCTTCAAGTTTCCTCCTTTTGACTACGGTTACTAGTTTTCTTGTGATTTTCTCCTGCTAATATTTTGGTCCTACTATTTTAGTTATTTTAGTCTTAGTATTTAGTTGTGACTTCAAGGCTCCTCCTAATGTAAATTATTTATTTCTTCTTCCAACTGGTTATATATGTTATAAGTAATATAACAATTAGTCCTCCATCCATTTATTTGGTTCTGACATACCTTATTTTTGGTGGTTAATTTGTTTCTTTCTATCGTTGATGTTTGCCAGGGGACTTGCCCAAGAAAGTTGATATGGATGAATCAATTGATGTGAGTGATGCTCTTGCACATGCGTCACACCCAGACAACAACATAAGGTCAATAGGAGAAGACATGCTAAAGCGGCTCCAAAATCTTGATCTTCCCAACTTCCTCCTATATTTATCATCTGAGCTTTTGAGGGAGGGGATTCCAGAAGAGTCTAGGGCACTTGCTGCCATCACCCTTAAGAACTCCTTGGACTCAAAGGATCCTGCACTCAAGGATGCACACAAGGATCTACTTTGTATAAAATGGCTCAGCCTGGATCCCTCTATCCGATCAGAGATTAAGAATAAGTTGCTCATGACACTAGAATTTGATTCAAGGCAATCTCATTCAAGGCACCCCTCATCAAAAGTTATTGCAAAAGTTATTGCGAGGGTTGCATGCATGGAGATACCCCGGAATCAATGGCTGGACCTTGTTGGTAAATTAGTGGACAACATGGCAAGTTCATCTTCTTCACTAAAGCAAGCAACTCTAGAGGTGCTCCAGTATATCTTTGAGGCGAAGATCCCTAAAGTTGTCAAGGGGGATCAAGTGGATGTTGTTATGGGTAGTGTCATCAGTGCACTGAATAACCAGATGCTAGATTCTCAAGTCCATCTCACAGCCCTTAAAGCTTTACTCAACATTCTTGAGTTTACCAAGTTTGAAGACCATGCTTGGAGGAATTCTGTAGTGGCAGTTTGTGAAGTGGCAGGCAGGATAAATTCTGGAGCAGAGATCAAAGAGGCAGCATTTGAGTGCCTTGTTGCAATTGCACACACTTGTCATACCATATTAGAACCTTACAAGGAGATCATGATGAGTCTTACATCCCAAGCTTTGGAAGGAGATGTGGAATCACTTAAATTCCAATGTATTAAGTTGTGGATCACTGTTTTCCAAGAAGAGATTGGTTGGGAAGAGGAAGAGGAAGAGGAGGAAGAAGAAGAAGAAAAAGAAAAAGAAGATGATGATGAAGAAGAGGCATCTAGCTTTATTGGTCCTCTCTGTTCATTTGTTCCACTTCTCCTACAAACTTACTTAAACAAAGAACAGGGAGATTTAAAACAGGAGGACATTTGGAAACAGGGAGACGAGGGAGACATTTCCATGACGGGGGAACAAGAAGAAGAGGGAGATGAAAATGTGGAACAAGAGGGAGTAAACCTTGAAGACATTTTGGAACAAGACGAAGAGGAAGATGAGACTCTACAAGGCATTTCCATGACATGCCTAGGCCTTGCAGCTAGAATTATGAAGGGTGGAGTTGTCCCCCTTGTGATGCATTTTGTCAAGGAGAACTTGAATGGGCCACATAAGATAGCAGCATTGTCTCCATTAGGTTTTATCCTGGAAGGTCCCTCGGTCAAGCAACTTGCTCCTCTAGTTCATTTATTGCTTGTCTTGATGGACCATCCGGAGGAAGGTGTAAGAGGCAGGGCTGCCTGGACACTTGGGCGGCTGTTTAAGCTTGTTGGTGCACATAGAATCGTGAGAAATGAGGTGGTAGTCCTGGATCGGATCATGAAGCTCTTGATAGAAAGGAGCAAAGATGTCCCTGAAGTGTCCGTTGAAGTGCATGGAGCTCTATATTTTCTTGCAAGAGGTTATGCAGAAGATGCAAAGTCAAGGTCAAAATCAAACTCATGTGAGCTTTCACCTTCTGTTAAGCCTCTTATTGATGCTCTTCTTTGTGCTTCGGATCTGGCTAGGGAGACCCCTTTTTGCCTTCTTCCATCTCCTTATAAAGCTTTGAGTGAGATTGTGAGAGTTAGTGACACTGGGGACTTACAAGTTCGCCAGGCTGTTATAGGCTTGATGTCTCATATTATGAGGAGATTCAACATTGTGCTTAATGGTCATGGTGCAGTTTCATCTGTTCAGAGGAAGAACCAACTTGAGGTCTTGCTGTGTGGTCTAGTTGAAGTCTTGATCCACAAGCTTGGAAGTACACTCAAGGGGTCTGCTAAATGTGTGTTGATGTTGTTGTGCCCTCTCTTAACCCGTGAGAGTACAAGTGCACGAAATGGAGCAGCCCTTGCCATTGGTGCTCTTGCTCATGCCATTGGTGCTGATTTTGGACAACACATGCCTACGGTGCTACAATATTTCAGTGTGAAGCGACTCTCTCCACTTTATTTAGAAGTGATATGTGATATATGCCATGTCTTGGGAAAAGAGGGAAAAGAGGAAGAAGTGGTGCCATGCTTTGATCATATTATGGAAGTTTTGTATCAAGGTATGGGAGAATCGACACTTCAACCTCCAATTCTATCAAGCATTGGACAGATTGCTCTTGCTATTGGTGAAAAATTTGAGAAGTACCTGCCTCCAGTTATGGAAAAGCTTATAGTTATGGAAAAGGTTGCTCAACTCGATCAGGATCCTCTTGGGGATCATAGTAACAAGGTTAGAGAGGCGATATCTAAGGCCTACCATGGCATATTAGGGGGTATAACCGACCCAAAGTCTGGATTCAAGGTAGGAATGGCTCTACTTGACTTCACTGAAAAGGAGAGAAAGAGAAGGTAACAGATGCCTTGTTTTTTCTTGGTCGGTCACATAAGCACTGTTTATACTCGTTGACTGATTGATTTTTCTTTCTTTCTTTTAGGGACAGTGACAGAAGGTCCAGAAGGACTAGGACCATGACAGCCAGGGACACAAGGACCATGAAAGCGCTAGTTGATGCCTTGTCTCAGCTTTCTCCTAGAGTGGGGGTTTGGTCAGAGGCGTTGATTCGATCGGTGCACGAAGCAAATACGCCCTCCTTAAACAAATATAAGAGCGTTTAGATCACTACTTTAGTGATCTAAATGCTCTTATATTACTTTACAGAGGGAGTAATCATTGGGAGAGGAAGGACGGTGTGCTTTATTTTGATCCAGTCAACTAAAGTGTGTCGGTTAACTGTTGGAAACTCTGTTTTATGTCGAACTAACGTGTGTGGGCTGTGGGTTTGTTGGAAACTGCATGTATCCTCTCTAATTAATTAGAGTTATTATTATGGTGTTGACATATAGAGCCTTACGTCATATTGTCTCTATTACTCTATCTTGTTTAGGGACGTCTTTGGTTTGACTAAAGTGGGGACGTCTGTGGTTTGGTTTACTCTAGCAAAATTGTTTGTATGGAGGGTAAAGCGTATGGAGGCTTGTTTGTACCCGATACTTTTAGGGTTAATGCTATCAATGGTGAATCGATCATTCGCTATCCTTTTTTCTGGGATCTGCTCTTTTCAGTGCAAGGTTTGAGGGAAGGTAAGATTAGTGGGTCAATAACCTGCTTAGCTTTCCAAGTAAGGCAGTGAAGTTTCATATTTCTGTATGTGCTGCACCGGCCACCTATGGCTATGGCCGCGCCGGCCTCTGCGCGTCGTGCCTCCCCGGCCTCCTCTATTGGCCACGCTGGCTTTTGCGCACCGACTCAACTTCCCACTGATGCTATTTGCGCCGCCGCCCGCCACCATGGCGTGGCTGCAGTCCTGCTTCGGCCTGAAGAGGTCCCAGCGCTGCGTGTGCATCCTCCTGTTGGTGCTCGGGAGAGGTCCCGGCTAGACAAGGATGCTACGCTCCTCTCTCTTTTCTCTCTTGTGGCTGATGCTTCCAGTGTTGCGGCTACTACCAGTTCGTCCCCAGCAGATAGTACTAGGGAGCAGGGACAGTGCACACAAGCTCCCCTTTGTATCTCTCTATCTCTCTCTCTCTTTTTTTTTTTTGACATGCTCGTTCTTGAACTGCTGTGAGTGGTAAAAAAAGAAACAGTAGGTAATGGGGATCATGGAGCCATAAGATTTGCCTCGTCTATTAAATAAGGAGATAATAGATTTTAGAGGTTTAAAGCACGCCCACACAATTTCAGCATGACAATTACTCGCCCTGAAAAATATTCTCTAATTTCTTTGCGCCTGCGGCCATCCAAAGCTTGGCCTCCTCGACAAGCGGTGAGTAGGATGGTCGGTGGCGCACTCTTGTGGCGGAACACCCGTGCATTTCTTTCATTCCAAATGGTCCACGAGACGAGCATGGTGAGAGAGGTCATAGCTCGCCGGTTAGGGTTGCGGTTGTCGGTTCTCTTGTCCCACCACTCGTAGACGGAATCATACATGAGCCAGTCGGGATGTATCCATGTCCGCGAGACCAAGCTTCTCAATGAGAGACTCACATAGCCGAATCGTGTAGCGGCACTTAAAGAAAAGATAGGCTTCCGATTCTTGTTCCCTATTGCAAAGCTTGCAATGGCCACAATTTGGCCAACCTCGTCGCTCCAAGCGATCGGCGATCCAAATCCTATCTTGCAACACCAACCAAGCAAAAAACTTAATCTTTGAAGGTGTCCAAGCCTTCTAAACCATGCGATCCAAGGGGGAGAGAGTCATGCCTATGAATTGAGTCATTCTGGATGTTCCGCAGTCCTACAGCCTACAAGTTAACCTAGCTAGGTACGAGTGAATTCATGTCTCTTTAAGCTATCTTATACACGTAAGTAGTCTTGTACGGATGTTTTCTTTTGCTTTTGAACAAGTTAAGACTAATGCAAATGTAAATAGCATGGTAAATTACGGACCTCAGAGTTGATAATTCAAGTACAAACACCATATTAACATTTTTTAACCCTAGAAAAAGTTGTTGAAAACACATGCACCGTAATTTTCTATGTAAATAGCATGGTAACATACGTACTGTAGACCCGATAACTTACGCACAAATCCCATGGTAAATTTGAGCCGGGGGAAATTTTGTTGTAAAAGATAACCCCGTTAACTTACGTATAAATAACATGATATTCTATGCTCCGCGGACTTGATAACTTGCATATAAACACCGAGGTAACTTTGACCCAAGGGGAAGTGTTGTTAAAAACGTGCCCCCGATAATTTCTGTGTAAATAACATGGTAATATAAGCACCATATAACCGATAACTTACATACAAACACTTTGGTAAAAAAATTATCCAGGAAAAAGGTTGTTAAAAACGTACCCCGATAATTTCTGTGTAAACAACATGATAATATAAGCACAACACAACTAATTTAGAAAAAAATGTTGAAAAATATACCTTGCTAACTTATGTGAAAATAGCATGGCAATATATGAACCACATACGTGATAACTTACATACATACACCATGATAACTTTGACCAAGGAAGGAAAAAGTTGTTAAAAAAAGGAAAAAGTCCATTTTAAACCTTGAATTTGTAGAGCCTAGCTAAATCGAACCCTCAACTTCAAATCCCGGTCGTTGGCACTCTGAACTTATCAATCCCGGTCTAAATTGAACCCTGGAGCTATTTGGCGCACCGGGAAAGCGACGATCCTGGGATTGCATCTCTCAGTTTGCTTCTTTGGTGGGCGGGCCAGCCTAAAAAATAGTATGGAAAAATGTCCATGAACTAAAAAATGTTCGCAAATCAGGAAAAAAGCGGAAATCAAAAATATTCTTAAATTTAAAAAATCTCCAGGAGTTTGGAAATTTCACAAACTAAAAAATTGTCGCAAAATTGAAAAGGTTTCTTGCATTTGAAAAAAAATCGTGAACACCAAAAATGTTTTGAATTTCAAAAACTGTTCACGAATTTGAAAAAAATATCACGAACTAAAAAATGAAAAAATTCTCACGAACTCAAAAAATGTTCGCAAATATAAAATTGTTCTAAAAAATTACGTGAGATTGACAATTGTTTGCGAAGTTGAACAAATATCGACAAACTCGAAACATGTTGGCAAAGTCAAAAAATATTTGTTGAATTAGTTTACATGATTTAACAAAAAATCACAAGTTTGAAAGATGTTCACGAATTTTAAAAAACACCCGTAGTCTCATGCGGGCCACCCAGTAACTGATTCTTTTCGTACTCGTGCCCACTTGCATAGCAAACCTAAGCTAGTTTTTTTGAAAATGTCGTTCTGGCAATGGTCTAGTGCCTAGATCTTTTTTTTCTCTTTTGATTTTCTGTTTCTGTAATTTCTATTATCATCTTATATCCCATTTTGTTTATTTTTAATTTATAATTTCCTCAGGCATTTTATTTACATACTTGTTTTTATTTGTTTCTTTTTTATTTTCCTTTCTCTATTTTATTATCATATTTCGTTTTTAAATACATGAACATTTTTCTCTTAAATATATGTTGAACATTTTTCAACTTCGTACTTTTTTACGTGAAAAACAGCTTAAGGTTCGATCTGGACCGGGATTGATAAGTTCGTGGTGCCAACGACCAGGATTCGGAGTTGGGGGTTCGATTTAGCTACGGTCTACAAGTTCAAGGTTTAAAATGGACTTTTCCCTAAAAAAAATACCTGGTAACTTATGTGAAAATAATACGGTAATATACGAACCACAAATCCGATAACTTACGCACAAACACCACGGTAACTTTGACCAAGGAGGGGAAAATTGTTGAAAAACATACCCCGATAACTTATGTGAAAATAGCATGGTTTATACGAACTGATGTGAAAATAATATGGTAATATACGAACCGAATTCCCGATAACTTAAATAAAACCACCGCGACAACATTGACCAATGGAAAAAAGTTGTTAAAAAGGTAAACCTCATGTGAAAATACCACGATAACTTACATACCAGAAGCGTGGTAACATATGTAGCCCAAGCGCGCTAACTTTGAGCAGAAAAAAAGTTATTGGAACATAAAAATATGGGATGTAGTTTCAAAGATCTGGTCGCAACGAATCTTTTATGTGAAAACAATTTTTGCATCGGTCCAATGGTTTGATCTACAATTCTTTTTTGAACTTTTAAATAGGGAGATTTAAGATGACATCAGTTTTGTTGTCCTCTAGTGCATACATATATGTGTATGTGGAGAAGGATGGGGGAACCATTTTTATGCGCCCGGTAACTTGTGTGAAGATATCACGATAACTTATATACCAACTTGAGATCTAGTTTCAAAGATCTTGTCGCGACGAATCTTTCATGTAAAAACGGCCTTTTGCATCGGAACGACGATTTGAGCTACAAAATATTTTGAACTTCTGAAATAGAGAGAATTTAAGATGACATCAGCTTTATTGTCCTCTAATACATCGATATATCTACCTCGCACACCAGATAGTAGACTTGATAACTTACGTGCAAACACTGTGATAACTTTGACTCGGTGGGAAAGAAGTTGTTGAAACACAACCCGGTGACTTCTTTTGTAAATAACATGGTGATACACGCAACGTATGCCGGTTTCATCAGACGCGGTGTCTTGGCTCCTAGGTGCATATGCACCCATTGTTTAAATACACATTTTGAAAAGATGAAAAATTCGGAACAAAAATCCTGCGGGTATATCCGGACATTATATGTGCGTGCACAAAGTTTCGATGAAAAACGACGTTTTTTGTGGCTTGTGTAAAAAAGATAAAGAAATGCCTCGTGAATAGTTATAATGGAGCACCCGAAATTGTCTTTTTTACACAAGCCACAAAAAACCTCGTTTTTTCACCGAAAACTTTGTGCACGCACATAGAATGTCCGGATATACACGCGGGATTTTTGTTCGGAATTTTTCAACTTTTCAAAATGTGTATTTAGACAATGGGTGCATATGCACCTAGGAGGCATAGCCAATTTCCGGGTTTCATCTCTCTTCACCCTTTTCTTAAAGTAGATCATTCGTTCAAATTCAAGCAAAAAGGAAATACGCCACGTACACATGTGAACACACTCTATAAAGCCATATGTGCTAAGATACTTCGATTTTTTTTTTACAGAGAAGTTCCTCCATGAACTTACACATAAAGTGCGGCATCAATGATGCACAAAAGAAAAACAAAGAATTCACTTTTCTATGTACCAAGACAGTAGTACAAAGGTTAAAATCTTTGATTTCCATCCAATTAACAACAGAGAAGATTTGGTGTGTTGGTTATTCGGTCTGGTAATTGTGGTTGTGAGAGTAATAATCTACCATGGCTACTGGTAGGGGATCTGAATGAAATCCAATTCCTCAGTGAGAAAGAAGGGGGAAATCCTAGGCCACCTCAATACATGGAAGCGTTCCAGAATGCCATTGATGACTGTGGCCTGAGGGATTTGGGCTACATTGGGGATCGATTTACTTGGCAGAGGGGGCGTATACGGGAGAGACTTGATCGAGGATTGATCAATGATGGCTGCGCAAACATGTTTCCAGCGGCTGCGCTACAGAATATGCACTATAACCATTCTGACCACCGTCCACTCTGTGTGGACACAGAATATTTTACTCATGTTGAAGGCAGTAGTGGAAACACTAGGCGTTTTGAAGCGCGCTGGTTACGGGAACATGAGTTCTCAGATATAGTGCAAGAGGCATGGAACTTGGCGGGGTCTAACCCAGCCCTTGCTACTGTCCAGGAGAAGTTAAACAATATGCATAATTCTTTCCATAATTGGGACAAGAGAGTTCTTAAGAAACCAAAGAAAAGGCTTAGGAAGGCACAGAAAGATCTCAAGAAAATCATGACCGGACCAATCAATGATGATTCAGAAGAGAAAAGAAAGGAGTTATCCGAGCTAATTGAATATTTACTTGAACTGGAGGAAATACACTACATGCAGCGATCTAGAGCGGAATGGCTGAAGAGTGGTGATCGTAATACGGGATTTTTTCAGGCCTATGCAATTGCTAGACGAAAGAGAAACCTTATTAAGAGGCTTAAAGATGGCAATGGCAATGAGATGGAAGGTACAGATGCTCTTAAACCGCATATTTGGAATTATTTTAATAACTTGTTCACGTCTGAGGTGAACCATGTTGATCCATCTATTATCCATAAAGTTCAACGTAAGGTAACTGAACAAATGAATAAGATGTTGATGGCCCCTTATACTCATGATGATGTGCGTAAGGCCGTTTTTAGTATTGGTGGTCTTAAAGCACCTGGGCATGATGGTTTACATGCTATTTTCTTCAAGAAATTTTGGCATATAATTGGAGAGGACATATCCCAAGAGGTTCTTTTTGCCATAAACTCAAGACAAATTCCTGCAGAGTGGAATGATACGTGCATAGTTCTTATTCCCAAAACTGATTCTCCTGAGTTAATTACACAATACAGACCCATAAGTTTGTGTAATGTACTGTACAAAATAATTTCTAAGATGCTGGCGGCCAGACTAAAGGGAATATTGCCGGAAATTATCTCTCCCACTCAGAGTGCCTTTGTCCCTGGGAGACTAATCACAGATAATGTTCTTATTGTGTACGAGTGTGTCCATAAAATAAAGAATAAGAGATCAGGGCAGTCAGGACTATGTGCTGTGAAGCTGGATATGCACAAAGCTTATGACCGTGTGGAGTGGATTTTCTTGAGAAGCATGATGGAAAAACTTGGATTTCATGACATCTGGATTGAAATGATTATGTCCTGTGTTTCATCAGTGAGGTATAAAGTAAGATTCAACTCTCAAGAAACTGATATTTTTACCCCTTCTAGGGGAATTAGACAGGGGGACCCTCTCTCCCCATATTTATTCCTCATTTGTGGAGAAGGATTATCTAGTATGTTGCAGTATGAAGAAGAAGTTGGTGGCATGGAGGGAATTAGAGTGTGCAGGAATGCACCATCAGTATCACACCTTTTATTTGCTAATGATTCTCTAATTCTCATGAGAGCAGATGTGTTAAATGCAACTTCCTTACAACAAGTACTGGATACCTATTGTGCAAGTTCAGGGCAAATGGTGAGTCTGGCTAAATCAAGTATATTTTTCAGTCCTAATACTAGTGTGGTGTCTAAGGCAGAAATTAGCCAAATTCTTCATATAGACACCGAAGCTCTTTCAGATAAATATCTCGGGCTACCAGCTATAGTTGGTGCAGATAAGAGTGATTGTTTCAGGCATTTTGTTGAAAGAATTAAGGAGAGAATACTAGGATGGATGGAAAAACAATTGTCTATTGGGGGCAAAAAAAATTGTTAAAGGCGGTGGCACAAGCTATCCCTGTTTTTGCTATGTCTATTTTCAGTTTGCCCAAGAGGATATGCAAAGAAATTACAGATATTATTGCCCAGTTTTTGGTGGGGTGATGATGTAGATCATAGGAGAATGCACTGGATGGCATGGTGGAAACTCTATGTTCCAAAAAGTGAAGGAGGTATGGGCTTCAAAGACCTATATTCTTTTAATCTAGCTATGTTCGCTAAACAGTGCTGGAGACTGTCACTGATCCAGATTCTTTGGTGGCGAGAGTTTTAAAAGCTAAATATTATCCTAATGGAAGCATTCTTACTGGTACTCCAAAAAATGGGTCATCCTTTACTTGGCAAAGTATCCTTAAGGGACTGGAAACTTTTAAGAAAGGGTATATTTGGAGAATTGGGGCCGGGGAAGAAGTGAATATATGGAAGGATCCTTGGATCCCAGCTAGTTCTGATTTGAAGATTATCACTCCTCGGGGCCAAACAGTGTTGACACGGGTGTGTGTGAGTTAATTGATCCTATGACGGGCACTTGGGATGAGGACTTACTACAACATATTTTTGTTGGGGATCGTAGCAGAAATTAAAATTTTCTACGCATCACCAAGATCAATCTATGGATTTTACTAGCAACGAGAGGGGAGGAGTGCATCTACATACCCTTGCAGATCGCGAGCGGAAGCGTTCAAGAGAACGGGGTTGATGGAGTCGTACTCGTCGTGATCCAAATCACCGATGATCCAAGCGCCGAACGGACGGCACCTCCGCGTTCAACACACGTACGGAGCGGTGACGTCTCCCACGCCTTGATCCAGCAAGGAGGAGGGAGAGGTTGAGGAAGAAGGCTCCAACAGCAGCACGACGACGTGGTGGTGGTGGAGTGACAGTTCTCCGGCAGGGCTTCGCCAAGCACACGCGGAGGAGGAGAGGTGTTGGGGAGGGGAGGGGCTGCGCCTTGGATGTCGTCCTGCAGCCCTCCCCTCACCCCTCTATTTATAGGGAGAAGGGGGAAGGGGGCCGGCCCCTTTAGATGAGATCTAGAGGGGGGGCGGCGGCCAAGGGGGGAGGGAGCTTGCCCCCCAAGCAAGGGGGGCGCCCCCCTTTAGGGTTCCCCCCAAACCCTAGGCGCATGGGCCCTAGGGGGGTTGGCGCCCAGCCCACTAAGGGCTGGTTCCCTTCCACCTACAGCCCATAAGGCCCTCCGGGGCAGGTGGACCCTCCCGGTGGACCCCCGGAACCCCTCCGGTGGTCCCGGTACAATACCGGTATACCCCCGAATATTTCCGGTGACCGTATGGTGACTTCCCATATATAAATTTTTACCTTCGGACCATTCCGGAACTCCTCGTGACGTCCGGGATCTCATCCGGGACTCCGAACAACATTCGGTAATCACATACAAACCTTCCTTATAACCCTAGCGTCATCGAACCTTAAGTGTGTAGACCCTACGGGTTCGGGAATCATGCAGACATGACCGAGACACCTCTCTAGCCAATAACCAACAGCGGGATCTGGATACCCATGTTGGCTCCCACATGTTCCACGATGATCTCATCGGATGAACCACGATGTCGAGGATTCAAGCAATCCTGTATACAATTCCCTTTATCAATCGGTACTTTACTTGCCCGAGATTCGATCGTCGTATCCCAATACCTCGTTCAATCTCGTTACCGGCAAGTCACTTTACTCGTTCCGTAATGCATGATCCCGTGATTAACTACTTAGTCACATTGAGCTCATTATGATGATGCAATACCGAGTGGGCCCAGAGATACCTCTCCGTCATACGGAGTGACAAATCCCAGTCTCGATCCGAGCCAACCCAACAGACACTTTCGGAGATACCTGTAGTGCACCTTTATAGCCACCCAGTTACGTTGTGACGTTTGGTACACCCAAAGCATTCCTACGGTATTCGGGAGTTGCACGATCTCATGGTCTAAGGAAATGATACTTGACATTAGAAAAGCTTTAGCAAACGAACTACACGATCTAGTGCTATGCTTAGGATTGGGTCTTGTCCATCACATCATTCTCCTAATGATGTGTTCCCGTTATCAATGACATCCAATGTCCATGGTCAGGAAACCGTAACCATCTATTGATCAACGAGCTAGTCAACTAGAGGCTCACTAGGGACATGTTATGGTCTATGTATTCACACATGTATTACGATTTCCGGATAACACAATTAAAGCATGAACAATAGACAATTATCATGAACAAGGAAATATAATAATAACCATTTTATTATTGCCTCTAGGGCATATTTCCAACAATTTTCTATCCTGTAGATGTCCGCAGAATACTACAGATTCCTATCAATCTCCATGCCTTTGATGATTTTATTGCGTGGCAACCAAGCCGGACTGGTATTTTCTCTGTTCGCACAGCTTACCATTTACAATGGATGCATACTTTTCAAGCACATGCAACTAGGATGAAGACCCCTGGTGGATCCACACCTCTGGCAGTCTGGAGTACACTTTGGAAACTCCCAGTTCCACATAAAGTTCAAGTGTTTGGATGGAGGGTGTTACGAGGAATCATCCCGCTGCGAGCTATCCTCACTAATAGGCATGTCGGGTCTAATGGAGCCTGCCCAATCTGCCATCAGGGGGCGGAGGACATCAAGCATCTTCTATTCCAGTGCACACATGCAAGGAATTTGTGGGACCGACTAGGCTTGCTGGAACTAGTGAATCAGTCATTGCCAGTGGATAGATCGGGATCGATCGTTGTCGCGCATATACTGTCACTTATGGACAGTCATCTATCTATGCATCCGAACATCAATTTTAAACAGGCCATTTTGGTGGGAGCGTGGTACCTATGGTGGATTAGGAGGCAGGCCACACACAATGGAACATACCCACCCTCATGGAGATGGCCTATCTCAGTCCTGTCCATTGTGAGGAATTTCCAAAATGCCTCTAACCGAATGACCGAGTTGCCTGAAACAAAATGGAGGAAACCGGACCCAAGATTCATAAAACTTAATGTTGACGCAACTTTTTTTGCACATGAGGGCATTGGTGCAACTGCAGCTATTCTCAGAGACATCAGGGGAAATTTTATTGTGGCTCAGTGCAAATTCATTGCTATTGTAGCCGATGCTATCACCACGGAGGCAATGGCCATGAGAGATGAATTACTATTCGCTAATTCCCTTGGATTTAGTAGGATAGAAGCGGAGTCTGATTCCCTTCAAGTCATTAATTTCTGCTCTGGACAAACAAGATGGTGGGATGAAGCTACAACCTTATTTGCAGAATGCATAGATATTGGTTCATCTATTGGAAAGGTCACCTTTAAGCATTGCTTACGATCATGTAATAATGTAGCGCATGTGCTAGCTAATCATAGCTATCGTAATAAGTCCTCTTTTAGTTGGTTGGACGAGCCTCCCGATTTTTTGATGAGGGAACTCGTGGACGATGTAAGTGTGTTTTAATTCAATAAAGCTAGCCATGATGGCCTTTCCTAAAAAAAAAGGGTAAAAGTCCCATATAAGGGTCATTTTTTGTATCACAGTCCTTAATGTAATATAAGGAAAATGCAAAAGGGGAAATAATCGCACAGGCCCAAACAATGTGGCCCATGCAAACCAGGTGAGCCCACCCAGGTTATGAATGGCTGCGCCATTGGCCTTACAAAGGCACCCCCACCCGACTCCACCACCTAGGAAAACCTAAACCCTAGATCCCACTGCCGCCGCCGCCCTCCCTGCACGTTTGCTCGGGCTGCTCCGCTGCTGCTCCTTGGCTGTTGGCTCGCACCGGGAAGACGAAGAGAGGAAAAGAAAACCCAGGTATGTTTCTTTCCCCTCCCCTGTTCTTTGGTTTGTTTATTTTTGTTTTTCGTTTCTCATGTGTATTTCTTTGTTTTGTTCATTTTTCAGCATGGACCAAATGGAAGTGGATCAGCCACAACCACACCATGTAAGTATAAGCAGAGCATAACATTCCTTTGCATCCAAGTTTTTCCTCCTTTCCTTTTTCCCCCCTCAACCTAATAAGCTCATCCCCACCTGTTCTGTACAATTGCAGCAAAGTGAGAAACAAATATTCCATAGATGCGTGACAGATAAAACCAGAGACTTTCGTGCTAAAAGCTATGGTACTCTTATTCAGCCCTATGAGTTTAGTTGTTCTCAAAATGGAGTACTTGGAGAAAAACATGGTTTTATACATTATTCAAATAAAGCAATAGCTTTTGCTGGGAATCCGGAAGAAGGATTTCATTCAACAGAAGTGCAGAAACTAGCAGCTACTTTCTTAGTTGAGAATGAATTGCCCTTTAATCAGCTAGACTCAATTGGGCTGAACCCAGAAATTGATATAGGGATTGTTAAGACCCATGGTGTCGCCTATAATAGGGAGATTGCAAGAACTGTGACAGCTTATGCTCACATCCCCCAAAGTGTAGACTCCTGGTTAAATTCATTAAGTATTCAAGGTTCCGTTGACGTTCCCACAATTTTAAAAGATAGTATTAGGTATGGAAACCCTCCTCCCCTCTTTATCCTCTCTGGTTTATATTTGCTTACATTGCCTCATACACTTGTATTTGCTTACACTGCCTCGTACACTTGTATTTGCTCCATACATTAGTCTAGTCTTTTAGATTGTGCAAGTTGCTATGTCTCATAAGTTTCTCCCATTATAATGTGCTTTGCCTTGTATTCATATTAGATTTGTCACATTAAATTATGCTGTTTTGTTAGTGATGAAAATTTACCTAAATTGTGCTATTTTGTTAGTGATGCAAATTTATCTCTGTTAGGAATTTGTATGTGGCACTTGAGGTTCTGCTAGTGGCTTTTCATATTAGATTTGTCACATTAAATTGTGCTATGTTGTTAGTGATGAAAATTTATCTCTTGTAGGAATTTGAATTTGTATGTAGCACTTGAGGTTGTGCTAGTTGCTTCATATTAGTTCTGTCACATTAAATTCTATTATTTTGTTAGTGATGTAAATTTATCTCTTTAATCATGGTAGGGATTTGTATGACCTACTTGAGAGGTTATGGGACAAAAACATGACAGTAGATGATGTGCACCTTAGTGGAACTTATGGTCTCAATGGCGACATGATGCAAATTAAGCCATCCCATGTTCGTGTAAGGAATCTTGGTGATGCTAGGCGGCCTTCGCAAGGTTTGGCAGACATGATATTCCACAATATTCTGAACCGCTGGACAAATGATGTTGAACTAAGTCACTTTCATCAATTCCTCCTTAATACAAATATATGGTATGCACTAGCCAACTAATTCTTCTAGCATTGACCATCATATGTGTTTAACTCTAATCATTTTTGGCAGCAAAGAAGATGTCCTCAATCATCCATTCCTAGGAGGCTCCGGTGCTAGGGAGGGCATGTACAAGGAATTGTTTAGAAGAAATTTTACCCAACGTCAAAAAGATTGGTTGCAGAACAACATTAACACACAAGGGTGGCAAGTCCGAGTTGATCCTGCTGATCCAAATACAGATTTTGGTTTTAGAGAGATTATGATTTTTCAGAAAATTAATAAGTGGGCCCAAGCGTTTGAGCCAAATACTTGGGGTGCCTTACACTTTGCAAAAATAGCCGTATCCCATTATCACGAGCATGATCCTGTCGGGGTAAACTAACCAATCACAAATTATTATATTATTTTGTTTTGGGGCTGTATATATAAATAACAGACCCTTTTTGTGTGTTTTGTGTGTGATAGCGTCCCCAGCTTGATGCTAAGCTCAAGGATCTTCTACCTGGACTACTTGTTGGAGTATATGGTGCAACGTTTAATCCGGACTTTGTAAAAGGTCCCGGATGATCTACCTGGCCTTCCTTCGCCTAACTGGAGTGTATGGTGCCAAACCACTTTCAAGGTCTCGGCTAGTTGACTACTTATTATCTAAACTTTAGGGCTACTTATCCAACTTGTACGCATGTGAGCTTGTGAGCCACTGTGGCACTATTGACTTGGAACACATTTGTTGTTGTGTGCTTGCTTTGTTCGTTGGATTTTATCCTTTGTTGTATGCTTGTCAGCTTTGATCTGCTTGCTTCCTACTGTCAAAGCTTGCTCCTCCCCACGTTTCTTGTGCGCCGCCACCGCTGCACCTTCTTCCTCTAGCTCTGGCGCCAAATGCCAGGTCCTAGCCACTACACTCGTCACCCTTCTCCTTTGGTGGACCTGCGCACACACAGCTTGGATCAATCAACGCTGGCAAGGGCGTGAGCCAAGAACGGAGAGAGACACAGGTTGGTTTTCTCCAGTCCAGCATCCATTGCTTTGTGTGCCTTCTTTTTTTGTTTTTCTATTTTGCCTGGCAAACCTGCTACACAAATGCAGGGTGGCCTTTTACACTGCCCACTTCACCTCACCAGTGCACCCATGATGAGCTAGGCCATCCAGGGCGTGCTCTACAACACACTTTGTCAACCTCCCAAGCGTGCACACATACTGTTGACTAGGTGCTTATAACAATTGCAGTCTGACAAGTCACAAGTGACAACCCACTACATACATCACTATGCCATTTTACCAAATTTACCACAAGGACAAGATTAGACTGACAAGATGAAACCGACAGCCATGGACACGGCGATTAGCAGCTTCCTTTGGCCGAGCTTCGAGCTGGGGCAAGCGCGGGCGCAGCGCCTGAACACACAGACACACACTTTGTGAAAATTCAGGCGCAATGTCAGTTTTACGATACATGCAAGATGTGTATTGTACTCCCTTCGTAAACTAATATAAGAGCATTTAGAACACTACTTTAGTAATCTAAACATTTTTATATTAGTTTACAGAGGGAGTACCTGCGGGTGAAGGGCTGCGGATTTCGATGGGTTCCACGTGTAATGTAGCAGCTGTACGACCTCACATGACCAGTCGTGCTGTTAGCGCTCGCCAGATTCGTAAGTCCACGTTGCCTCAAAGATCGTGGTAGTGGGACGACCCAGTAGCTATAACACTAGTTAGCTTCCTTATTGTATATAAGCCCGTACGTCTCCAGCGAGGCGCCATACGAGTCCGCTTACGGCAGGCTGCCGTTGGCGAACCTCGCCGACGAGCCGGAGGCTTGAGGAACGAGCTGGCTCATCAGCTTCCACCGCGTCTCCTTTATGGGAGTATTTAACCAAAAATTACCACAATTCGTCGAATCATGCCTACGAACTATCACTTTACAACTTTGTGCCAAAAACTATCGCTTTTTTCCTAATCTGTTGCTAAAAACTACCAAATGTGAAAATTGCTCGCTTTGCCTGGGTTAAACCCGAATCTGACTGCCCGACCCCACCGTTTAGGTGCCAGCGTGGCGAAGCGCTTGCCGGCCGTTAACGCCCGTGACCGCCTGTCCTCGTAGCCACCCGCGGACCCAAGCTCCCGCCGAGCCCGTGCCCCCGCTCGTCTCCCCTTGCCCGCCGCAGTGGTCACCGGAGCACTGACGGCAATCGCCGATCCCATCGCGACAGGATCCTGCAGCCTCGCCTCCCTGGCGCAGCCCCGCCGTCCAGCGAACCGCCCCGCACCGCCCGTCGCCATGGCCTCGCCTCGAGCGGCCGCCGTCCCGGGGCTCGCCGCCGGCAGGCCTCCCCATCACCGTCCAGCCTCGTCGTCGCCAGATCCGGCAGACGCCGCCCCGAATCCGCCTCCCCCGGACCTCCCCGCCGCCCTGCTCGCACCGGAGCGCCGCCTGCAGGTCGCGCCGTCTCCTCCAGATGCGGCCGCACCGCCGTAGTACCTCATCTTCTCCGCCTCCGGTGAAGGCCGCCGCCGTCTCGATCTCTTTCTACGGTGATGGAAAACTTAACGGTGCTGACTTTTTCCGTCCTGACATGTGGGCCAACATCTATCATAAACGTGCCAAATCGGGCGCTTTACAAACTTGGTAGTTTTTAGCAACGGATTAGGGGAAAAAATGATAGTTTTTGGCACAGAATTGTAAAGTGATACTTTGTAGGCACAGTTCAATGAATTGTGATAGTTTTTTGTTAAATACTCCCTTCATGGCAACTATGTCATGGAACGAGCCGGAGCCGGACCAGTCGATGTATTCGACCTGAATACTCTCGCCGGGCACGGAGGAGGAGGAGTTGTTGGAGTATCGTAAGACGCAGGCGTCGTACATGGCCCCAGCGTCCCATGTGTAGGGGCACTGCTCGCTAGGAAAAGATTGTGCCGCTGCCGAACGGACGAGACTTGCCTGCTCCCTTCCCATGCTCCCATCCGTGCTCCCGCATACGTGGCTTGATTTGATTGGAAGAAAATAAGGCCCGGCCCCACCCCCTGAAAATCAGGGGGAAAATGATTAGATTAGAAAAGAAAAAAGGAAAAGAACAACCGTAGGATGAAGTGGGAGCACGGATGGGAGCATGGAGAGGGAGCAGGCAAGCCGAATCCCTGCCAAACAGCTCTCGCACATAGTCCAGTTATAGTTGAGGTAGCACATGATGTGGCCGAATACCTGGTCCGGCGGGTCGCAGTAGCTGCTGTTGCGGAAGCCGCCGTTGCCGATGGCACCAGCGCAGAGGTGTTCATTTGTCAGAACCGCTCTGTGCTGCCGGGCCTGGTTGTCACGGGAATGGCACGCCCCGTCAGGATAAGCCCAGCCCAGCTGGAACGGCCCAGGAGGGAAGCAAGGCCCAACATTTTTTCCAAATGGTACAAAACATTTTTCTAAATTACACGGACGTTTTTTCATTGTATAAATTTTTTTTTGAAATGTCACAAATATATTTGTTGAAACGTATGAATATTTTTAAATGTCACTTACATTTTTTAAAAATTGTATGGGTAATATGTTTACACTGCATGAACGCTTTTAAAAAATTATTTAATTTTTGGAATATGTATTTAGGATATTTTTAAAAATATAATCAAAATTTTAAAAAGTAAACAAAAACAAACGAAGAAGCACGAAAACGAAGCTAACAAGTGTTATAGCTACTGGGTCGTCCCAGTAAAGTGATCTTTGAGGCGATGTGGACGGCTGTCTCACACGCCGCTTAGCGAGAATTCACAGGTAAGCGTTTAGAAGTTTTAAGATGTTTGCCTAAAAAAACAGTTTTAAGATGTACCCCTAAAAGTTTTGTACCATTGAAAAAACTCTCAAAAAAAGATGTACCCCTAAAAAAGCAGTTTTAACATGTTACCAAAACATTCCTTCCTGGTTTTTTCTTTCTTCATCTATTTCCTCTTTCTACCCTAGTTTTTCTAGTTTTCTCTCGGTTTTTCAGTTTGTTTTTCTTATTTATTTTCTTTTTCATCCAGTTTTTATTTGTAATTTTCCTTCGGCCTTCCTTACATTTTCCTTTTTACTTTGTTAATTATTTAACTTTTTAAAATTGTATGAATATTTCCAATTCGTGGACATTTTTAAAATTCATGAACAAATTCGTGTCATTTTTCGAATTTTCACGCATTTTCCAAATCCACCAAAAAAATTGAAATCCATAAACGTTCATGAACATTTTCCGAATTCGTGGACATTTTTACATGCATGAGATCTTTTAAATTTCCCAACATTTTTTACATACATGAAACTTTTTCGAATTTATGAACACTTTTACTAATTCATGACATATTTTAAATTTTCCAAAAAAAATAAATTCATGAATCATTTTCAAATTCATTAACATTTTTTAATCAACAAACATTTTTTTGAGTTTATGAAATTTTGTGAATTTTTGAAAAATATTAGAATATAACTGCCTGAAATACAAAAAAAATGAAAACAAATGAAAAACTCGCTCGTAGCTGGGACAGACACACACACACTCTCATGATCGTATCTATCTTCTTTAGTTGGTAAGCGAGCGGCAGTGTTGGTGTTCCATTTTCGGTTCTGTGGTGGTTCCTATCACTACTATTAAAGAGGAGTCCGCGGTTGTTCGTTTCATTACTCCGCACCCCCTCACATTGATTTTATTTTTTTCATGTCAAGCCCAATTCCCATTGATTTTTCTCTCCTCCCACTTTTTTTTCTTTGTTAGTTGGGCGCCTCTTTCTCACCTCTCCCCAACACGAGCGAGCAAACCCTCCCACTATGGCGTATACCTAGATGGCCGCTGCCTCCTTCTCACCTCCGTCTCCACCCTCTGCGCCTTGCCTGCACCCTCCACCTTGTTTTTCCCTTCGATTTTCTTCATCCATGAATTTGGAACAAGTTCCTCGACGCCGATGCCTTCGTCTCTCTCTCTGGTAGCCCCGAGGTGCGTCTCCACGAACGATCTCTGTCTGCCTATACTCTAAGGAGTAATTTATTCGTTCACTCCACTCCGGTGCCTGCTGCTAAGGAAGAAAAATGTTGTTTTCTCCGGATCACCAAAGAACATGGCGTAGCTCAATAGATGGACGCAGTGTGACTAGGAAGAAAATAACAATGAAATCCTCAATAAAATGGCAAGTGAAATGAAGAACAAAGAACATACATTCTTCTTGCGTGCAGGTGCACTGTCCAAAATGAGTGTTACAAAACCAACCAACCTGTGCTGTTTTGTTCGTTCATGTGAATCTTTTGTTCCGCATTTCTTGTTGTCGCGTTTGCCTGCGTGTGTGCGTGCGTGTGCCTACCAACCTGGGCTGGGGATGGAGACGATAGTGCTGTTGCTACGCTTGCAGCTTGTGGAAGCCGCCGAGAGTTGTCGGAGCGAAAGCAATTCGACCCCAAATTAAGATAGCACAAGGTGGGTGGTCCGACTGTCTGGGGCAGCAAAGAGGGAAGGCGACTTCCAATTCCAGGTTTAGCAAACAAAAACAGAATCATTCTTGTGCGCTGTGAAATGATTTCCCGCTCGGTGGATGGCTAAAGGTAGGCCCATGCCCATTAACAAATACTCTATGCTTTCATTAGTAAAGTGGCCTTTTAACAGCCTACACGCGTGTTCCGGGGTGTTCCACAGAGCGTAGATGATTTCCCGCGCTTTAGTTTAATTTAACTTGCAGTGGCAAGGACAAGGATGGTGAGAACGTTCTACTTCTATCGCACGACCTGGATCGGCGCACCACGGCTTGCAGTCATCGGAAGGAAAAACGAGGGGCAAGGTTCATGATTCAAGCTGGAGTAGAGATGCAGCATATTTGCAGAAATAACATTGTAGTATTTCATCAAAATCAATCCACTCCAGCTAGCTGGGTTGGCTGGCTGTATCATTTTTTAAAATTCGACGAAACTAAGGTTCATACTGAAATCACACCGTGCTGGCGTGCTGGCCTATTTTGAACTGCAGGTGAACTGAAGAACAAATAATGAACATTACAAAACCAACCAACAAACCAATCTGATCATGACCCTTTCCAATGTGCACTAGTTTTACAATGTTCCGCGTTTCTTGTCGTCGTGTTGTTCGCTTGTGTATGTGTATGTGATTGTGACGTGAGTAGTATACCTGCCATCACCACCCTGGGATGACAATGGAGACGCCGCCGCCGCGGCCGCCGCTACTCCTGCAGCTTGTCGATGGCCTGGAGCAGGAAGGGCCGGAACCTGGTGAGGTTCACCTTCACGTCCTGCTTCATGATGGTCTCGGCGAGCGCCTGCCACCCCTGCTTGTGCAGCGCCTTGGGGTCGCTGAACACCAGGTGCTCCCGAGGGTACTTGTCCTTGAGGCTCGTCTCCTCCTCGTCCACGTAGTACTCCACGTACCGGAGCTGCATCTCCCGCGCCGGCTGCCCGTAGAAGTTGGTGGCCATCCAGTCCATGTTCCCCCACGGCACGATCTGCACCACCACCGCCTGCGTCGGCAGGAAGATCTGGTTCGTCAGCCCGGCCCCGTGCACCGCCAGCAGCACGTCCGCCGCGTTCACCAGCGCCGCGAACGCCGGCACGTCCGCGCCCGCCTCCGCCACCGTCACGTTGAACCCCAGCTCCGTCGCCGCCGCCGCCACCTCCTCCAGGTTCAGCAGCTTCCGCGTGCCCCCGCGGGAGATGATCAGCATCTGCGGCCGCATCCCGGGCACCTCCCCGAGCGCCGACGGCCGGTCGCGGCGGAGCGCGTAGGCCGACCGGATGAAGCGGTTGTAGTCCACCATGGTGTAGTTGCGCGGGTTGCGGGTCGGGTGCGGCGAGATGATGAGGTCCCGGTCGCGGTACAGGCCGAGGAACCCCGCCGCGAAGCAGTGCACGCCGGCGTCCGCGTCGAAGTTGATGGGGTCGTAGTTGGAGAGCTTGCGCAGCACCGGCGTGTACTTCTGCACCCACCATGGCTTGTAGTTGGTGATGAGCAGCTGCACCTCGCCCTTGAGGTGCGACGCCGTCAGGAACAGCGGGATCAGCGCGTCCGTGTTGTCGTGGAAGAAGTTGTCCGTGTAGCCGGCCACGGAGAACACCACCGCCGGCACGCGGTGCTTCTTCGTGCACTGCGGCGCGGCCGCGGCGGAGGGGACCGACTTGACGGTCACCTCCACCACGGCGGGCAGGAGGAAGTCGTCCTTGCGGGCGTACGGCCGGAGCCGCTTCTCGCCGTTCTCGTCGAAGCCCCCGGCGCCCGACGGGTTCACCAGGTACATGGTCTTCTGCTTGGGGCTGATCCGGATGTCGCCGGACAGCTCGCACACCGACGGCCGCGCGTACGGGAACCCCTCGTCCACCCCGTTCTCGTCGCAGCTCATCTTTGCTAATGCCGCCCCATCCCCGCCGGCGCCGCCCTCCGCAGCTGATTCCATTCATTCACCAAGAAACAAACAAAGCCGCATTAGAACTGAATTTAGAGCGCGGGCAGATCTCAAGCAAATCTCAAGCAAATTAACTGCGTCGACATCAAGTGGGCGACAAATGTTTGCCCAGATTGCAGAGTACAGAGCATTAATGTGCCCGCTGACCTGGGAGTGATGCCAGTTTTGTTCTGCTTTCCAGTTAAGGTGCGAGGAAAAAGGAGCTGAGGAAAGGGGGCGAGATTCCTTACATGGCTTTGGCACGGAGGTCGTCGCCGCCTCCGCCGCCTTCTCGGCTTCGTCCTCCTTCCTCGAGAGCACCTCCGGTACGCCGGGCTCTTGAGAGCCGGCCGCCGCCGGCCCCTCCTCCGGGAAATCGACGGGATCCACGGCGTTGCCGTTCTCGCGGCCGATGAATGTGGTGTCTTCGGCTGGGATGGCATCCGTCGTCTCCGGGACGGACGACGACGCCGGCGGGGTGTTCTGGAGCAGGCCGGACGTGTTGGCCGTGCTAGCTGAGCGCGGATTCAATCAGCAGCAGCAATTGTTAGATCAGGGAGAAAGCCAAGCTTTGGGGATCAATGGAATGTAGAGAGTGAGTAGTGAGTGGAGCACGCACCGAAGACGGGGGAGTAGATGGCGAAGAGCTTGGCGAGGGAGACGTAGGTGAGGAGCGCGAGGCAGCAGCCGGCGAGGAGGCCGGCGCCGAGCTTCTTGGGCTCGATCTTGGAGGCGAAGCCCCGGAGGCGCGTGGGCGGCCTCCTGTCGCCGGCGCCGCCCGGCAGCTTGGACGGCCGCGAGTACGCCGTCGAGTTCATCTCGGCCTAGCTCCTCCTCCGCGGGACGCGTCGCGTCGGGGATCTACCGGCGCATAAACAGCGGGGCACACGCGCGCGCGCAGAGAGAGGAGAGAGGGGCTTGACTGGCTCCGTGAGAGGGAAGATGAGGAGGGGTCAGTGGAGGAAAAGGCGGAAGCTTGGTGGCGGGCGCGGTCGTTGGTGGCGTCGGATTTGAGCTGGGTGGGGTGGGTGTGGCTGAGTTGGGTGCGAGAAAGGGAAAGGGGATCTGCTCGGGGCGTTGCGAGAGAGGCACGCTTGCGGCAGGGGAACGCCGGGCCTGTTGGGGACGAAGACGAGCTGGAGAGAGACGTGCGCACGCGTGCGCGCTACTCAAGAGTGACCGTGTGTTTTTTTAGGCCAAACAGTGAATGCATGTGCTCCTCGCTCATAATACTGTCATACTCATCACTCATCAGTGTATATTTTTTCTTCACTTTGTCTAATTCACATCTTTATGTTTTTTAAGGATGTCACATCTAAGCTCCCACAAATATATAATGCAGCAATAAAAAACAAAACAAAAAACTAGCAGCAGTCTGGGAAAAAAAGAAGGCCCTTATTAGAGGGCCCTATCCATCAGTGGGACATGCAGGAATGAAATTTATAAAGAGCATGGGGTTTTATTCAAAACATTTAATGCCATGATGATCGATTTGTGTAAATTATTTTAGCTTCGTATTTGTTTCAAAGGCGTGTTAATAGAACTAACTCAGAGTGATTTAGATGTGTTTGTACCCCTGCGTGATCAATTTGTGGATTGACCCGTTACTTTTTGCAGCTTTGTGGTCCAAAATGAAACCGTCGCAAAACTTGGTGTACCCTAGCGCAATCACCTCATTCTAAGAAAGCGCAAATAGATTCATCGTAAAGTATATAAAATAAGAAAAACAAAGAAATTTGATGCAGATGAATGTTTCAAAGTAGATTGAAAACCCGCCTCCGTCCAAGAGCCGCGTACTGCAGTGTTAACAAAAAAAAGGAGCCGCGTAGTGTAGCAACTTCTAAACTAAATAAAATCAACTCTTAGACTAAAATCTGCGTGTGCTTTCCTTTCAGTGCCATAACCGGCACCAGTGTGGTACTGTACGGGCGGGTAGGCGCTCATTTCTTTGGCAAGGCACGACTTGCGCCGTGTGCGACGGTAGGTTGGCTCACAGCACATGGACCGGCTGGCTGCTTGGCGCGCCGACGTTTATTTGTTCAACCGGTAAGAACTCCCTGTCGCAAAAAGAAGTAGTAGAAAAGGGAGGCTCGTTCGTTGGGCAATCATCAGTGACACGCCAAAAGCGCGGCACCGAACATCCAAGGAAAATGGCGCCCGTGTTTTCTAGACTTGAGAGGTTCTCTTCCTACCAAATCTCTCGTGAACGCTGTACTGACAGCAATGCCATGCATCAGTAAAGTAAAGCGGAAGCTCGCACCGGCCGGCAGGTAGGAATAGGATGGGAGCGCCCGTATTTATTTCCCTGTGTGGATCGTAAGCAAAGGCGGCACCACTGGGATGTCGAGCAGGTGGTCTGGACTGGGATATGTTTCATGTTTTCCCATTTGGCGAGGTGGACGCCACAGGCGACCGTCGGCCACCGGCCCGACTTGCGACCGGTGTGAGAAACGTTTGCCATGGCTTGGTTTCGGCGCTTGCTTGTTTCTCATGATTCCTATTTTTGTCTGGTTTTTTTTAACACAGTACAGACGCAAACATCCATATATATGCGCATACACTCACTCCTATGAATGCACACACGCACACTCTATCCTTATGAGCACCTCCGAGAGACTGAGCCGGCATATCATCTTGAGATTTTACGAAATCATCGTAGGCGCCTCGTAATCGACGGGAACATCTCCTCCCACTGAAAGCGCATCGCCGGAAATCCTGGAATAAATGCAGGATAAATACGAGCACCAGGACTTGACTCTGGTGGGCTGGGGATACCATTGTCCACCTAACCATCCAATCACAGGTTGGTACGCTCTATGTCTGGTTTCGATGCTCTAGGTTTGGTGCACAACCATAGCAGATATAAACAATAATATACGCCCGGAATACTTGAGTTGGTAGGTGGGCGCGTACATTTTTATTTGCTTGAGCAGCGCACATTACTTGGCAATGGCAAGCTTGTCCTCGCCTCACTGTATATCGACACTGCATGCATTCGGAGCAACTATTTTAATATATACTACCACCACACATCCATAATAAGTGTTGCAGTTTTGAATAACCTCAGTTTAAAACTTGGGCACTTATTTTGAATAGGAGGGAGTATATCTTTGCACTGCACATGTACACAAGAGGACAGTCCATCAACTGGAATGGGGAAGAAAAGAACGGCACCCATATTAGTACATGAAATTCCTTGCAAAAACCCAAATTCTCCTCACTTTGCCATGTGATCTACAAAAACTAATACACAATACTGGAAGATAAATCAATCTCATTGCCATGTATACCGGTATAGTCAGAAAATAAGCCGGTATTAAAAATGAACTTTGTTGACATATGTATCAGAAAAACATCAGACATTAAGTTAGTTCTCTGGATACACTTATTTCAGAGAAAGACATCAAACAATTATCTACGTTATGTTAGTTTGCCGCAATGAGAGAAAACTAATCATAGTTAAACCAATGAATAGCATTGCAACGTATATGTGCTTGTACCATGTTCACAATATACCCGAGACTTCACCGAAGTTACTTTCTCAAACTTGAAAAGTTTTTTTTGATGTCCTAGAAGTGAACAATATATTGAGGATCAATAAGTGGTTGGGCATGCGGTTGCGTAGCCTAACGACCCGAGTTCAATTCCTACAATTGACAGGTGATGCACAGGGGTTTTCCCTTATTTATTGAGGATCAAGTTTGGTGTGTGGTCGAACCACTCATCAAAAAAATATGTTGATACTCATTTAAAAAAAATTCCGAGGACCATGTTTAACTTGGTAATTATACTAAAATGGCCGTATGCATCCCTAGTTGGTGCAGAGGCCGGGGAAGTGAAATTCTTCCCCAATTTTTTAAAGACGCGCGGCGCCGCCCCGCACCGGGGAGCCCCCGCCCTCCTCCTACAGCCTCGCCCCACCTCCGCTCCCCTCCGCCGCCGTCGCCCGGGGCGTCACAGGGCAAAGCCCTTGTGGCGTGGCGGCGGCGGTTTTCTCCTCGGACCCCGATCTGGTTGGGAGGCGGCGCTCCTTTCCGACCATATCGGCGGCGGTGGCGCAGATCGATGGCGGCATGGAAGTGGTGCGGCGGCGGCGGGGGAGGACGGCAACAACAACGACGGATCTGGCCTTGACTCTTGTCGGGCTAATTCGTTGTGCTACCGATCTCAATCGCCGTCGGCGGTGCACTGCTCCTGGACTTGATCTGCAACACGAGGATGTCTGGGGCGCCGGCCCTAGGCTTGGTGGTGGTGGCCTTCTTCTTCGTCGGAGTTGGTCGGCCGACTGGCTGTGCTCACATGGTCATGCAGTGACCGGCGGCTTGGCCGGTCGGCGGCGGCGGAACTTGGCCGGTGGCAGCGGCAATGTTCTGTCTGGATCTCGGGGCGGCGGCCCTGGAGGGTGGTGGCCGGTGAAGCTAGGGCTTCCCGCGGCGGCATGGCGTGGTGCAGTCCCTGTCCAAGGTGGATCTGTGACGGCGATCTGCTATGGATTGGTTCGGATCAGAGACGGTGACGAGCGCGCGGGATCCTTCTCGGCGGCTCTCGCGGCTTGGCGAGGCGGGGTGGGAGCCCCTCCTAGGCTCCAGTGGTGGCACACTCAGGCAGTGGCCGGTGCGCCAGGGATCCCACGGTGGCACTGTTGCTGCGGTTGGTCGCCGTATCTAGGTGGCTGGATCTGGGGCTTTGAAGGCGGTCGAGACAGTGCACAGGTTGTTGGGTGGATTTCTTGGGACGGATCCGAGTGAAAACCTGGTCTTCGGTCAATGGCCGGAGCCGGTGATGACGATGCCCTTATCATCGTTTCCTTCATGAAGGCATCATCGAGGTGAAGCTCCCAACTCCACTCAATACCTCCGGGGGAAACCCTAGATCAGATGATCGGATGTTGGCGGCAATCATGTGTCGTAACCCCCTTGGGGGCGGCATTCTTGGAGGTGCACTCGGCTTCGCGGGACCAGCGGACGGCTTCTTTGGTGGAGCGGTGCTTCATCCATACATTGATGGCGACGGATCTTGACGGCGTGGCACAGTGCAGATTCGGAGTTCGATGTGGGAGGATGGACTCGCGCAGGAGGACGACGCTGTCTGGCGTCGTGGTGGCGTCGATGGCAGTGAGACTTGGCACGGTAGATGCAACGGTACAACTCTGAAGATGGACTTGTGGCAGGTGGCTGCGGCGGCCTCATACCCGGCAGGCGTCCTGGTTGAGAAGTGCGCCGGACTGATAGGTGCCCCATACCAGACAGGCGTCCTGGTTGGGACCTCAGGTCTTAGATGTTTAGGTTTGGTTACGATGTATGTTTGGTATTAGGCCCAGGCTATCAGTGCCCCTTCATCAATTGGATAGGTGTAGCGACAGTTGTTGCTTAGACGGTGGCTTCAGTCTTGCTGTTGTATGATTTTGTAAGGTTTTGTGAGAATAATTAATAAAGTGGCTGTATGCATCGCCCAGATGCAGAGGCCGGGGTCATCCTCCTTTTCAAAAAAGAAGAAGTGGACAATATATGTAATATGGCTCAGAGAGACATCGCGGTTGACACTAGTACTAAGCAAAGGAACAAATTTCTTAGTCAGGTAAATCTGTGTCGATGCTTGTTAACCAGTCAACCTAAAAGGCCTCGTTGGATTGTAGGATTTCATCGGAATAATGGAGGATTCAAATCTTAATGATCTTTTTCTACGAAAGCCCTTTGGATCATAGGATCAAGACTACCAAATTTCTATAGCCCCATTCCTCAGAAATATCAACATGAACTCAAACCTCATTTCCTTTTTCTTTTTAAAGTCCAATGCACTTTCACTTTATCTATCTTCTCAACCATCTAAAAATTATTGTGTTCATTTCCTGAGCATCATCCAAATGCACCTCGCACAAAATTCCATTGTTTCAAAATCTTAGGAATTCACATTACATGACATCTTAATCATGCTTTTCCATATGGAAAACGCTAGTGCTCATCCGACAGCTTACGCGTAGCACGTCGGCCACCTTCGAGGCCGCCGAACCTGAATTGATCTGACAGCTCACAACAACCCCATACCCATAGTCCAGGTTTGCAACACGGGCCTTGTTGCAACCCTTTTCGAGCGCAACACATGGAACAATGTAAATGGTTGGAAGCAATTCGAACGACCGCAACACTTTCATGTTGCAAAGCACCCTAGCACAACACGGTCCTTGTTGCAAAGGTTGCACGTGACCGGAGATCAAACGGTTCGACCAACTACAACAGTCAGGTGCATGTTGCTAAGCCCCCTAGCGCAACACGGTCCTTGTTGCAAAGGCTGCACATGCCGGGAGATCAGATGATTCAAACTATCACAACACGGTTTGTGTTGCAAAGCCCCCTTGCACAACACGGTCCTTGTTGCAAAAGCTGTGTATGATGGGATGGAAATGGTTTGAACGACTGCAACACAGTTCATGCTGCAAAGCCCCCTAGCGCAACACGGTCCTTGTTGCAAAGGCTGCACATGTCGGGAGATCAGATGATTCAAACTATCACAACACAGTTTGTGTTGCAAAGCCCCCTTGCACAACACGGTCCTTGTTGCAAAAGCTGCGTACGATGGGAGGGAAATGGCTTGAACGACTGCAACACAGTTCATGCTGCAAAGCCCCTAGCGAACAAGGTCCTTGTTGCAAAGGTTGCGGCTGAGTCGACGAGAGAACTGTTTTCTGGTGCGCCATCTAACAACTGCTGAGGGACCGACCCAATCGAATCATCACCCGGCCGACGCGTAGCATCCGCCTTTTCATATCCCAATGTTTTTGATTACTTCAATCAAAAGAAGCCTTTAACCTTTTTTTTTGAGGAACTAAAAAAGAAGCCTTTAACTTAGACATGGCCGTCCTGCAAAAAAAAAAAAAACTTGGCATGGCCCAGCAAACCATCATAGTACTCGACAATAACCACCGAAGGCCCAAGCCCAGCTACCGCCTCATCACCCCTCCCTCTCACAACTCCCGCACGGCCTGCAAGGCTGCAATCGGCCATCGGTGTTCCTCTTCCGCCAGCAGGCGGCGCTGTCCTCGTCCTCCTCGGGCGGCGGCGGCGGTGACGGCGGAGAGACGGCCAAGGAGCTCGGCGACCTCGCGCTCTTCCTCGCCCACGTCGCGCCCTTCTACCCCAACGACCTCGCCGACCTGCCCGACCAGATCGGGGGCCTGCTCGACACTAACGCCCGCGCGCTGCCGTCCGGCCTCCGGGTGCACCTAGTGCAGGTGCTCATACTGCTGGTCAATCGGAAGGTGAACTCCTGTTCAATTCATTAGTTGCCTTCAGATGGAAAAAATTGTTTGGTATTGGTGGGCTAGAGGGGATGCTGAGCTATTGGTACGAATTATTGTTCAAATTCATTGATGTGGGGTCTGTTTGTCGCGGTCATTGTTTAGTTGAGATGGTTTTTCTGCTAGTACATTGGAAATATGTTCTGTTTCAGTTTTGTAGTGTCGGATTTACTATGTTTTGCTTCTTATAACCACACAGAAGATTTGTTCAAGTTGGTTACATTAGGATAGCAGCAAATTAGGCTGATGGGCTTTGCATTGTCCAGGAATTCATTTATTTATTTTGAATAAAAGGGGTTCCCCCCCGCTTCATTTTCATTCAAACGAGTCAATGAAGCCAAAAACTACACTGTTGGCAGCACTCGGGCTCAAGCCAAAATTACAATGCCTCTCTGCAATTTCCTCTCGCCCGCCAGATTCTTCATCTCCAGGCAATCCTCAGGAGTTATCTTCTTGCCTGATCAAGGAGTAAGAGACATCTCCGCAGTAGCACCGATTGATCGTCCATGCACAGGATTTTCCTTTGATGAATCATGACACTCACACGTCCCAGCAGATTTTGAATACTTGTCCACACCGTACCCTGGAAACAAATATCATTTCGCATCGTCCATAAGCTCCAGATAACAGCAACACAGGCTATATTGGCCACAGATTTCTTATTGTCATTACACCATAGATCAGCCAATTCAAACATACTACAGGGAATTTGAAAGTCGAAACCTAGGATACTACGATAGATCATCGTCCAGGAATTCATTCATACCTATACCGCGATAATGCAATGGCTGAAGCCTAGGATAAATCATCTCAACCGAAAGTTTTGGACTTTGTCCTGAACTGTAATCAGCACTGTTCCCAGAGTATATGGTCTTGGTTTTGTTCCTTCCTAATTTGATGTTCTATCAGCCCCATTAGGAAGTGTAACCGGACCGCGAGTCCGTGATTGTCTGGCTGTCATCTTTAAAATTTAAGGGCCTCTGGGTCGCAGTGGAGTTTCTAGAGGCGTTTTTTATTTGGTAATGGAGGAGGATAGAGAGTGGATTATTACCGAATGAAGAGCTTTTTTTCTTTGCCTTGTAGAGTTCAGTTTTGCAACCTCATATCATTGTAATCTTTTGATAATTAAATGTTTAGATTGTTGATCTGGAAGACACCATGGAGTTATTTATGGAGCTTCAAGTCATCGGAGACCGAGCAGTAAAAAAGCTTGCATTTTCACATATTGTACACAGCATCAGAAGGATGAATCAGAAGCACAAGAATGAAGCCAAGAATCGCAAACTGCAAGGCATCCTTTTTAAATTAGTACAGGTTTGCAACATCTTACACTTGGTTTGATAAGAACTATTGCGCTTAACATTGTAGCTGGTAAGCATACACTTGAGACCGTACCCGGTTCAGGGCGACGGTTGCATGTTATATAGGCAGGGGCGCGACTCCCTGATAGCGTACAAGTTGTTGAGATTGAGACTTGAGATACAAGGGATAAGCTACTTGGAGTACAAGGGATAAGCTGGAGAAGGAATATTGTTACAGAGAATAACTACCTAGCCTATCTACGGTTGCAAACCAGATTACCTAGCCGCACCACCTTGACCCATAGTAACGTTGTTTAACACCCTCCCTTAATCACAACTTGGTCAAGTTGAGATTACGCTTGAACTCCTCAAAACTTCTTGTGGGCAATGCTTTTATGAAGCCATCTGCAACCTGATCTCGTGAATGCACAAAGCGAATATCCAATTGTCTGTTTGCAACTCTTTCTCTGACAAAATGAAAGTCTATCTCGATGTGTTTTGTCCTTGCATGAAAAACTGGGTTACTAGACAAGTAAGTAGCACCCAGGTTGTCACACCATAAACATGGGACCTTAGTGTGCTTCACACCCAGCTCTCTCAACATGGACTGGACCTAGATAATCTCTGCAGTAGCATTTGCTAGTGCTTTATACTCAGCTTCAGTACTAGATCACGATACAGTAGCCTGTTTCTTTGCACACCATGATATTATATTTGGTCCAAAGAAAACTGCAAATCCACCAGTAGAGCGTCTGTCATCTATACACCCTGCCCAATCAGAGTCAGAAAAAGCACTGACAAGAGTTGGTGAAGATTTGCTGAATGTAAGACCAAGACTCATAGTATTTTTCACATATCTCACTATTCGTTTGGCAGCAGTCCAATGAACTGTGGTGGGTGCATGAAGAAATTGGCATACTTTGTTAACAGCAAAGGATATATCTGGCCTTGTTAAGGTGAGGTACTGAAGTGCTCCTACTAGACTTCTGTATCTAGTACTATCCTCTTGGTTCAAGAGATCTCCCTCTTCAAGTGACAATTTTTCTGTGCTAGATAAAGGGGTTGAGGAGGGTTTACACCCTTGCAAGCCAAATCTCCTTACCAAATCAGTAGCATACTTTTCCTGAGAGAGATGAAGACCATCTTTATTTTTCTTTACCTCAATCCCTAGGAAAAAATGTAAGTCTCCCAAATCTTTAAGAGCAAACTCAGCACTTAGGTCCTTCAACAATCTTGTCACTGCTTCATTAGATGAACTTGTGACAATAATATCATCAACATAGATAAGCACACATATAGATGTTTTCGACTTATTGTAGATGAATAGAGATGTATCAGACTTAGACGGAACAAAACCAAGTGCTTGCAATTTCTGACTGAGACGAGAGTACCATGCCCTGGGAGCTTGCTTCAGTCCATATAGAGCTTTGTCAAGCTTACACACATGGAAGGGTTTATCCTTGTTCTCAAAACCATGAGGTTGTTTCATGTATACTTCCTCTTCCAGAACACCATCAAGGAACACATTCTGCACATCTAGTTGTCTGAGACTCCATCCCCTGGAAACAGCAATAGACAGCACAAGACGAATAGTAGCAGCTTTAACTACAGGACTAAAAGTGTCCTCATAGTCTATACCATACCGCTGTTGCAACAAGTCTGGCTTTGTAGTGATCTATGGTTCCATCGGACTTTCTTTTGATCCTATAAACCCACTTGCAATCAATCAATTTTTTACCTTCCCGTGGAGAAACCAGATGCCACGTGTTATTTTTCTGAAGTGCCATGTATTCCTCTTCCATGGCCTTTTTCCAACGTGTATCACTGAGGGCTTCATCAAGAGTACTAGGTTCACTTGTGGTACACGCTAAACCAAACTTGGTTATCTGTTTATAATTAACTGGTTGAATTACTCCCTTCTGTAGCCGTGTACGAGGTTGAACAGACGAAGTAGTGTTGTTGGCGAGCGCAGAAGATCCAGCATCTGGACCCAGCAATCCCAAGGCAGATCCCCCTGGCGCTCCTAACGCGCCAGCCGCTGTATCAGCGGGATCTTCTGTGGCGATGGACGACGCTGGAGCTGGGGCAGTGGGCGCAGAAGATCCAGGCCGCGCCGATGGCACAAGCCTGACCGGATCGGCCTCGGATCGCAGGCCTGTCGTCAGCTGGGGCGAATCCGCGTCGGATCTCGCGCCCGACTGCTGGCGGCGTATGTAGTGGTGGGGTCCGCTCGCGGGCTAGCGGGCCGGAGGCTCCTGCCGCGTGGCCTTCGAGGATTGGCGCGGGCCGGACGCCGCATCTGGCCCAGTTGAGGCGAGCCGCGTGGCCGCCGCTGGATCGCTGCCGCCGCGCCTGGAAGGCGACACGGGATCTGGCGCGCTGTCGCCCTGCTGGGGCGCGGATCCCGTGACAGATTTGCTGCCACGTGCTGGAGCGCCGATCCCGATGAAGATTTGTCCCCCGCCGTGTGACACATAAAATGTGAAGCGTTTGGGGTGATTTCTTCACCGTTTTCTGTGATTCCTTCATCATTTTCTGCACCATTTTCATCTGCATCATCACAAGACTCAAGTGCACGGTTATGAGGATTAGTCAACATGTGATCTTTACAGTTATTTCCCCCTTGATCAAGACCGGTAAGACTAGATGGTAGAAGGAGAATTTCTTGGCGAAGTAGGGCACCGGCATTGGGATGAAGAGTGGCGAAGGGAAATTTTGTTTCATCAAAGATGACATCTTGTGAGATATAGACGCGTCCGGTTGGAACATCAAGGCACTTGACGCCTTTGTGTTGAGCACTATATTCAATGAACACACATTGTTTGGATCTAAAACTGAGTTTTCGATCATTGTAAGGGCGAAGATTGGGCCAACAAGTGCATCCAAACACACGAAGAGAAGTGTAGTCTGGTTTGGTATGGAGAAGCCTTTCAGTGGGAGTTTCATTGTTTATAACACGACTAGGTAGCATATTAATGATATGAACTGCAGTGAGAAAAGCCTCGTCCCAAAACTTTAAGGGCATGGAGGCACCAGCAAGAAGGGCAAAGCCAACTTCGACAATGTGTATGTGTTTGCGTTCAGCAGACCCATTCTGTTGATGGGCATGCGGACAAGACACATGATGAGAAATGCCAAGTTTTTGGATAAAAGAGTTGAGCTTCTCGTATACGCCACCCCAATCAGATTGGAGGGCTATGATTTTGGTGTCAAATTTTCTTTCAACTAAAGCTTGGAAATTGAGAAAAACTTGGCATACATTGGATCTTTTCTTAAGAAGATAGATCCAGGTAAATTTGCTATAGTCGTCAATGAAACTCACATAATATGTATGTCTACCAACAGAGGAGGGAGGGAGCGGGTCCCCACACATCAGAAAAAAATAAGCTGCAAAGGCTTGGTAGAAATACTTGTAGAAATAGGATAAGACAACTGATGACTTTTAGCTCTTTGGCAGGAATCACAAATTGTTTCAACATCACGCTCTCCAACATATGGGAGCTTATTTTTCCTAAGCAAACGCTCAACTAAAGAAAAAGATGCATGTCCTAATCGATCATGCCACTGTGTTGATGAGACTTTGGTGGCACTAAAAACTTGTTTATTGAGTCTTCTAATCTCCGGAATCAATGGGTAAAGCCCGCGAACACATCTACCTCGATATAGCACCTTCCTCGTGGCCTGATCCTTGATTAAAAAGAAGAAGGGGTGAAATTCAAGAAAGACATGATTATCAATGGCAATGCGATGAACGGAAAGAAGACTTTTGGAAGCACTAGGAACATGCAAAAAATTTCTGAGATGAATTTTTCTATGAGGGGTTTTAATAACAGAGTGACCAATGTGACCAATCTTCATACCTTCTCCACTAGCGGTGTGGATGTGATCTTGGCCACGGTACTTCTCGCGCACGGTCACTTTTTCCAGCTTGCCGGTGATGTGGTTTGTGGCTCCGCTGTCGACGTACCAGTTCGTGTCAACACCATATGAGGCTTCAGCCGCCCCGGCCACCTTTTCATCTTGGGACGATGCATCATAATCATCCTCAAATTGGTACCAGCAATCTTTTGCTGAGTGTCCCAGCTTGCCACAGATTTGGCACCTAACAGCGTCCGGGCGTGATTTATTGCTGTTGGAGGAGCTGGTGCGCCGACCCCTATTGTTGGTGGAGGAGGGTCGGCCGCCGCCGCGCGGGTTGCCTTTCTGGCCGCTGCTGTTGCCCCCACCATGGCCCTTGCCCTTGTTGCGAGGAGGTCCACGGTAACTGAGCCGCCACCGCCGCGGCCGCGTGTGGCGATGTTCGCCGAAGACTTGAAGCCGCCGCCGGTCCCTGCCCCTTGGAACAAAGCCACCCTTTGATCAAAGTTACTCATCTGAGCAAACAATTCATCAAGAGTGACCGGGATGGTGCGGGCGTCAAGGGCAGAGACCAACGGTTGGTAGTCCATGTCGAGGCCGTTGAGGATGTAGGAGATCAGCTCGTCATCCTCAAGTGGCCGCCCTGCCGCTGCAAGCTCGTCGGCGAGGGAGCGCATGTGCGCAAAGAACATGGCCACCAATTGTGTTCCCTTCTGCGGGTTCGTGAGGGCAGCGCGGATGTTGTTGATGCGGGACAGCGAGGTTGACGAGAACATCCTTGCCAACGCCGTCCAGAGCTCGTGTGCGTGGGTGATCGCGGTCACCTGTACGAGCACTTCTTTGGACAGATTATTCAGAAGATAACCCAGTACCTGCTGGTCTTCCCTGATCCAAAGTTGATGTAGAGAATTCGGGATGGTCTCCTTCTTGCCATCCTTGTCCTTGGAGACACGACCTTGGCTGGCTCCGGCATGCTCCCGTCCACGTACCCGAAGAAACCAGCACCGCGGAGTTGTGGCGTGATTTGGGTACGCCACAGGATGTAGTTGGTGCGGGTGAGGCGCTCGGTGACTTGGCCGGAGAGGGTAGGGTTGGAGGCGCTGGAGGAAGCCATGGCAGGAGGTTTCGGTGGAGGAGAGAAAACCTAGATGTGATGGAAGAGTTAGGCTCTGATTACCATGTGGGAAACGTCGTACCCGGTTCAGGGCGACGGTTGCATGTTATATAGGCAGGGGCGCGACTCCCTGATAGCGTACAGGTTGTTGAGATTGAGACTTGAGATACAAGGGATAAGCTACTTGGAGTACAAGGGATAAGCTGGAGAAGGAATATTGTTAAAGAGAATAACTACCTAGCCTATCTATGGTTGCAAACCAGATTACCTAGCCGCACCACCTTGACCCATAGTAACGTTGTTTAACAGAGACCATTTCCCACCTTATCTGATTATGTCCTGTTTCTCAGGGCGAGGAAGAGTCGAGAGCAAAGAGGGCTTTCACTATCCTATGTGATCTTCACCGTCGAAGGGTCTGGTTTGATGACCGCACAGCAAATGCTATATGCGATGCTTGTTTCCATCCTTCTTCGAGGTGCATTTTTGTAAGGAAATGTTGGTGTCTGCTGTTGGTTGCTTCCCATCTAAACAAGTGTATTCTACATGCAGGCTTATGTGACAGCTGCTATTTCATTGCTCATTGGGTATGAAACTGTTGAGCAAGAGGATGATAGTGATGCCAGCAGTGAAGATGAAGCAATTCAAAACCCAAATGTTATACTTAGTAAAGAGGATGTTTACAAGGTGATTTGGATGTTTCTGCATATTGGCGCTCTATTGATAGTATTTTAGATCTTATGGTTTCATTTGTCTCTTCTGATGCGTTGTGTCTTTTCTTTATTTACTTTCTGCAGTCAAATCACAAGGGTACCTCTGCTAGTAAGAAAAGGAAGAAAGCTAAATTGGAGCGTGTAGTTCGTAGTATGAAAAGGCAACAACGTAAATCCAATGAGGAGACTGGCTCCAATTACTATTCGCCCCTTATGTATTTAAAGGATCCCCAGGTAGAGCAACATCATAAATTTTCAAGCTGTTGTCATTGTCACAATAAAATGAGATGCCACATCCACTTCTTGCTGTTGATGAGATAATCTTCTATTATGCTGAAACTCCTTTTGGGGCTCTTACAGGGTTTTGCAGAGAAACTCTTCTCTCGGCTACAGAAATGCAATGAACGATTTGAGGTTGGTCTTATTATTCCTATATCTAATATTCCTTCATGCTGCTGTACTGTTCTTTTGTATGTAGACACGGTTTACTCAGTTACACAGTGACCATTATCTACTATGCAAATATGTTCACTCATACTTCATGATGAACGTATTGTATCAATTTGGTGTCATAGATGTCTGTAATTTCTTATGTTGATGGTCAATCTTTGAAAGTTCGCTGACACAGATTGTAACATTACTTGTATTATGACTTGAGTAAGAACAACTCTCAAAGTAGGAGAATACGGACTTAAATCTCAATTATTAAATTGTGTACAGCAAGATCGGTTGGTCAGCTCACTAGGCGGTTAAAGGGTAATCTACATGGGTATAATTATTAGAAGTGTTCTCCGAAACCAAAAAAGGTTGCTTTAGATGATTGGTGTGAGCTAGTTTTCATCCAATGGTTAAGATTGTTAAATCCCGTTCTTCTGATTATTCGGCTTGTTCTGACTTGATATGCTATCATATCAACCTTTTCCACATTTAGTATGCGATTGCATGCTCTTCTGTAGCATAGGTTTCTGCCACTTTTTTTAGTAAACACGAACCATACAGTATAAAGGAAAACCATTGCATGTGCAGGTAAGGATGATGATGTTGAAGGTCATAGCAAGGACTATTGGGCTGCATCACTTGGTTTTGTTGAACTTCTATCCATATCTTCAAAGATATTTTAAAGTATGTTACTTAACTGAGAGTATGCCTAGCTTGCATCAGCCTTTGAAAAATTGCTAGTTTTATTCTATGCTGATATGGTCATAATATTTTTCACCCTTATGCAATGCAGCCTCATCAACGTGATGTCACCACTCAACTTGCTGCAGCAGTACAGGCTTGCCATGAGATGGTTAGACACTGCACTTTTCCTCTGTATTTGTAGCCAATGATGTTGCTTCTCTGGATATTTTTAAAATACAACAAAATTAATTTGTTTCGATTGCAGGTGCCTCCTGATGCTGTTGAACCGCTGTTCGAGCAGATAGTAAATCAATTTGTGCATGATCGTTCCCGTCCGGAGGTTTGCATGACTCGCTTATTCATCTTTTGTAATGTGTGTTCTCCTGACTAACATGAGCATATGTGTAACTAACTCACTCCTTTTAGGCTATGCTGTTGGCCTGAATGTTGTGAGAGAGATCTGCATGCGAATTCCATTGGTACTTAACTTGCTCTTCTCTGACATCTCAATTTGTGCATTTACATGGTTTGCAGTGCTACCTTAAATCACGACCTAGAATCATTATGCTGGTCATGTTGCATTGTTTGCTACCTTGTACCCTTGGGGAACACGTATGATTATACTATTGTGGTAGTTAAATCATAAATTTTGTTTGTAGACTTGTGGATGGTAGACTGAAAAGATTGTGATAGTTGTGTAACTCCAAGTTTTAAGCATAACTAAATGAAGATGTATAAATTTGGCTATACTTGACCATGCTTAGTTTATTTTGTTTTTGTACTATTCTACCATTATTGTCGATCTGATGTTTGGGAAGTTTCATTGATGCTGTTCTTTTTATGCATGTAAAATACACATGCAGTCTTGCATACCTTGTGTCCTAGTGCTCTCTGGATTCTAGAATGCACAGGAAGATAATCTTGGTTCGTTTACTCACCTAAGTTTCCTTGATTCTTTCTCTAAATCTGCAGACGATGAATGAGGATCTACTCCAAGACCTTGTTCTATATAAGAAGTCCCACGAGAAAGCTGTTTCTATTGCCGCTCGCTCACTTATCACATTATTCAGGGAGGTCAGATATTTTCTTGCAGATTCTATGTCTGTTTTGGCATTTACAGTTTTGTTTCACTTAGCTAAACCTACTTTTGTTCTGAATTCAGATCTGTCCTTCATTGTTAGTCAAGAAAGATCGTGGCCGTCCTATTGATCCAACTGCTCGGCCAAAAGCATTTGGAGAAACCACTATTGCTAGTGATGTGCCTGGAGCTGAGTTGCTAGATGGAGAGATGTCACCAGAAGGGGGTTCAGACGATGAGTCTGATGCTTTTGATTCTGATGACGAGTAAGTGTTGCCATCTGCGAGTGGTACCCGACAAAGTTTGGAGAGTTTATCAAACAAGCTTGATGCCAGTGAAGATCATGAAGATGAAGTATCTGGGGAACAAGATGATGCAGAGGAACTAGACGAGGATGATAGTGATGACGATATGGATGAACTAGATGACGACTCTGACGTGGATGGTGATACTGATGTGTCTGATGAGGATGAAGATGAGAAGCTCAATGACGATTCAGAGACAGAAGACTCGGACCCGGAGGTTCAAGACAGTGATGAGGAGGATAAATCAAAGGGTAGCAGATCCAAGGTGCAGAAGAGAAAGTTAAGTGATTATATTGGACAACTTGATGCTGCAGATGCAAGCCTTCGAGCTCTGAAGAAGTTAGCAGGAGCTAAGGAGGCCGAAGCCTCAACAGATGAAGCTGGCAGAATTTTCGGCGACGAAGATTTTAACCGCATAAAAGAGCTCAAGGTATGTGAATTTTGCATAGCTTCTCCACTTATGTTATACATTCATTCATTGTGTTTCAAGCTTAGAGTACCCACTCTTGTTAAAAATTAAAATTGCTGTTACGCGAACATTTTACTGAAAGTGTATGAGTTTCAGGCAGAGAAAGCAGCAAAGTTGGCTTTGGTTCAACATGGGCTCAGCAAGGGTGACACAAGATAAGCGACCTTCAAACTTCCTTCTACTGATGAGCTTAGCTTGAAGCGCATCGATCCATCGCAGCTCGCGGTATCCTCTCGCTCCCCGCACACAAAATCACATACATTTTATCTATATAAACTATTCTTCCCACCCACCACACGCGCAAAATCACATACGCTTGACCTATATAAACTATTTATGCAGACTCACGTCAAGAGAAAGATGACCGAGGAAGAGATATTAGAGATGGTGAAAGCTGGAAGGGAGGATAGAGGAAAATACCAAGCAAGAGCAGCTATTAAACAGAAAAAGGTAACCTGAGAACCTTATTCCCTTGTTTTACCCCTTGCTATTACATGTTCGTGGCTTGTGAAAATGTGATCTCGTGCCATTTCAGATACGTTATCGATGTCTTAGCTTTCTCTTCTGGGGATTCTTTTTTTAATCTTCTGTTATTTGTCTGATCAATTTCTTTTTAGTGTTTGTTAGACGGGTGGCTCGAGCAATAAGCAGAAACAGCACCAGAAGAGGATGCCTTTGGCGGCAAAGAGAGCAAAGGCAGCGCGTTCTCGCCAGGAGAAGAAGTCCAAAGCGAAGCACTCAGGAAAGCAGTTCAGGGAAAGGAAAGCCTGGAAATAACGAGGGCTCGTATTTTCTTCTTTGCAATTGTTGCCTGGACATTTTGACTGCCTTAAGGATATTGTGTCTGATATGTTTACATATGATATGCAGTTTACAGCAAGGCTGTTTTTTAGTTATTTGTTTTTTTTTCTGGGAAAGAATGGAGCCTGTAGTTTCTTCTCGTTGGAGGATTTAGCCAACTAATTCTTGAATGTTTTTGCTCGACGAGTCCTCTGAATCCCGCTAATAGAACTGGCCTAAAAAATTACTAACCTCTGTTTAAGACGTTTTTGTAGTTCAATTTGAACTGTAAAACCGTCTTATATTTATGAACAGAGGGAGTGCATTACATAATACCGGTATATTTGAAACGAACATGACATGCACGAGGGGATGTCCAGAAATAACATGATTCGAGTGCGTTTCTCATTGGGCCTGCATGTGCAGCATTTTGGTGGAGGGAGGTGCACGTGTACGTCGTGTGATGTAGGGTGCAAACAGCCGCCAGCGCAAAACAAAGGGGCGTTGATTTTTATGTTGTTGCGGGGAAGGAATACATGTGATGAACGACGAGGATGTATGGGAAGAAAGAGACTAAATGTTTAGTAGGAAACTTTTGATTCACCCGGCTGAAAAGAGCCGCTGAGTTCGGGACGCAAAGTTATTGCTCCCGAGCACATTTGCAACCAGGTAAACAGTAACACTGAAAAACATTGAAAGAAAGTAAAAAAAAATGATTTTTTTGGCAAACTTTGACAAATTATCTAAGTGCTTGCAAAATTTCATCGTGTAATCACATTTGTGAAAGCATTTTGGAGCACTGATTTTTTTTTGCCACGACTTCCACGCATGTGATTTCATCATGAAACTTTGCAAGCACATACAACATTTGTCAAAGTTTACCACAAAAAAAATTAGACATTTTTGAACTTTTTTTCAATGTTTTTTGGTGTTACTGCTCATCGCGAGCTGATGAGCTCGCGAGCAGAATGGGACTTCCGTTGAGTTCACGGCTTTTCTCCTCCCATCTTTCCCTCATCAGCTAGAATCGATAGGCGAAGACCTCCCATCTTTGACTCGTCCGATAGGATCGATAGGAAAGAGATCACTCCCATGGCCAACCACCGCGCTTCAAATCGGTAGGACTAACACTACTAGGGAAAAGCCTAGCAGCAGCGCGGGTTTTGGGTGTATCAGTAGCGCGGGTGCCCGCGCTACTGATACGGCGCCACAGCTAACTTGTAGCAGTAGCGCGTGTTGACACACGCTACTGCTATACATGGTTAGTTGTAGCGTGCGTTGCAGACAGCGCTGCTGCTAATTATCTGTAGCGGGTCTTATACCCCGCGCTACTGCTATTACTTTCAAAAACAAAAAAATCTCGATCCCGTGCGTGTTGTCAATGGCAGCAGTGGTTTGATCTAGCGACGGTTGGCGTCGCCGGAGGCATGACCGGACAGCGGAAGACCAGATCCAGCAGTGGCTGTTGGAGAGGGCCCGTTTCTATGGCAGAGCCAGGCCGCGGTGTGGGGCTCCTCTTCCCGACCATGCCAGATAGCTCCGGGTCGTCCATGGCGACGACCTGCACGGGCATGGACATGGGAGGGTGAGTCAAACCAGAGGGAGAGGGAGAAAAGGAAAACCGAGGGAGAGAGGAAGGTGATGGAGGGAGCAGCGGAGCTAGTCACCGGTGGTGAGGTGCTCCGGTGTGGTGGCGCGGGGCGGCGGCCTCCTGGACGTCGGTGGAAGACCGGCGAGCTCCTGGACGCCGGTGGCGCGAGGCGGCGGCCTCTTTCGGCCCCACGGAGGAGGAGGAGGGGCGCATGGGCAAGAGGTCCATGTGAGAGCATATGGAAAGTGAGAGGAGAGAGTGGCGGAAGAGAGGAGGGATTTGGGGGAGGAGATGGGGATTCGGCCGAGGATATGGCGACTTCACCTACCTCATACTTAGTAGTAGCGAGGGGGTATAAAACCGCGCTACTACTATCTGAAGAAAATATGCCCTAGAGGCAATAATAAAGTTATTATTTATTTCCTTATATCATGATAAATGTTTATTATTCATGCTAGAATTGTATTAACCAGAAACATGATACATGTGTGAACACATAGACAAACAGAGTGTCACTAGTATGCCTCTACTTGACTAGCTCGTTGATCAAAGATGGTTATGTTTCCTCGCCATAGACATGAGTTGTCATTTGATTAACGGGATCACATCATTAGGAGAATGATGTGATTGACTTGACCCATTCCGTTAGCTTAGCACTTGATCGTTTAGTATTCTGCTATTGCTTTCTTCATGACTTATACATGTTCCTATGACTATGAGATTATGCAACTCCCGTTTACCGGAGGAACACTTTGTGTGCTACCAAACGTCACAACGTAACTGGGTGATTATAAAGGTGCTCTACAGGTGTCTCGGAAGGTACTTGTTGGGTTGGCGTATTTCGAGATTAGGATTTGTCACTCCGATTGTCGGAGAGGTATCTCTGGGCCCTCTCGGTAATGCACATCACTATAAGCCTTGCAAGCAATGTGACTAATGAGTTAGTTGCGAGACGATGTATTACGGAACGAGTAAAGAGACTTGCCGGTAACGAAATTTAACTAGGTATTGAGATACCGACGATCGAATCTCGGGCAAGTAACATACCGATGACAAAGGGAACAACGTATGTTGTTATGCGGTTTGACCGATAAAAGATCTTCGTAGAATATGTGGGAGCCAATATGAGCATCCAGGTTCCGCTATTGGTTATTGACCGGAGACGTGTCTCGGTCATGTCTACATAGTTCTCGAACCCGTAGGGTCCGCACGCTTAACGTTCGGTGACGATTTATATTATGAGTTATGTGTTTTGATGTACCGAAGGTAGTTCGGAGTCCCGGATGAGATCAGGGACATGACGAGGAGTCTCGAAATGATCGAGACGTAAAGATCGATATATTGGACGACTATATTCGGACATCGGAAAGGTTCCGAGTGATTCGGGTATTTATCGGAGTACCGGAGAGTTACGGGAATTCGCCGGGGAGTATATGGGCCTTATTGGGCTTTAAGGGAAAGAGAGAGGAGAGGCTGCGCGCCCCCCCAAGGCTGTGACGCCCCCGATTTGACCGTACACCAATCATGCACGCAAATGTGTACGATCAAGATCAGGGACTCACGGGAAGATATCACAACACAACTCTACAACATAAATAAGTCATACAAGCATCATAATACAAGCCAGGGGCCTCGAGGGCTCGAATACAATTGCTCGATCATAGACGAGTCAGCGGAAGCAACAATATCTGAGTACAGACATAAGTAAACAAGATTGCCTTAAGAAGGCTAGCACAAAAGTAGCAACGATCGAAAAGGCAGGGCCTCCTGCCTGGGACCACCAAACTACTCCTCGAAGCCGAACTCCATGTAGCATCATCCTCGGGATCTCTAGCTCCTGGACTCCAGCATCTGGTTGCGACAATCCGGTATAGAAAAAGGGAAAAGAGGGAGAAAAGCAACCGTGAGTACTCATCCAAAGTACCCGCAAGCAAGGAGCTACACTACATATGCATGGGTATATGTGTAAAGGGCCATATCAGTGGACTGAATTGCAGAATGCCAGAATAAGGGGGGATAGCTAGTCCTGTCGAAGACTACGCTTCTGGCAGCCTCCATCTTGCAGCATGTAGAAGAGAGTAGATTGAAGTCCTCCAAGTAGCATCGCATAGCATAAACCTACCCGGCGATCCCCTCCTCGTCGCCCTGTTAGAGAGCGACCACCGGGTTATATCTGGCACTTGGAAGGGCGTGTTTTATTAAGTATCCAGTTCTAGTTGTCATAAGGTCAAGGTACAACTCCGGGTCGTCCTTTTACCGAGGGACACGGCTATTCGAATAGATAAACTTCCCTGCAGGGGTGCACCACATAACCCAACAGGCTCGATCCCATTTGGCCGGACACACTCTTCTGGGTCATGCCCGGCCTCGTAAGATCAACACGTCGCAGCCCCACCTAAGCACAACAGAGAGGTCAGCACGCCGGTCTAACCCTATGCGCGCAGGGGTCTGGGCCCATCGCCCTATGCACACCTGCACGTTGCGTACGCGGCCAGAAGCAGACCTAGCCTAGTGGCGTTCCAGTCCAATCCGGCGCGCGCCACTCAGTCGCTGACGTCACGAAGGCTTCGGCTGATACCACGACGCCGGGATACCCATAACTACTCCCGCGTAGATGGTTAGTGCGTATAGACCAAATGACCAGACTCAGATCAAATACCAAGAACTCGTTAAGCGTGTTATGGATCCGCGAACGCCGACCAGGGCCAGGCCCACCTCTCTCTTAGGTGGTCTCAACTTGCCCTGTCGCTCCGCCATAAAGTAACAGTCGGGGGCCGTCAGGAACCCAGGCCCACCTCTACCGGGATGGAGCCACCTGTCCTTTCAGCCCCCTCATCAGAATCACTTGCGGGTACTCAACGAGCCGACCCGACTTTAGTCACCACATGTGTCATGTATATAATGTATATAGTATATACCCGTGATCACCTCCCGAAGTGATCACGGCCCAGTAGTATAGCATGGCAGACGGACAAGAGTGTAGGGCCACTGATGGAACACTAGCACCCTATACTAAGCAGTAGGATAGCAGGTAAGGGTAACAATTGTAGCAACAATGACAGGCTATGCATCAGGATAGGATTAACGGAAAGCAGTAACATGCTACGCTACTCTAATGCAAGCAGTATAGAGAAGAATAGGCGATATATGGTGATCAAGGGGGGGGGGCTTGCCTGGTTGCTCTGGCAAGAAGGAGGGGTCGTCAACTCCGTAGTCGAACTGGGCAGCAGCAGTGTCGGTCTCGTAGTCTACCGGAGAGAAGAGGGGGAAGAAACAGTAAATACAATGCAAACATAAACATGACGATGCGTGACATGACAATGAGCAGTGCTAGGTGTGTCCTAACGCGACAGTAGGTGGTACCGGCGAAGGGGGGGGAAGAACCGGGAAAGTATTCCCGATGTTTTGCGTTTTTGGACAGACGGACCGGAGGGGGAAAGTTGCGAGTTCGATATGTTAGGGAGGTGTGGTGGACGAACGGACTACGTATCCGGATTCGTCTCGTCGTTCTGAGCAACTTTCATGTAGAAAACATTTTCATCCGAGTTACGGTTTAAAAGATATGAATTTTCAAAGATTATTTGAATTTCTGGAATTATTTAATTAACAGAAAAGGGATATGACGTCAACATGACGTATGAGTGACGTCAGCAGTCAACAGTCCGGCTGACTGGTCAAAACTGACACGGGGGACCCACCTATCATAGACAGTGGGTTAAACAGAGTTCAAACTAATCTAAATTTAGTTAGTAAAACTACTGGGCCCACCTGTCAGTGACTGATCAGGTTTTAACTAATTAAGTTTATTTTTTAAAAGCGTTTGACTAACCTAATTAGGTGGTGGGGCCTATGTGTCAGTGGCTGGGGAATAGTACCCCGCGTTGACCACGGTCAACGCAGTCAAACAGAGGCGCAGGGCCCCACTGTCAGCGGCACTGGGCGGGCCCCACGCCACGCCAGGTCAGGGCCGGCGCCGGAGGAGCTCCGGCGACCAAATCAAAGGCGGCCCCTCGCCGGAGTTGGCCGGAATCGCGCTACAAGTGACCATTTGGCCCGGGGTTTGGCCCTACGGGACGCGCACGTCGCGCCGCGTCAGATGTGGGCAGTGGCAGGAGCGGAGACGGCCGGAATCGGGCGGGGCGTCGACGGGCGGCGGCAGCCGGAGTTGGGCAAGCACGGGATCGACTCTACGGGCGCTAATGCGATGGACTGGCGGCACGGGCGGTATCGGGGCGATGCACTGAGCACGACCGAGTGCTTGCCCGGCCCTGAAAGAAACGGCAGCAGCAGCGACAATGACCGCAGTGGCGGCGAGGTTCGGCAATGGCGGGGAAACGAAGCTAGGGGCGCGCAGGGAAAACGGGGAGAGAGGGGAGGTGTGCGAGCTCACAGTGGTCGCAGAGGAGGGGTGGCGAGGTCTGGGGCGCTGTGTAGCTCGTGAATCGACGGCGAGGTTGTGCGACGGCGGACAGGGAAGAAGATGAAGCAGGCGTCGTCGATGGGGCCTCCCGTCTTCGATCTAGCACCGTAGTCCACGTAGGGGGGGCACGCACTTCCTCCTGGACAGGCCGGTGCAGCTGGAGGCGGCCGGGGGGCGGGGGGCGGTGGTTCGCGTTGGCGAGCTCCGGCTTGGGCGTTCGGCGAGCTAGGAGGAGCAGGGAGAGTGGAAGAGAGCGAGGCAGATCTGGACGAGGTGAGAGGGGGGTATCGGGCGGCTAGGGTTCCAGGGGAAGGAGAGTGGTTGCCGGGGGTTCTTATCCACTCGCCGGCGCCAGCGAGCTGGTCTGGTGGGGCTCCTCCCCTGTAGCGACGTGCCTGAGGAACAGGACGAACGACCGGGTGGGGTTGGGCCACTGGGCTGAGCTAGCTGGGCCGGTTCGGCTGGCTAGGCCCAGGGGCAGGGGTCTTCCCCTTTTTTTTGCCTTTCTCTTTTTTTTAAAAAACTTTTTATTATTTTCTATTTTTTTGTTTTCCTTTTTGTTACTATTTATGTTAGTTTTATAAATTATAAAATTAGTTCCTAAAATAGTATTACTACTTATTCTAATGCCACAATAACTTGGGCACCCAAACAAATTAGTTTAACATTTTATATATTATAAAAGGAATTTAATTATTGGTTTTAGCTATTATCTATTTACTTTCGAGCATTCAGTTATTTTATAAAAGTGTGGTTTCTCCCCCATTATTATCTATGCAATATTTGGTTCACTCCGAACATTTTAGTTTTAATATTTGAAAACTTTTATTGTTTGCTTGATTTTGAACTTTGAAATTTGGACCGGTTTTGATCTAACGATAGATTAGCAACAGTAACGGAGGTAACGTGGCACCATTAGCAGAGTTTTACTGTAGCTTGATTATCCGGGCGTCACAATTCTCCTCCACTACAAGAAATCTCGTCCCGAGATTTAGGAGCGGTTATAAGGGGGAAGGGATCTGGTTACGAAACTCTAATGGGTCTTCTCGGTGTTGGTTGCTCTTCTTGAAGAGGTCGATCCATTAGATTGAAGTCTTCATTTGTCTGCTTGAGGTTATCCTGATGAAGTCGTCATTCTTCCTTCAGGATCTCTATCGTACTTACGGGAAGCTAAGGGGGAAAACTCGGGAAGGACGGAGCTCAACATATGTTAGGTACCTGGGGGCTATCTCAGTGAACGTGGCATAGAGGCATCTCTCAAGTTGAAATTCAAGAAAGTTATCGAGAGCAAGGTGAGGATGGGCAACAAGAAGCTCCAAGCGGGTAGGCAACCGTCTGTTGCCTGAAACAGAGGGTGAAAGGGGTTCAAAGAAACGGGGATAAGTATTGCGTCTGATACCAGAATTGATGATATCTCGGAAGGTGGCTCGTGAATTACATATGAGGCCACGCGCGAGGAATAACTTTGGAAACAGGGGGTGTATAGGAGAGTCAGGTTTCGATCCTGTGGAACTGTGGGTTATGGGCCCACCATGTGGGTTAAAAGTAGGAAGGGCGGAGACGTCTTGCATGATCATGTAAGCAAGGCATGTCAGAGGATAGCATGTCTTTTATGTCGGCAACCACATCGGTACCAAGGGCGAGGGACGAAGAGAACCATTTTCCTGCTCGTCGAAACGAGGCGGACCAATAGGCAAAGTTTTCGTCCATCGGTGGTTACCGGAATATCATCGACAATAGTAACAGGGTCTTACTGACAGAATTGTACACCGGGGTGTTTACATAAGCAGGAGAATACTACTGCTTAGATCATATAGATCACCAGAAAGGTTAAACCAAACAATGGAAAGGAAAATATGATTATCAGATTAAACAGAAGAATGGAAAGGAAAATGTGTTTAAACACATATTTCAAGGGTGTATCCTCCCCAAGGACAAGCAGAGCATGATATCCAGGACAGGATATAATGTAGAAAACTCTTTAGGTAAGGTGAGAGAAATTTCATGACATCACCCATACAACGGTGTTTGGATAATGGACAAAGAAAATTTTGCATTGTTCTTCAAATGCTCTTATTGAAAATCAGAGTACCACAGACATGCTTCGAGATAACATTGGCATGGTCTTCAAGGAAAGGTCAGACTTTGGATACAAAGGATCCATCGGAAACAACTTATAGAATAAGTCTTACCACTTTCTCATGGAAGAATAGCTAACCTTGCTAAAAGGGAAAACTTATAACAATAGGTCCTCCCGCCAGGGGTGCTGGGTATCATCACCTTACCGGGTCATAAATAGGCCAATGTTATAACTCTTGGAAATATGTTCCAACCATCATATCTGACCGAGATTCAGATCTGATTGGTGTCAGGATACCTCAGACTCAGGATGTCTGAGAAGAAAAGTGCAACACAAATTGATGGGATGACATTATAAGATTCTCGGGAAATGAACTATGAAAGCAAGTTCCGAAACCAGAGTTCTTCACTAAACCAAAGAGAGGGATAGGAGGTGGCTGATGGACTCAGCGACATTCCATTGAGAGTTCCAAAAGATGGATTTCCACAACTATGTGAACAAGGAGATAACAATAGCTAGATCGAATGACTTAATGATGTATGCTCGAGGAAAACATACATAGTTAAACATTGGTTGAAATGTGCACCCGAAATGTGGGCTAGGTAGCACGATCAATGTTCGAATGATGATTCATTAAGCCATAGACGTAGAATCAAACTATAGACCAATAACTTCAAAGCAATAGGGTTGCTAGAAGTTTAGAATTTACACGCCACAGACCATTTGTCGGTATTTCGTTTAGAAACAACACGGGGACCAAGAAAGAATGGTGATGGTGAGAAGTATCACTGTACCAAGAATTCTTAAGAGGTGGAGTAATGCTCACGACATTCTTGACATCGAAGATGGTAATACTCCACGGTAGAACATAACGTAGGTTGGATAGCAGGGAAATCAAGATACAACACAAAATATGAACAAGTTTGCGTTGAGGGGAGGCAAGAATGTTGTCGATGATAACACAATTCATCGAGGGGCAAGGATGGTATTTCTCATCCTGAATTTTGACACACAACTTGGAAGAAATCAAATTGTTGACAATGATCACGACAAATTTGTCGAGAGGTTTTCCAGAAGATGTAATTGATCGACGATGACATCAAGTCAAAGGAATGATGAAAGCGAAAGGTTATTGGAACCACGGGTAGGGCACAAACTCGAATTCAAGTTTGCTATTCAAGGAGAAGTGATATGACGAGGGAGATCGACGCAAGATTAGCTCACTGTCGAAATTTGTGCGCTGGGAAGGTCCAGGTAACACAGTTAAAATCATCAAGGTAATGATATAGCCAAACAGGCTAGGAATGGCGTGATCGGGTACAAACTCGTACTTAAGGAAGATTACTAAGAGTTGTTGAACCGTAGTGCGGACTCGGTTCAGTTATCGGTGTCTTTGCGTGATTAATAACTCAGAGCCCGTGGAAAATTGGAATCAATGAGAATGTAGCACTTGATGGAGAACTCATAATAAGTTATGCAGTTCCGTGATAATCTCGAGATACCAGGGGGGTAATGCTCGACGACAGATCAAAGTAGAGGTTGGACTAGGGTATTGCTCTGCAGAAGACAAGTGCTTAAACTTGCACGAGAAATGGTATTTAAAGGAGAACATGGTCGGAACCACGATTGAAAAAGGCCAGATCCCAGATATAAGATGAACTTATACCAATGGAATAATTAATTTAAGAAAAGCTTTAATGATAAGATCTACATCGTGTCCATGGGCATGAACGCAAAGTTCAAGGTCGACTCCCACTTCTCCAATGCATAACCTTTCATTTACTTCTCGCGTTCGATGAAGTTATTTAGTAGAAACTTATCTGGTAAAATACCAGAAGGGTATGGCTTGTGAAAACCTTCGGGTTCATACGGTTTTTTTAGGGAAGGTATAGGTTCAACCCATCAGGGCATCTTAGGAACTTATACCACAAACTTCGGAGTAAATAATACAAGCTCGAAAGTAGAGCATGGGTGTCAAAACGAGAGGATACAATTTACTAAAGGCATTATGTATCAGGGAAAGAACTCACAAGGTTATTCAATATGAAGGACACTGTCGGATAAAATCCAACGAAGGAACCGATGGTCCACAAGGGATCTGATGTGAGCACCGGTACTCAACCAGAGGAAGAAGAAGGCAAGGAGATCTGATTATAGAAACAACTGACTAACTCAAAGTTCGAATGCAAAGAATTATGATTTCCAAATCAGGGGGTCAGAAGCAACGCTCTGATCAAGGATGGATAAGTGAGTAGGCTTAGGGGTACAATCGATGGCAATTTGATAGGTCGAGATCCAGCTCATGTTAAAAATGACGTTTGAGCCAGAAGGAAGAATTCTAGGATCTGATTGAGGATTGTGAGCATTCGCAATATTTTGAATCAAGAGACTCAAAATGATAATGACAAGGAATGACTATAAGATTACGAGACTTATGGGATTATCCATAATGCAAGCAAGCAAGAGTTTCAAGAGCAATAGGCTGCTCAGGATTTTTGGTAGATCGAATGGTATTTTGAACACTTTTGTGAAATACTTGAATCAACTGGGGGTGAGCGGATACTCGATAAGGGCGAGAAATTATCCGTAGGGGTACTCAGGTGACAAAGAACAGCAAGGCAGTAAGCTCAAGGATTCTTGGAACAACAGAGCTAACTTCGGGGTATCTTGTAATAACAAGATCAACTGGGAAACATTGTAAGAATGGCGAGTATACGCGGTTATCCATAGGAGTTTATCGATGAAAGGGAATTGCAAAAGCGATGAACACAAGTTCTCGGGTTATCAGCGGAGAGTATCTTCAGGGTCTTCACGTGCAGCAGACGATCATCAGTAATAAGGGGCTCTCCGGGTGAAAGTGATAACGAGATCCTAATGTTAGATTTAGTAAAATTCACTTAACCCGATTAGAAGAGAGATCAGAGTCCCAGAGTATAGGTTGAGGAATAAAAGATCCTAATACCACCCAATGGCGACGTGGGCCCGTAAGCCACACAGCCATGTTAGTAAAACAGTTTTCACTGACTAGACTCGACTTCGGCCAAGGAGTGTGGAAAGGGGGATTCCTACAGGCAGTCGGCTCTGATACCAACTTGTGACGCCCCCGATTTGACCGTACACTAATCATGCACGCAAATGTGTACGATCAAGATCAGGGACTCACGGGAAGATATCACAACACAACTCTACAACATAAATAAGTCATACAAGCATCATAATACAAGCCAGGGGCCTCGAGGGCTCGAATACAATTGCTCGATCATAGACGAGTCAGCGGAAGCAACAATATCTGAGTACAGACATAAGTAAACAAGATTGCCTTAAGAAGGCTAGCACAAAAGTAGCAACGATCGAAAAGGCAGGGCCTCCTGCCTGGGACCACCAAACTACTCCTCGAAGCCGAACTCCATGTAGCATCATCCTCGGGATCTCTAGCTCCTGGACTCCAGCATCTGGTTGCGACAATCCGGTATAGAAAAAGGGAAAAGAGGGAGAAAAGAAACCGTGAGTACTCATCCAAAGTACTCACAAGCAAGGAGCTACACTACATATGCATGGGTATATGTGTAAAGGGCCATATCAGTGGACTGAACTGCAGAATGCCAGAATAAGGGGGGATAGCTAGTCCTGTCGAAGACTACGCTTCTGGCAGCCTCCATCTTGCAGCATGTAGAAGAGAGTAGATTGAAGTCCTCCAAGTAGCATCGCATAGCATAAACCTACCCGGCGATCCCCTCCTCGTCGCCCTGTTAGAGAGCGACCACCGGGTTATATCTGGCACTTGGAAGGGTGTGTTTTATTAAGTATCCAGTTCTAGTTGTCATAAGGTCAAGGTACAACTCCGGGTCGTCCTTTTACCGAGGGACACAGCTATTTGAATAGATAAACTTCCCTGCAGGGGTGCACCACATAACCCAACACGCTCGATCCCATTTGGCCGGACACACTCTTCTGGGTCATGCCCGGCCTCATAAGATCAACACGTCGCAGCCCCACCTAAGCACAATAGAGAGGTCAGCACGCCGGTCTAACCCTATGCGCGCAGGGGTCTGGGCCCATCGCCCTATGCACACCTGCACGTTGCGTACGCGGCCAGAAGCAGACCTAGCCTAGTGGCGTTCCAGTCCAATCCGGCGCGCGCCACTCAGTCGCTGACGTCACGAAGGCTTCGGCTGATACCACGACGCCGGGATACCCATAACTACTCCCGCGTAGATGGTTAGTGCGTATAGACCAAATGGCCAGACTCAGATCAAATACCAAGAACTCGTTAAGCGTGTTATGGATCCGCGAACGCCGACCAGGGCCAGGCCCACCTCTCTCTTAGGTGGTCTCAACCTGCCCTGTCGCTCCGCCATAAAGTAACAGTCGGGGGCCGTCAGGAACCCAGGCCCACCTCTACCGGGATGGAGCCACCTGTCCTTTCAGCCCCCTCATCAGAATCACTTGCGGGTACTCAACGAGCCGACCCGACTTTAGTCACCACATGTGTCATGTATATAATGTATATAGTATATACCCGTGATCACCTCCCGAAGTGATCACGGCCCAGTAGTATAGCATGGCAGACGGACAAGAGTGTAGGGCCACTGATGGACACTAGCACCCTATACTAAGCAGTAGGATAGCAGGTAAGGGTAACAATTGTAGCAACAATGACAGGCTATGCATCAGGATAGGATTAACGGAAAGCAGTAACATGCTACGCTACTCTAATGCAAGCAGTATAGAGAAGAATAGGCGATATCTGGTGATCAAGGGGGGGGGCTTGCCTGGTTGCTCTGGCAAGAAGGAGGGGTCGTCAACTCCGTAGTCGAACTAGGCAGCAGCAGTGTCGGTCTCGTAGTCTACCGGAGAGAAGAGGGGGAAGAAACAGTAAATACAATGCAAACATAAACATGACGATGCGTGACATGACAATGAGCAGTGCTAGGTGTGTCCTAACGCGACAGTAGGTGGTACCGGCGAAGGGGGGGGAACAGCCGGGAAAGTATTCCCGATGTTTTGCGTTTTCGGACAGACGGACCGGAGGGGGAAAGTTGCGAGTTCGATATGTTAGGGAGGTGTGGTGGACGAACGGACTACGTATCCGGATTCGTCTCGTCGTTCTGAGCAACTTTCATGTAGAAAACATTTTCATCCGAGTTACGGTTTAAAAGATATGAATTTTCAAAGATTATTTGAATTTCTGGAATTACTTAATTAACAGAAAAGGGATATGACGTCAGCATGACGTATGAGTGATGTCAGCAGTCAACAGTCCGGTTGACTGGTCAAAACTGACACGGGGGACCCACCTGTCATAGACAGTGGGTTAAACAGAGTTCAAACTAATCTAAATTTAGTTAGTAAAACTACTGGGCCCACCTGTCAGTGACTGATCAGGTTTTAACTAATTAAGTTTATTTTTTAAAAACGTTTGACTAACCTAATTAGGTGGTGGGGCCTATATGTCAGTGGCTGGGGAATAGTACCCCGCGTTGACCACGGTCAACGCAGTCAAACAGAGGCGCAGGGGCCCACTGTCAGCGGCACTGGGCGGGCCCCACGCCACACCAGGTCAGGGCCGGCGCCGGAGGAGCTCCGGCGACCAAATCAAAGGCGGCCCCTCGCCGGAGTTGGCTGGAATCGCGCTACAAGTGACCATTTGGCCCGGGGTTTGGCCCTACGGGACGCGCACGTCGCGCCGCGTCAGATGTGGGCAGTGGCAGGAGCGGAGACGGCCGGAATCGGGCGGGGCGTCGACGGGCGGCGGCAGCCGGAGTTGGGCGAGCACGGGATCGACTCTACGGGCGCTAATGCGATGGACTGGCGGCACGGGCGGTATCGGGGCGATGCACTGAGCACGACCGAGTGCTTGCCCGGCCCTGAAACGAACGGCAGCAGCAGCGACGATGACCGCAGTGGCGGCGAGGTTCGGCAATGGCGGGGAAACGAAGCTAGGGGCGCGCAGGGAAAACGGGGAGAGAGGGGAGGTGTGCGAGCTCACAGTGGTCGCAGAGGAGGGGTGGCGAGGTCTGGGGCGCTGTGTAGCTCGTGAATCGACGGCGAGGTTGTGCGACGGCGGACAGGGAAGAAGATGAAGCAGGCGTCGTCGATGGGGCCTCCCGTCTTCGATCTAGCACCGTAGTCCACGTAGGGGGGCACGCACTTCCTCCTGGACAGGCCGGTGCAGCTGGAGGCGGCCGGGGGGGGGGGGGTGGTTCGCGTTGGCGAGCTCCGGCTTGGGCGTTCGGCGAGCTGGGAGGAGTAGGGAGAGTGGAAGAGAGCGAGGCAGATCTGGACGAGGTGAGAGGGGGGTATCGGGCGGCTAGGGTTCCAGGGGAAGGAGAGTGGGAGCCGGGGGTTCTTATCCACTCGCCGGCGCCAGCGAGCTGGTCCGGCGGGGCTCCTCCCCTGTAGCAACGTGCCTGAGGAACATGACGAGCGACCGGGTGGGGGTGGGCCACTGGGCTGAGCTAGCTGGGCCGGTTCGGCTGGCTAGGCCCAGGGGGCAGGGGTCTTCCCCTTGTTTTTGCCTTTCTCTTTTTTTAAAAAACTTTTTATTATTTTCTATTTTTTTTGTTTTCCTTTTTGTTACTATTTATGTTAGTTTTATAAATTATAAAATTAGTTCCTAAAATAGTATTACTACTTATTCTAATGCCACAATAACTTGGGCACCCAAACAAATTAGTTTAACATTTTATATATTATAAAAGGAATTTAATTATTGGTTTTAGCTATTATCTATTTACTTTCGAGCATTCAGTTATTTTATAAAAGTGTGGTTTCTCCCCCATTATTATCTATGCAATATTTGGTTCACTCCGAACATTTTAGTTTTAATATTTGAAAACTTTTATTGTTTGCTTGATTTTGAACTTTGAATTTTGGACCGGTTTTGATCTAACGATAGATTAGCAACAGTAACGGAGGTAACGTGGCACCATTAGCAAAGTTTTACTGTAGCTTGATTATCCGGGCGTCAGAAAGGCCTAGTCCGAATTGGACTAGGGGGAGGGGCTGCGCCCCCTCCTTCCTTCTCTTCTTTTTTCCCTTTCCTTGACTCCTCCTGCTATTACTTGGAAGGGGGGGGGGGATCCTACTCCCGGTGGGAGTAGGACTCCTCTAGGGCGCGCCATAGAGAGGGCCGGCCCTCCCCCTCCTCCACTCCTTTATATACGGGGGAGGGGGCGCCCCATAGACACAACAATTGATCTCTTGATCTCTTGGCCGTGTGCGGTGCCCCCTCCACCATATTCCACCTCGGTCATATAGTAGCGGTGCTTAGGCGAAGCCCTGCGTCGGTAGCAATATCATCACCGTCATCACGCCGTCATGCTGACGGAACTCTCTCGTGAAGCTCTGCTGGATCGGAGTTCGCGGGACGTCATCGAGCTGAACGTGTGCTGAACTCGGAGGTGCCGTACGTTCGGTACTTGGATCGGTCGGATCGTGAAGACGTACGACTACATCAACCGCGTTGTGCTAACGCTTCCGCTTTCGGTCTACGAGGGTACATGGACACACTCTCCCCTCTCGTTGCTATGCATCACCATGATCCTGTGTGTGCGTAGGAATTTTTTTAAAATTTCTACGTTCCCCAACACTATCAACTTAGTAGTAGCGCGGGTTTATACCCCTTGCTACTACTATGGCATGTCTCGGGGGGCACGGTAGAGACCGCTTAGTAGTAGCGAGGTTTAAAAACCCGCGCTACTACTATCAACTTAGTAGTAGCGAGGGGTAAAATCTTGCGCTACTAGTAAGTAGCAGTAGCGAGGGGTATAAACCCTCGCTACTAGTAAGCGTCTGCCTATAACCTTTTCCCTAGTAGTGTAAAGCTACCCACTCGCAGGGGATGCGCCGTGCTGCGTGCAACCAGGAAACGACTATGTGTAAGGGTCAGTTGCCGTCGTTGTCGACGCTACAAGGCAAGCTCGGCGTCAGTGCTGCAAATAGACCACAACATGGTCCATGTGAAATGGGTGACCAAAAGTCCACGTGTTTCCGACGTTATGCAAGCTAAAGGTGACTGCACTATACTCCATGTTGCAAACGTCCACTTGCGACTCTCGACGAGCTGACACGACACAACAACAAGCACAACATGGCTTATGTCGCAAATGGCAAGCGCAACATGGCCACTGTTGCAAACGGATTGGTCGTGATACGGCACCTCCTATGAGTGCTATGTATATTCTTTTCCCTGTTGCTGATGTTGTCAAGCGACAGTTGTTGTTCTTATTTCTACCGCGCAAGGAGAAGATCAAAAGAGACATGGTTGTGTTTGCAAGAATTTGGTGGAGCGTGCTGTGTTTGAAGGAGTCCGGCTGGGGTCCACCTACAGGCGTGGCAATTGTGGCACACCAAGGAGTCCTTTTATTTTTAGTTGTGTTATTTTATTTTCTGTTTAGGAAAAGTGGGTCCGAGTCAAGTTGTTTTTATTTTCCCGTTGGTTTCGTTTTCCTTGTAGGACAACTTGAGTCGGCTAATATATGAAGCCACGTGCGGCCATGTAATAGGGGGTTATGTTTTGAGTTTATAAACATGATGTGTTTTTCAGGGTAGATACCCGTATTGAGTTTTGAGGAAGCTGTCTAAAATCCTCCGTGCTTGCTGATTCATTAGAATCTGTGTTGCGTATCGAGGAGTAGATTCAATCTATTCACCGATTGAAGTTATTATCTGGTTCGCCG